>NW_023270320.1:20151968-20308692 GCF_011800145.1 Mirounga leonina | reverse complement strand
GTGACAAAAATTTGGATGTAATAGTAATGTATTAGTTGTGACAAAAATTTGCTAGCTAGTTGCTTATCAGTGAGCTCAGGCTTCAATGATCATACTTCTTTTCCCGCGGTGAACAAAGGCTAGAATTAAAGTCTGGCAAAAATGGTGGTAATCTTCAAGGCTACTTAAAATTTGCAATGAATTCATAGTCATTCTAGTTCACTCAGTCTGGGGCTGGATTCACAACAGAGGGAAGGAACAAGTCTGATAATGCTACCTCCACCTCACAGGTAACAAATAAAGCTGTCATTATACCATGATTTGAAATCTTTTAAATTTCAGTATCTTAATAGGCTCAATTTTCTGAATCAGAAAATCAGATGATTAATGGGCTTTTTATGTGTATACACTGTACTACCCAAACATTTGGTTGAAAATTAGCCCATGAATTTATTCCAAGTTTTTATGATAGAAGATATTTTTGCCCTTGATCCATAAACTTTAATTACTTCTAATATTTAACAAGAATTTGTGTTAGTTGAAACAATCTGTATATTGGATTTAAAAAGGTGTTATGTTTTAAGCAACGGCTTGGAGAGAACTAACCAATTCATATTCTGCATATCCAGCCAAAGGGAAATGGGAACAACAGGCCAATGGTGCCTTCCAGTGGGAAGCCTCTTCCATCCACCTACAGCATTGATACCTTGAAATGAAACAGAAATCATGAAACTATTGTGTGAACTATAAAAAACAAAAAACTAACCAACTCATTCAACATTTGTTGAATAGCATTCTTTGTTCAAAATTAAATGTTTTCTAGGCTAGAAAGCTCAGATATGCTCTTGAATACAGACCTCTACAACAGTGCTTCTCAAACTATAATGTGCATATTACAAGACCAGAGGATTTTGTTAAAATGCAGAAAATGCAGATTCTGATTCAGTAGTTCTAGGGTAAGGTCCAAAATTATACATTTCTATTGAGCTCCCAGCTGATGCCGATGCTGCTGGTTTTGGGGCCCCGATTTGAGCGGTAGGGTTCCTTTCTATGTGTGTTTGAGGCCAGTAGGAGTTTAGGAGTGACAGCTGAGTTGGAATAGGGATTTAGGAAAATAATTTTGAAATTTCATGTGCATACAAGCACAGCATTTTTTACTTAAATAAGAGGGAAGGTTGAAAAGGCTAAATGTAACTTACATATTAGTGTTGCTATGGGTCTAGGTACATAACTATCTGTAAAGTATGATGAATTAATATTTTATAAAAATCCCACAGATAATTTACTAATGTACTTCAAAAAGAAAAGAGAATATGAAAATACCATTTGGTAATATAATTAAATTAAGCATAGCAATATCAGATAATATTATTCAATATAATATATAATAATATATAACTTGAACAAATTGCAAGTCTGAGATGTAAAGCAGGAAAAACTGTTTTTGAAACTTTTAAAAACCATTTGGAATGGTAGCTACCTTGGGAAAATTCAATTTTTTAAAGAAACATTTAAATGTCACTGGTTAGATCAATAGAATGAAAACATTACATCACAAAATTATTGTTTTTTTTACACCACAGCTGATTCATGCTGCCATTTGGTTATTATGACCACTAATGTCATATATTCGTATGTAATAAAATCAAGTTTCTGTGAGATTTTTAATTTTAATGATGTTATTCTATCATTTATTTACAAAATGCTTATTTAGAACCTACTATGTGTCAGGTATTGTGTAAAGTGTTGAGAATAATGATGATCAAACCACATTGGTCTTGTGTCAAAATACTGGGAAGTCTACATGACTTACACATAATATTACTATGTAAACTTGTAAAATATTTAACATATATGACCTCACAAACATTGGTAATTAGAACTAACGATTCAAAATACTGAAAAACAATCCTGTGAAACCTTATATGCTTTATAGAATTATTTCTGTAAAATATTTTATTTGTGGTATTAGTGATTTAGATTTGTGTATTCATAGTAACATTTTAAGAATTACTTCCAGAAAATTAATATTGTCTCTTTGCTGCTTAACCAAATTAAGATTAAATTTTCACTATCCTAACCATAGTTATGATTAATCTGATCAACTACACCATCACTACAGTGACCCAAAACCAAAACAATAGTCATCTGGCAAGCTGCCAGATCAGTATTTTGCTGATATTACATAGCTACTCATAAAAACCAAAACAAAACAAAGAAACATTTAAAAAACAAACAGATTTTTGGGATTAAAAACAAAGAAAAAAAAGCAGATATTGGTGAAGTACTTTGACACAAATTATTTGGTTTCAGATTCCCCTCTCTTGCTTTCTTTAGACTTTAGGATTCAGGATTGCAGTTTTATAAATAAAGATTTGTCTTGATAACTTTACTGTGCAACTCTACACTAGGTTTATTCTAACAATACATATAGTTTGTTTTGTTTGGGTGTTTATGGCCTTTGTTCCAAAGGGGCTCTTTATTGTATTGACTGCAGGTTTATAAATAAATAATCTCTTAAAGATTATTTAATTGATTTGGAGCAACAGGTTTAAAAAAATTTATGGTTTAAAGAAAATGATTTGGGAACACTTGTTATTTTAAGGATAACACCTGCTATGGGGTCCTACTGTAACCAAAAATAGGGATGAGGGAGGTTTTCACTAACAAGATATAATTATCTTGTACTTAGACCCACTGAGATTCTACTGATAGACGGTGAAGTTATAACCACTGTATATTGGAAGGATAGAAAAAAATAAAAATAAACAATTGCAATATCCTATCATATGACTAGAAAATCATCATGTAAAGTTCAATATTTTAGAAACAGTCCTTGCCATTTAGTGCATTTCTATAAAAAATGAATTTTGTTCATCAACTTATTTCTATCATTTGTCAAGTTAACATTACATACTAGCTAACACCAAAGTTAGGTCCACATTCAGAGGTCTCCAGCATGATTAATAGGATCCTAAGGGTGAACTAAAGCATCTTAAAATTTCAATCACTCAAAAACAAATAATAATGTTTATGGTAACTATTTGCCCTAAGAGAACTGAAAAGCTGTTAAAAGTATAAAACATAACAATAAAGGAAAAGCAACTTACTTTCATAAAGTATGAATTTATTTTGTTTGAAGAGTTAAGTCTCATTCTCCATGGTTAATGCAGGATTGCTCATACCTTCAAGAAAGAAGGTAAATTAGCATTTTGTTTGCAAGGGGGTGTTGCTTTTGAACAAATAAGGCAGAGACTTGTTTATTCATCCCTGAATCCCCCCAATATGATTCCAGAGGTGTCCTGCACATAACACAGGTTTGTAAGATGGTCACATAGAAACACACACACACACACACACACACACTACAGTGTTGGCAACTACCAGTGTCACAAAAGGCACTTTAAAAAGGGATATATAGGGGCGCCTGGATGGTTCAGTCGGTTAAGCATTGGACTCTTGATTTCCGCTCAGGTCATGATGTCAGGGTCATGGGATTCAGACCTGCCTGGGGCTCCGCACCGGGCGTGGAATCTGCTTAGGATTCTCTCTCTCCCTCTGCCCCTCCCCCTGTCTCTCCCTCTCTAAAAAAATAAATACATAAAAAGAGACATACACCTTAGGAAGTGGGAGGGGTGAACAAAAACATGAAAGATACACTGGAGCTGGCAATTCTCACATCATCTTAGAGTGCTCTTCCTAATTCTACATTTCCCTCCCTCATTCTGGTGAAACTAATCTTTGAGCCCTTTCTCACCTCGTCCTTCTCACGTTTGTCTTCCTTCTTTTATAGCACCCTTTAAACTTTATTTTTTTTAAATTTTATTATGTTATGTTAGTCACCATACAATACATCATTGGTTTTTGATGTGGTGATCCACGATCCATTGTTTTCGTATAACACCCAGTGCTCCATGCAGAACATGCCCTCCTTAATACCCATCACCAGGCTAACCAATCCCCCCTCCCCTCTAAAACCCTGTTTGTTTCTCAGAGTCCGTAGTGTCTCATGGTTCATCTCTCCCTCCGATTCCCCCCCCTTCATTTTTCCCTTCCTTCTCCTAATGTCCTCCATGCTATTCCTTATGTTCCACAAATAAGTGAAACCATATGAGAATTGACTTTCTCTGCTTGACTTAGCATAATCTCCTCCAGTCCCATCCATGTTGATGTAAAAGTTGGGTATTCATCCTTTCTGATGGCTGAGTAATATTCCATTGTATATATGGACCACATCTTCTTTATCCATTCATCTGTTGAAGGGCATCTCGGCTCTTTCCACAGTTTGGCTATTGTGGACATTGCTGCTATGAACATTGGGGTGCATATGGCCCTTTTTTTCACTACATCTGTGTCTTTGGGGTAAATACCCAGGAGTGCAATTGCTGGGTCATAGGGTAACTCTATTTTTATATTTTTGAGGAACCTCCACACTGTTTTCCAAAGTGTCTGTACCAACTTGCATTCCCACCAACAGTGTAAGAGGGTTCCCCTTTCTCCACAACCTCTCCAACATTTGTTGTTTCTTGCCCTGTCCATTTTTGCCCTTCTAACTGGTGTAAGGTGGTATCTCAATGTGGTTTTGATTTGGATTTCCCTGATGGCTAATGATGATGAACATTTTTTCATGTGTCTGTTAGCCATTTGTATGTCTTCTTCAGAGAAGTGTCTTTTCATATCTTCTGCCCACTTTTTGACTTGATTATTTGTTTTTTGGGTGTTGAGTTTGAGAAGTTCTTTATAGATCTTGGATACCAGCCCTTTATTTGTAGTGTCATTTGCAAATATCTTCTCCCATTCTGTGGGTTGCCCCTTTGTTTTGTTGACTGTTTCCTTTGCTGTGCAGAAGCTTTTTATCTTGATGAAGCCCCAAAAGTTCATGTTTGCTTTTGTTTCACTAGCTTTTGGAGATGTATCTTGAAAGAAGTTGCTGTGGGCGATATCAAAGAGGTTACTGCCTATGTTCTCCTCTAGGATTTTGATGGATTCCTGTCTCACATGGAGGTCTTTCATCCACTTTGAGTTTATCTTTGTGAATGGTGTTAGAGAATGGTCGAGTTTCATTCTTCTGCATGTGGCTGTCCAATTTTCCCAGCACCATTTATTGGAGAGACTGTCTTTTTTCCATTGCATGTTTTTTCCTGCTTTGTCAAAGATTATTTGACCATAGAGTTGAGGGTCCATATCTGGGTTCTCTATTCTGTTCCATTGGTCTATGTGTCTGTTTTTGTGCCAGTACCATGCTGTCTTGGTGATCACAGCTTTGTAATATAGCTTGAAATCAGGCAATGTGATTCCCCAGCTTTGTTTTTCTTTTTCAACATTTCCTTGGTGATTCAGGGTCTTTTCTGATTCCATACAAATTTTAGGATTGTTTGTTCCAGCACTTTGAAAAATGTCATTGGAATTTTGATCGGGATGGCATTGAAGTATAGATTGCTCTGGGTAGCATAGACATTTAACAATGTTTATTCTTCCAATCCATGAGCATGGAATATTTTTCCATCTTTTTGTGTCTTCTTCAATTTCTTGCATGAGTGTTTTGTAGTTCCTAGAGTATAGATCCTTTACTTCTTTGGTTAGGTTTATTCCGAGGTATCTTATGGTTTTTGGTGCTGTTGTAAATGGAATCGTTTCTCTAATTTCTCTTTCTACAGTTGCGTTGTTAGTGTATAAGAAAGCAACTGATTTCTGTGCATTGATTTTGTATCCTGCCACATTACTGGATTGCTGGAGGAGTTCTAGTAATTTGGGGGTGGAGTCTTTTGAGTTTTCCACATAAAGTAATCATGTCGTCTGCAAAAAGAGAGAGTTTGACTTCTTGCCAATTTGAATACCTTTTATTTCTTTTTGTTGTCTGATTGCTGTTGCCAGAACTTCTAGTACTATACTGAACAATAGTGGCAAGAGTGGGCATCCTTCACGTGTTCCTGATCTTAAGGGAAAGGCTCTCAGCTTTTCCCCATTGAGGATGCTATTCACTGTGGGTTTTTCATAGGTGCATTTTATGAACTTGAGGAATGTTCCCTCTATCCCTATACTCTGAAGAGTTTTAATCAGGAAAGGATGTTGTATTTTGTCAAATGCTTTTTCTGCATCAGTTGAGAGGACCATATGGTTCTTCTCCCTCCTCTTATTAATGTGTTCTATCACACTGATTGATTTGCGAATGTTGAACCACCCTTGCATCCCGGGGATAAATCCCACTTGGTCATGGTGGATGATCCTTTTAATGTACTGTTGGATCCTATTACCTAGGATTTTGTTGAGGATTTTGGAATCCTTATTCATTAGGGATATCCATCTGAAATTCTCCTTTTTGACGGGGTCTTTGCCTGGTTCGGGGATTAAGGTAATGCTGGCCTCATAGAATGAGTTTGGAAGTTTTCCTTCTGTTTCTATTTTTTGAAACATCTTCAGTAGAATAGGTATTATTTCTTCTTTGAATGTTTGGTAGAATTCCCTAGGGAATCCATCAGGCCCTGGACTCTTGTTTTTTGGGAGGTTTTTGATGACTGCTTCAATCTCATTACTGGTTATTGGCCTATTCAGGTTGTCAATTTCTTCCTGTTTCAGTCTTGGCAGCTTATAGGTTTCCAGGAAGGCCTCCATTTCATCCAGATTGCTCAGTTTATTGGCATATAGTTGTTGATAATAATTTCTAGTAATTGTTTCTATTTCCTTGGTGTTAGTCATGATCTCTCCCCTTTCATTCATAATTTTATTAATTTGGGTCCTTTCTCTTTTCTTTTGGATAAGTCTGGCCAGTGGTTTATCAATCTTATTCTTTCAAAGAACCAACTTCTAGTTTCGTTGATCTGATCTACTATGTTTCTGGTTTCTAATTCATTGATTTCTGCTCTAATTTCAATTATTTCTCTTCTAATGCGTGGCTTAGGCATCGTTTGTTACTTTTTCTCTAGTTCTTTAAGGTGTAGAGTTAGTTGGTGAATTCGGGATTTTTCTGTTTTTTTGAGTGAGGCTTGGATGGCTATGTATTTCCCCCTTAGGACCGCCTTTGCAATATCCCATAGGTTTTGGACCGATGTGCTTTCATTCTCATTGATTTCCATGAATTGTTTAAGTTCTTCTTTGATTTCCTGGTTGACCCAAACATTCTCGAGCAGAGTGGTCTTTAGCTTCCAAGTGTTTGAATTTCTGCCAAATTTTTTCTTGTGATTGAGTTCCAGTTTTAGAGCATTGTGGTCTGAGAATATGCAGGGAATAATCTCAATCTTTTGGTATCGGTTGAGACCTGATTTGTGACCCAGTATATGATCTATTCTGGAGAAAGTTCCATGTGTGCTCGAGAAGAATGAATATTCTGTTGTTTTAGGGTGGAATGTTCTGTAAATATCTATGAGGTCCATCTGGTCCAATGTATCATTCCAAGCTCTTGTTTCCTTGTTGATTTTCTGCTTAGATGATCTGTCCATTGCTGAGAGTGGAGTATTGAGGTCTCCTACAATTAACGTATTGTTATCAATATGACTCTTTATTTTGGTTAACAGTTGGCTTATGTAGATGGCTGCTCCCATGTTGGGGGCATAGATATTTACAATTGTTAGATCTTCTTGTTGGATAGACCCTTTAAGAATGATATAGTGTCCTTCTGTGTCTCTTAGTACAGACTTCAGTTTAAAATCTAATTTGTCTGATATAAGAATTGCTACCCCAGCTTTCTTTTGAGATCCGCTGGCATGGAAGATGGATCTCCATCCCTTCACTTTCAGTCTGGATGTATCTTTAGGTTCAAAATGAGTCTCTTGTAGACAGCATATGGATGGGTCCTGTCTTTTTATCCAGTCTGCAACCCTATGCCATTTTATGGGAGCGTTTAGGCCATTCACGTTGAGAGTGATTATTGAAAGATATGAATTAATTGTCATCATGTTGCCTGTGGAGACGTTGTTTTTATAGATTGTCCCTGTAAATTTCTGTTGTAGATCACTCTTGGGGTCTTTCTCCTTTTATAGAACCCCCCTTAATATTTCTTGCAGGGCCGGCCTAGTGGTCACATATTCTTTCAGTTTCTGCCAGTCGTGGAAGCTCTGCATCTCTCCATCCATTCTAAATGAAAGCCTTGCCAGATAAAGTATTCTTGGCTGCATGTTCTTCTCATTTAGTACCCTGAATATGTCTTGCCAGGCCTTTCTGGCTTGCCAGGTCTCTGTGGATAGGTCTGACGTTATTCTGATGTTCCTCCCTCTGTACATAAGGAATCTCTTCCCCCTAACTGCCCTTAAGATGGTTTCCTTGGTTCTAAGATTTGCGAGTTTTACTATTACATGCCGGGGTGTTGGCCTGTTTTCCTTGATCTTGGGAGGGATCCTCTCTGCCTCTAGGACTCAAATGTTTGTTTCATTCCCCAGATTAGGGAAGTTCTCAGCTACGATTTGCTCAAATACATCTTCTAGTCCTCTCTCTCTCTCCACCCCCTCTGGGATTCCAATTATTCTGACATTGGAATGCTTCATGATGTCACTTATTTCTCTGATTCTATTTTCATGGATTCTGAGTTGTTTTACCCTGGCCTCCTCTTTTCCCTTTTTATCTATTATATTGTCTTCCAGGTTGCTTATTTTCTCTTCTGCCTCAGTTACCCTAGCTGTTAGATTATCTAGATTGGATTGGATCTCATTGCCGGCATTTTTAAGTTCTGCCAATTCACCTTTTATTTCTGCCCTTAGAGACTCTATGTTGCCATTAATTGATTTCTCCATTCTAGCCATTGTCTTCACAATTGCTAGCCTGAATTCCATCTCCGACATCTTGGTTATATCTGCATCCATTTGTAAATCTGCAGCGTAAGTCATAATCTCTGAGTCTTTTCTATTTTGGGGGCTCCTCCTCCTAGTCATTCTGTTGACGGGTGTTTGAGGGAATATATAGAGTCCAAATTATTGACCAGAACCCAAGCAAGATGCACCTGTTTTCTTGGGACCTCAGGGTTGCTGGCCTCTTGTTTTCCTAGCCTGTCCTCTGCGGGAGGGGCCTGCCGCACTATTACTCAGGCAACCCTGTTTGGGCGGAGTTGCCCTGCCCCTGTGTGGTGGGGGATGGGCTCAGTGGGAATCAGTCTTTGGGGCTTTTGTTCTCTGGTGGCTTTCCCTGGTGGCTTTCCGCGTCTCTTCCGCGAGTCAGAGCAGAAGAGACCGTTTCCAACCCTCTGCCTCGGAGTGGAGAGATCGCAGTCTGTTCTTCAGTGAGCTCTCCTGCCCATACCGTCTCCGTTTCTGTCCCTGCTGCTATAAACTGCAGCGTCCTGGGTTGTGTGCCCCTCCGCGGTGCTCCGGGTCCTGCCTCCAGGTCGGGGCACGTCTCTGCCCTTTGTGCTTCTAAAACCGCCAGCCGCTCCCAGTTCATGCGCACGTGACCCCACCGCTCCGCGTTTCCACCCTGGGGGCTGCCCTAAGGTCCTTTCCCCGCAGCTACTGGTCTGCGAGTCTGTGCCCCGTCTGCAGCGCGTGAGGCTGTCACTCACCAGTGGTGTAGGCTCCCCATGGCCAGGCACCCTCCCGCTGCCGTTTATCCTCCGATATCTGCCCACGGAATCACGGCTCCCCGCTTCGGACCTCAAAACCAACCGCCTGCGATATTCTGTTTGTAGAGATCCAGATCTTCTTACATCTCAGGCTGGTTTCGTGGGTGCTCAGAGTGGTCTGGTAGATATCCAGCTCAATTCCGGGGACCAGTTGAAATAGGGTCCCCTACTCCTCCGCCATCTTTCCCCCTACCCCAGCACCCTTTAAACTTTAAATAAGTTCCCAATTCATCCATGCAAGTAACAGAAAATTAACCTAACATGCCAAATGATTAACAGCACACAGAAACTAAGAAATCGCTTCTATGTTAATACAGAACTATATGAGGCAACATGAATCCCTTCAGAAAGAAAGGGAGCTCTTTGTCTTTCTACCCCCGGAAAATTGACCCCCAACTATACATCACTTCTTTGCCTCTAAGGAAACTGATGGATTCAAAGGGCTAATAGGTGGCATCAATTTCCGTTTAGGCAATGTCTAGTTCTTCCCATAGATTGGAAGATGGAATGGCAGACTTGAAGGTTAAGAGACCAAATTATGGATACCCACACGATGGGCACCTTTGGAGGGCATTTATTTTCCTTAAGAACAAGATTCTTTAAAGAAAGCCTGTATTTTAGGAGAATATGACTGTATATTAATTAGTGACTTTAGAATTTTTACTTAGGACTATTTTTCACTATCACTAAATCCCAAAGAGATTTCAAATAAAACAACAAACACTTTAAAGTGCACGGAGCCGGGGCACTGGGTGGCTCAGTCAGTTGAGTGTCTGCCTTCGGCTCAGGTCCTGATCCCAGGGTCCAAGGATCAAGCCCTGCATCAAGCCCCACATCTCCTGCTTCTCCCTGTCACTCTGCCCTTCCCCCTGCTCGAGTTCTCTCTCTCTCATGCTCTCTGTCTCAAATAAATAAATAAAGTCTTAAATAAATAAATAAAGTGCAGGGAGTCAAAGTCAGGCAGCACTAGGAGAGAGTTTGAAGAAAGGACTAGAAATAAAGGAGAGATTTTTCTGGCTAATAGTGCCTTAATCATGGATGTATGGTTTTATACTTATTTATAGGGACACAACATACATATATACATACACCTACAGGTATGATCACACATTTTGGTTAATCCTCACCAACTCTGAGAAATAAGTAGCATTTTAAAGAAAGAAAGCTACATCTAGGGGCACCTGGGTGGCACATTCAGTTAAGCGTCTGCCTTTGGCTCAGGTCATGATCTCAGGGTCTTGGGATCGAGCCCCACGTCGGGCTCCTTGCTCAGTGAGGAGCCTGCTTCTCCCTCTCTCTCTGCCCCTAACCCCACTCATGCTCTCTCTCTCAAATAAATAAATAAAATCTTTTTTAAAAAAAAGAAAGAAAGCTACATCTAAAAGAGGTTAGGTTACTACAAATATCACACACAGATTAGGTGTCCAAATTGGGATTTAAAATCAGGTCTGACTTCAAAGCCTTGCCTTTTCTTTGCCAATAAGCTATATTGACTGAAGTAAAGATTAAAATCAACAACGATAACAAGGGAAATGTGAGTGGAATCTGAAGAAATAACAGCTAAAGTTATGGTAATTACGCAGTAACTTTACTTTGACGTTTTGAAACTGGATGGAAATCTTTGAGTAAAAGAACCATATAATTTAAGATCCGTTTTACCAGATATTTTTCAATCTTTTGTCTGAATTGATTACATTTTCCATTAAATATGTATAATTTGAGTATATGTATCATTTTATTAAATAGGCAGTATTTGAAATTATTGGTTTCTTAAGCTGGAATAAAAGCAATGCAGATCTTTCACAAAATGACCTTCTGCAGCTAAGAGACCTTAATCAAAGTACTTTACAAACAAAAGTTCCTGAAGATAATTCTAAATTTACAATGGGAGTTCAACTCTAAAGCAAGAAAGATTCTGTAGGTAATATTCTGGCATTTTTGCACTCCTTTCACCTTTTATAAATAAAATCTATTAAAAACAGCCAAGTTAAGCAGACCCTTACCAGCTTTGCCTTTCCCCAGGTTTGTGCTGCTCTCTGTCCAAGACTGAGAATCAGTGAGAAGGTGGCTCTGGGACTCTCGCAATGGCTTTGCAGGAAACTGATGGTTTTCAGGACTGAACAATCATAATCATCATCATAATCATATGTTAGTTCTTGATAGTATTGAGTGGAGTGTTTCTTAAAGTGCAGAATTCAAACCACTTCCCAAGAGAATTTGGGGCATAGGGAATAAGGCATGTATCACACTGACTCGCAACGAGAAAACCGTTCTTCCTTCCATTCTCTTTTCATTCTTCTGAATACAGTAAGATGACAATCTGTAACTTTGGCAAGTCTCCATTTTTAATACAGAGAATAGGCTTCTGCCTCTGGCTTTAGCATGTGAGGGAGTCTAGTTAGAATTTAATAGTATTTTATTATCAATTTTATTTTTTTAAGTTATATTCTATTTATGGCAAATTATACTAGTTTTCATTTATGAGAGTGACATAATGTTTGATTTAAAAATAAGCTTCAATGCCAATTTAACTAAATATATAAAATAAAAATATTAGTTTTATAAGTGGTATGTGGATATGGAAAAAAATATATGAAAGTAATGGTAGGAAGACAAGTTTGAGAAAAAATGGCCTAGTGTTTCTAAAGTGGTCTAACTAGTCTTGAACAAAGAATTCTCTATCTTCCTCTATGGAACTGAAACAACAAATTTGAGCACTGTCTTGCAGAAATGTTGAAAACATCTGACATCACCAGGTCTTACAAATGTGACATTTAATTTGGGGAATAAAGAGTCTTAAAAGAAGAATATAAGTTTTAAAATTTAAGTAGACATGCTACATATCGACATATTGAATGGCATAAAAAATAAAAATTAAAATAGCATTTCACTTAGATAGAAAAAAATATTGGCATAGAAACTGTAAGTGTAGTTTTAGAACACCCTGAAATAGTAATCACAATAATGTTCAAAAGAAAAAAAATACTTAAAATTCTTCCAAGAATAATTTCACATATGTGAGTTGACTATACTATATTTTTGAAAGGATATGCTTTTGTTCCTTAATAATTACCTCATATCTAAAATTTGAAAATAATTCAATTTTGTGCAACTTTAACATCCCCTTATTGAAATTTTAGAGGTAAATCTTAAAGAAATAAAAAGCATGTCTATTTATATTAAAAAAAAAACCCTCTTTTACTCTAATTTTTCTTCAAGAGAGGGACCATATACCAGGTACAGCATACTAACTAGGTCCTGGTTTAGGGACTCCTTTCATATTGGTTACTACTAATAAGACTAACAAATGGCAAAGAAGGATCCATTCATTCAACAGTATTCATTAAGTACCGATTACATCCATGAATATAGTCTTTGATCACATGGAAATGTCATTGTAATTGAGGAGGAATAATAGTAAATAGCAAATATATAATAACTCAGTAAGGTGACAGTAAGAGCCATGACAATAGAAAAAGAGAGGTATGGGGAAGTTGAGGAGCTATTTTACAAAGGGTTTTCAAAGATGGCCTCTATCGTGAAGTTACACCTGAGCTAGAAGTGAGTAAGAGAAGGTCAAAGAGCATTCAGATACCTGGAGGAAAAATGGTTAGGAAGAGGAACTGGCAAGTACAAAGGCACTAAATAAGGGACAAGCTTGGTATATTTGAGGACCAGCAAGATCTGTGTGTCTGAGGATGGTGAGTGATGGGAAAAGTGGCACGGGATGACATCAGAGAGATACTGAGGCCAGATTAGACCCAACAAGGTAAGGACACGCATTCACTTTTATGCTGATTAAGATAGGAAGCCAACAGAGGGTTCTGAGCATGAGAGTGACACAATCTGATTCTTAATGGAGAACAGACTGAAGTAGGGCAAACATGGAATCAGAAAGATCAGTAAGGAAGGCATGGAAATAATCTATGTGAGAAATGATGGCTCGGACCAGAAAGCAGTCTGAAGGTGGTAAGAAAGTACTGGGATTATTGGCATATTTTGAAGGGGCATGTGAAAGGATTTGCAAATGGAGTAAATGCAAGGTAATTGAAAAAGGAATCTAGGATGACTCCACAGTTCCTGGCCGGAGCACCTGAGAGACTGAGGGTCACTAATATGACATACGGAAGAATGGGGGAGAATCAGATTTGAGCTGAAGGTGAGGGTGTCAATGTCTGGCAATCAAGAGTTCTGCTTTGCACCTGTTCAGTGGGAGATGACTTTTAGATATTTAAGTGGGAATGTGGAGTAGACAGCCAGACATAAAACTCTGGAGTACAGAAGAGACATCATCACTTGCCATACCAATTTTATATGGGCTGATCAGGGGAAATGATAGAATTATGTAAAAGATACTTTAGCTGTCAAAATTCAATCCCAAAATTTAAAGGAAAGGGAAGAGAAGCCCATAGTGGTTATGAGATCACCTAACTGGGCAACAGTGCCACAACTAGGATTTCTCCTAAAGCCTATGGTACACTTAGTAGAAGGAGAGATACTACCTCAGAAACCCAAATCTCCTTGAACTATAAAAACCACTCAAAAGGCAAAAAACATTATTGAGAACTACTAGTAAACTTTATAAAAACCTGAAAACATTCCAAATAATCTATTCAAATGAGATTTTTCTGCATCAAGATATAAGAAAAACCCTTAACCCTTGAATGGTCAAGACAAAACTCAGAGGGCATGCCCCAGTGAGACTCTGGTGCCTTTGAATGTCCCTATAAATCACATCAGAATGGCCTCCTTATTAACTTGTTGAGTCTGTACAAAGGTCACTCTAGGGATGGGGTGGCAAATAGGCTTCATCTCGTGACAATTTAAAATGTTTTGGAATGGTGACCAGGGTCACTGACTCAAGAAGAACTCTGGGGTCATGACAGGCTCCACCAGAGGAAGTATTGTGGATCGATAAGAAATCCACATGAGATGGGAGGAGTGTAGATACAGCTGTTACGTGCATGACATTCCAGCAACTGAGAACATTTCTAAAATTAAGAAGGATATTATGGTTATGCTCTTGCTATCAGCTTTCATTTAAAAATTAGAGGTATGGCCATATTCAAATAAATCTATCTTAAACATATAAAAATTAGTGTTTCAAACTTAAAAATTCATACATAGCGTGTAAAAATTTTAAGTAGTTTTGCCTTTTGCCAGTTAGTACCAAAGTCGAAACCAAATTTCGAGATATTCCTCAAATTCTTGGAAGACTGGAACCAGAACAGACTTCACGCAAGGGCAAAAGTCTCCAGATACTAAATTCCCAAGACTCCTTCCCTTCTCTTTCCACCAAAATGGCTCAGATAATGTTTACAGGTTTTTAACAAGCATTAAGAACATGGTGCACTATCAAGCAGGTGTTGGGGATTCCATTTGATCTCCAAAAGCTTAATCCAGGGATGTTCTCCTGATCTTGTTATAATGTTACAATTACCACAGACAGAAAGGACCTGGAGGGTCAGAAGGCAAGTTTACCGTCTGCTCACCTGATCACTAAGGGAGCTAATTTGGACTTTAATTCTCTTCTTTTAAGCACTACCTTTTAAAAATCAGTTATACTTGAAGCTCTCTACATCCCCTTCCCCAACCGTACTTTCCTCTCTCCCTCATTCCCCAAGTGGGAACCATTATAGTAAATTATCTTATGTTCTTAAACTTTTTTCAAAGAAATATATAGCCAAAGGACATAGGAGGATAAGACATATTATTTGAAAGTAAAACAGAAAAAAAATATGGAATTACTTTTTCGACGTCGAATTCAATCCTGCAGGAGTAGATGCTTGTTCAGGATCCTGATTAACAAGGCAAGTTGGAAAGGAGCAGCCATCACCTAGACTATAATGAAAATTAAAACTTACAATTGAGCAGTAAACAAGGCAACAGCACTGAAACTGCCACAATGTGATGTCTGCGAGCAGAACACAGTTATCTTGTGGATACAGACATTGGCTTCCATATGGCATGTGTAAGGAGATGATGCGTTAACTGACTTTTGCATCCATGTAAGAGTGAATCATAAAATAATTCTTTAAAGAACAGGGATTCTGGGGCGCCTGGGTGGCTCAGATGGTTAAGCGACTGCCTTCGGCTCAGGTCATGATCCTGGAGTCCCAGGATCGAGTCCTGCATCGAGTCCCTCATCGAGTCCCGCATCGGGCTCCCTGCTCGGCGGGGAGCCTGCTTCTGCCTCTGACCCTCCCCCCTCTCATGTGCTCTCTCTCTCTCATTCTCTCTGTCTCAAATAAATAAATAAATAAATAATCTTTAAAGAACAGGGATTCCTATGCAGGGTTATAGTTCTTCTGTCGGATTGCTTTCACTGATTTAAAACCTCAATATTTTCACCACAAAGTACCTTGAAAAAATGGGTAGCAACCAGTACTTCTTTTCATCACCGAAAACTTGTCGCATGTTTTTACTGAAACCCAAGCTGAATCCATTCTTATCTGTTCCGTGTCGGAATACAGGACTTCTAAATGCCTCTACAAAAGATGGTAGAGCAACCAGGTGAGTACAGAACGTATCTAGGAACCCCCATAGTTAAAATTATTGGACTAAATGAGGGAACTCTAAAAATCGATGGCTAGCCTCTTGTGAGTGCTTATGGACATATAAATAGCTCTGCAACACAGATGGTCTGTTTTAAAATAATCATAAGATATGATTACATTTATTTTAGTTTTTAAAGAATCATTTAACTGTTACAGCAGCACAGTGCATTGCAAAAAAAATTAGAAAACACAAATAAGCAAATAAATTAAAACTTTACGTCTTCTGGGCCTTTTTTAGTTAGATGCATGGATGGATAGATGAACGGATGGATATAGATATACACAAATCTACACAGTTGCTTTTTAACCGATGAGACTGTACTTTACATACATTCTACAAATTCCCTTTTTCAGTCAATACATTCCATTTTCCAATTTCATTTAAATCTTATCTCCTCCAATCATACATTTTTTTTCCAGCTGGCCAAAAATTTACTTTAAAGCTGGCTTATCTGAAGCAGGATCCAGTGCAGAAGCAAACACTGTGTCTGGTTATACCTACTCTGCATATGGAAGTCGAGGTTCAGAGAGGCTGTGGGATGTGTCCAAGATCACACAGCAAATAAATGACAGAGTGGAATGTGAACAAGATGATCAATGTCCCTTCCATTATGCTACAAATGCTTCTTAAATAATGCTGAGAGACAAAATCTAAACTTTTATTTGGGGAACAAACGTAGAAGTATAATGATTTTTTTTATCCATCATTTAAAAAAGAAAATTCTAACAGAGTCATAGTACTATGAAAAATGTGACAATTTGCAAGATCCTTAGCATTTGTCACCCTGGGTTATATAGCTCTTAATAAAACATTTTTATAATTGTAGGACCGTATCGTCCAAAGGAAGTCCTTTCAGTGTTACAAGTTAAATCTAGAAGTTCCTAGAAATTAAACACTTTTAGAAATAATTCATTTTCTTCTGGTGAATTATAATTTCATTATCCAACATATAATTTGAAATAAGATGCTTTGTTTAGAAATTACTAGGTCAATATGTTCACCTGAACGATATTTGCTGTAGTAAGATTTCACCTGAATGTTAAAAATTAACATTCACTGACTATATACTATAATTAATCTTCACTACTATAATCATGGTGTCTCTTAGCTTGAAGTGTCCTTTGAGATCATAAGGATTTATAAGTCCTGGTTGCATTCCCGAACTCCTAATCTTAGTCTAGAAGATACTACTTAGCTTAGTCCCTACTTACTTCTCAAACCTCATAGTATATTTTCCATTCTTTAGCTTTCTATGCTCTCGCCATGTAGATAGTGTTACAAATATTTCTAGCTTTTCTCCTATAGGACTTTTTTTTTTTTTAAACTGGACTGAGATTCACAGAATACAAAATTAACTATTTTAAAATAAACAAATCAATGGCATTTAGTACATTCACAGTTCTGTGCAATTAATTACCAAGTTCCAAAATATTTTCATCACTCCAGAAGAAACTCCATATCCATTAAGCAGTCTCTCCCTATTCTCCCTTCTTCTCATCCTTGGAAAACCACCAATATGCTTTCTTTTTCTATGGACTTACCTAATCTGGGTATTTCACATAAATGAAACTATATAATATTAACCTTCTGAGATCAGCTTCTTACTTACTTAGCAATTTTTTAAGGTTCATGCATGTTGTAGTGTGCATCAGTATCTCATTTCTTCTCATGGCTGAGAATATTCCATTGTCTAGAAAATATCACATTTTTTCTATCCATTCATCTTTCATGGACATTTGGATTGTTTCCATCTTTGGGCTATTGTGAAGAGTGCTGCTATGAACACTGACATATAATTATCTGTTGGAGTCACCGCTTTCAGTTATTTGGGGTAAATATCAAGGAGTGCAATTGCTGGGTCATATGATAATTTCATATTTAACTTTTTAGGAGACAGCCACTGTTGCTTACAGTGGATTCACCATTTTACATCCCTAGCAGCCAAGGGTGAAGGTTCTGATTTCTCCACATCCTCAGCTATGCTTGCTTTACATTTTGTTGATTTGGGTGCGAAGCAGTACCTATGGTTTTGATTACCCTGCCCTAATGATTAATGATGTTGAGCATGTTTTTATGTGCTTTTTGGCCAGCTGTATATTTTCACTGGAGAAATGTCTATTTAAATGTCTATTCAGGGGCGTCTGGGTGGCTCAGTCCGACTCTTCAGCGTCTGACTCTTGGTTTTGGCTCAGGTCGTGATCTCAGGGTCCTGAGATTGAGCCCCAGGTCAGGCTCCACACTCAGTGGGGAACCTGCTTGACATTCTCTCTCCCTCTCTCAAATAAATAAAATAAATAAATCTTTAAAATAAATAAATTCCTACTCAAATTCTTTGCCAATTTTTTGAATTGGGCTGTCTGTCTTTTTCTTGTTGAGTTGTATGATTTCTTTTTATATTCTGAATACTGGGTCCTTACCAGATAAATTATTTGTAAATATTATTCTCACTCTTTAGGTTGTCTTTTTACTATTTTGACAATGTCCTTCGATGCACACATTTTTAAAATTTTGGTGGAGTCCAATGTATCTATCTTTTTCTTTTGTTACTCATGCTTTTGGTATTATATCTAAGAATTCATTGCCATATTAAGGTCCTGACGGTTTATCCTTATGTTTCCTTCTAAGAGTTTTATAGTTTTAGCACCATTTAAGACATTATTATCTTCTTCATTGAATGGTCTTGGTACTCTTGTGGAAAATCAATTGGCCAAAGGTGTATGGCTTATTTCTGGATTGCTCATTCTCTCATTCTATTCCATTGGTCTATATTGTTATCCTTGTGCCAACACCACACTGTTTTGATCACTGTCATTTTGTATTAAGTTTTAAAATCAGGAAGAACTTTGTTTTATTTTTTGGTGGATACCATTTTGGCTATTCGGGGCGCCTTGCAACGTCACAGGAATTTGAGGATCAGCTTTGCCATTTCTGCAAGAAAGGCCACTGAAATCGTAATCAGGATCATCCTGACTCTGTACATCACTTTGGGTCATATCGCCATCTTAACAATATTAAGTCTTCCAATATATGAGCATGGGAAGTCTTACCATTTACCTAGGTCTTTAATTTTGTTCAGCCAAGCTTTGTAGTGTTCAGTGTCCTACTGTACCTCCTCAGTTAAATTTATTCCTAAGCATTTTACTATGTTGGATGCTTTTGTAAATGGAATTGTTTCTTTAATTTCCTTTTGGATGGTTCCTTGCTAGTGTATGGAAATACAACTGATTTCTTTCATATTGATCTTATGCAACTTTGCTGATTTTGTTCATTAGTTCTGTTTTTATTATTGTATCTTTAAGGTTATTTATATAGAAGATCATGTTATCTGCAAAGAGAGATAGTTTTACTTCTTTCTTTCCAATATGGATGGCTTTATTTATTTTTCTTTTTTTTTTTTTTTTTTAAGATTTTATTTATTTATTCATGAGAGACAGAGAGAGAGAGAGAGGCAGAGGGAGAAGCAGGCTCCCAAGGAGCAGGGAGCCCGATGCGGGACTCGATCCCAGGACCCTGGGACCATGACCTGAGCCGAAGGCAGACGCTTAACCATCTGAGCCACCCAGGCGCCCTTTATTTATTTTTCTTGACTAATTTTCCAGGCTAGATTTTCTAATACAGTGTTAAATAGTGCTAGTAAAAGTGGCAGTCTTTGTTTTGTTCCTGGTCTTAGGGGTAGGATTTTTGTTTTTCACCATTGAGTATGATACTAGCTATAGATTTCTCATAAATGCACTTTATCATTTAAAGCTTGAGGAAGCCCCTTGTGTTGAGGAAATTCCCTTGTGTCCCTAGTTTGTTAAGGTATCTTAAAAGGGTGTTGAATTTTGTCGGATTAACATAAGAATAAAAAAATTTAAAAAAAAAGGGTGTTGAATTTTGTCAAATACTTTCTCTGCATCAGTTGAATTGATCACGTGTTTTTTTTTCTTCACTCTATTAATGTGGTGTATTCTATTAATGTGGTTGATTGATTTTTGTATGTTGAAACATGCTTGCATTCCTGGGATAAATCCTATTTGGTCACAGTATATAATCCTTTTTATAAACTGCTAGATTTGGTTTGCCAGTATTATATTGAGGATTTTTGTATCTATATTCATAAGGGATATTGGTCTATAGTTATCTTGGACATCTTTGTTTGGTCTTGGTATTAGAGCAATGCTGGCCTCATAGAATGAGTTACAAAGTGTTATCCTCTCTTCTAATTTCTGACAGAGTTTGAGAAAAATTTACGTTAATTTTTTTTGGTGGAATTCACCAGGGAAACCATTTGGTCCTGGGCTTTTCTTCGTTGGGAGGTTTTTGATTACTGATTCAATCCCCTTCCTTGTTACAGGTCTGTTCAGGTTTGTTGTTGTTGTTTTTTAAGATTTATGTGTTTATGTAAGAAAGAGAGAGAGAGAGAGCAGGGAGAGGGGCAGAGTAGTTTGCGTGTTTCTCAGAGTCTGTCCATTTCATCTAGGCTACCTAATTTTTTGTTGTTCAGGGTATTCACTCATAATCCTTTTTATTTCTGTAAATTCAGTAGTAATATCCCCCTCTCATTACTGAGTTTCATTGGCAATGTCTTCTTTATTTTTTCTTTCTAGCTAATGACTTGTAAAATTTGTTGATATTTTTGAAGAACCAATTATTGATTTCATTGAACTTCTATTTTTAGTTTTTAAAATTTATTTATTTTTAAAGATTTATTTATATATTTTTTAGAGAAAGACAGAGTGCAGGGGAAGGGGCAGAGGGAGAGGCAGAGAGAGTCCCAAGCAGACTCCCCACTGAGCATGGAGCCTAACACGGGGCTCGATCCCAGGACCCTAAGATCATGACCTGAGCCAAAACCAAGAGTCTGATGCTTAACCAAGACTGTGCCACCCAGGCACCCCATGAACTTTTATTTTTTTAAATTCTCTGTTATCTCCTTTCTAATCTTTGTTATTTTCTACCATTTGCTGGCTTCAGATTTACTTTGCTGTTCTTTTTGTACTTCCTTAAGATATAAAGTAATTGATTTGACATATTTCTGTTTTAATGGAATCATTTATAGCTAGGTATACATTTCCCATTGAGCACTGTTTTAGCTGCCTGCCCCCTCTGTAGGGCTTTTGAACATACTGTTTTCTCTACCTGAAATGTGGTTCTTACCATGACTGACTTCTTAGGTTAAATACTTGTTGTTTTGGTGAGCTCTTTCCTGACCGTTCTAAGTAGGTTCCCTTCCATAGTCCCCAGCCGGATCCACACCTCAGCATCCTGTTTGTTTCCTAGATAGCACTCTGCATTTTGCAATTACTTTTATGTTTGGTTATTGATTTTTGGTGCCCCTCACTAGACTATTTTGTCCTTGTTCACCACCATATATACACAATGCTTTACACACAATGGACAGTCAATAAATATACAGAACAAGTGCATTTGTAGGTGTCTAAGTCGCCATCCCACAAAACAGTGTGGGAATAAAAATGATTTTTACCACATCAGGACGGGTTGGGATTTAATCATATGGCAACTTTTGATGAGTATCTATTTATGCCTTTAAAGTTCTGTTAACTACAATAATGGAATACTCACCTAATGTAGATTTATTTTTGCTGACTAGCCAACAATGATAGCCAAACAGAGAGGACAAGCTGACAGAAAACATAGCTGCAGCAAAGAATAAAAACATAATATGGAACTTGGCTTGAGTATCGGGTAGGCCATTCTATAAAGAAAGGAAGAAAATAAGATGTTTTGTCAAAGGGATAAGTATTCCCCTACTTTCGTAAGTAAGATTTTTCTTTTGCTCTACTTTTTTTTTTTTTTAATTTAGATATGGAGAAAGATACATGGCTTTATGTTAAAACTTTGAGGAAAAATATATGTCATAAGCTTAAAAAATGTTTACTATTAATGAATATAGATATAAAAAGATATTAAAATTTGGGATATTCACTTTGTTTTTCATAACTGAATCAAAGAAAAGTTATGGTAGTATATGTGTAAACTATAACACTAGGAAGCAAGATAAAAGGAACTATAAAATATAGTTTTTTATTTACTTCCTGAAAATGTTTTAACACACTACAGTTTTACAAATATTTAAATAGTTTTATTATAATGCCTGAAAATGAAGGTTAATTGGCACAGTTAATTACTATACTTACTGATGTTTTACATTACTACAAACAACAGCGTCAACTACAAGAACACATACAACAACACATCCACAATAATGCTTCAAGCTATTTTAAATAATAGCATCACAGAAAAAATCAACACTAGTGCATAACACTGGTCTAAAACAAACCTTACAATATCCAGGTAACAAAACAGGCCATCTCAAAGCAAAACCAGTTTGTCTCTTATTGTATGTATTGTCCAACAAGACCTAAACCCACTCTAGAATGGCAGGCTTGGGCTACAGATACTTAGTAAAGCAGCAGAGCTGTTAGCAGGTGTCCCCTTCTGATAGATGGTCATACTATTTCAATATCCTTATTGACACAGGTCACCAGCTCTCACTCACAGCTTCTGACAGCAGAGTCCTCACAGTGAAAACTGGTCACTCCTTTACATGTATATTTATGGTTTGGAACTAAAACCATCCACAGGAATGAGAAGCAGGGAGGTAATATTCTTTCAGACATTCATTAGGGATCATTCTTCATGCTAGACACTGAAGTATTCTTGAATGCTAGGAGCATGTCCATACACCCGTATATTCCTAGTGCTTGGCAATGTCACCGGCATATAAAGGCATTCAATAAATCTTTAGTATTCAATGTGGTTCAGATCTGACCTCAATTATCTAGGAAATTAGAAAGTTCTTATCATAACAAAGGATAATTTAATGAAAACAATAAAGCAATCCTGGCGTGGGATAACTGTTTTTTTGTTTTTTGTTTTTTGTTTTTTACCATTGTTTGGGGGCCCCAAGGAGTATCTTTGGATATTTATAATACTTGATTTTACTTTTGTTTTGCTTACATTTAAAATATAGAGCACAGAAAACAAATGAATTACTTAAAGCCTAATCAAGCAATACCTAATAAAAACTCAGGATATTATAGACATAATAGTTTTAAAAAACAGTCTTTCTACTCATAAAGAAAACACTTCAATTTTTAAATGCTGAAAATAAAACTTCGAATATAGTCAATTCTCATTATTCACATGGTCAGGTCCTGTAAAGGTGTCATGAACGCTGAATTTGTAAATATGGAACCACTGCCCCAGGGAAAATACAGGGTTAGGTTCCTATGAACCTCTTCTCACAATATTCTTGTCAAAGGATCAATGCACAACCTTGTTTTATGTGCATTTCTGCTTAAAAACACCGTACTGACATTTAATATACATTACTGATTCATTACTTAGAGCCAACAGCAGTGGGACTCATGTCTGCAGGAAGCTTACCTGACACATGGATTTTCTCCATAAAGTATGCTATAGTCTTCTTTTGCTCAGAAACACCAGTCAGCACTTCAGCACTATGTATGAAGACCATTTTAAATGGCAAAATCACCAACAAAAAGTACAAAAAATGCAAAAAATGTGACCCTAAACAGACTGAAAAGCATACTTGTTTACAGTATAAGAGACTAAGAACAAACAAGAAGGCGGTATGTTGTGGAGCTCAGCTGGGAATGTGCCCACGGGGCGGGTCAAATTTTTCCCACGCTGTGCATGTCTGCAAAGGACCACAAAAGCCCTGTGAGTACTGATTTGGGGATTACAAATAAATTTCAGCAAGTAAGAGAATTCACAAACACAGAATCTGTGAACAGTGAGGATTGACTATATATAAATGAGCTCTAGTCTATAAAATCAGCATCTGAAATAACTCAATTACTGAAAATCTATTATATATTTTTGTATGCCAGAAAAAAATCACCAAGGTATTGACTTACTGTCCAAAATTTGATAAAATACTGTAAATCCGTAGCAGCAATAAAAAGGCAATACAGCAGAGAATAAGCCAAGAAAAGGAGGAAAAATTTGTAATTTGAAAATCCAACACAATTGTTCACCCTGTTAACAAAACAAAAACAACATTTTCAGTGAGCTGTATGCTTTCAACCTATGTCTGCATATGCTCATCTTTAACACAGTATTTGGTTTCCTATCATTTGAAATTTACTGGCATTTCTTTAAGCAAGCCTCATAAAATTTCTTTACACTTACAAACATTAAAAAAAATCCATTTCGCTAAAAAAGGAATTTGTGTTTAGATTTTTAAATTTGATATGTGATACTGCTTTAATCAGCCATGAACCGTATAACTATATTTCATGTCCAATTATGCAAATAAGCACATGCCTAAAAACACAGAGCTGGTGAGAAACCTAATGAAGTAAGGCAGATAAGAGGAATTTACTAAGTTCTTCATTACCTTTGGATATTTCTAACTATGATTAGGTAATTTAAAGTCTTTCAGATTTTCCCAAATTAGATGAAATATCTTCACAAACTACATGCATGCCATCAGCATACCACTGATTATCGTGGGGAGGTTTAAGAAAAGAAATAGGATTGAGAGCCAGACAGCCAGGGTCATAAGATGCATCTGACACTCAATAATCATGTGGCCTTGACCAAGTGAAATAGTCTATAGGAATTTCATTTTCCTTATCTGCAAAACAAACATCCCAGAGAGCTGGCTCCATATCCTTTGATTCTAAACAGGACTTGTAATTCTCAGTTCTCACTCTAAAGTTACTATATTTTGGAGAGGAGGAGTATGAATTCAAACTACTGTATCAAAAAGCATAAATACAAATACAACTCAGACTTTATGGTCACACTTTTCCATCAACATGTTTTTATCTTCCTTTTGACAAAGACAAGGGAATTTCAGGCTGATCTTGTTGTACACGTGACACAACACCTAAGTGGAAATGGCGGGTATCTTCACTGGTTGAGGTAGCTGTGTTAACCGGTATAATAAACGTACTGCATGGAATGCACACATACTGTTTTCTCTCCTCAAATGTCTTTGTCCTACTCTAATGTTGGCCAGGTAGTCTCAGTCTCTATTGACTTTGCTAATAAACTGAGACATTTTTCTTTTTATATTTTTAAAGTGAAATAATGTACACATGAAAATGTTTACTCAACTATGCAAGATAAATAAGCTCCAGAAGTCCGCTATACGACACTGTGCCCATGGTTAACAATACTGTACTGTGCACTTAAAAATTTGTGAAGAGATTAGGTGCCACGTAAGTGTGCCTACAATAAAAAAAATTAATTAAAAAAACTAAAAAGGTAAATATTATCTGGCTTATGAATAAACTGAAAATTTGGGGGGAAAGAGACAGAAAAGTGCTTATATCATCTACCTCAAGAAACATAAGGTAAAGGAACCAGGACTAGATTTAGTACCTTTGGAACATAAGGGTATTTTATATGGCAAATAAGCTCATAAAGAAGGCAAAAATTCTAGGTGCACATGATATGAAAACGTGATGGTTCTAGTGTGAGTGCAAACCAATTACTGAGGTTGCCTTCTTTGACATCTGAATGAAATAATGGCAAGAAATCATACTGCAGAGTTCCAAACAAGCCTAGTCTAATTGCATTCTGTCTCCAAAGGATACAGGATATTCCCCTTGCTTTCTTTCTTTTTTTTTTTTTTTTTTAAGATTTTATTTATTTATTTGACAGAGAGAGACATAGCAAGAGCAGGAACACAGGCAGGGGGAGTGGGAGAGGGAGAAGCAGGCTTCCCGCCGAGCAGGGAGCCCGATGTGTTCCCCTTGCTTTCTTGTGTTGGTTTCCAGAGGAGAGAATGCATAGACAGAAGCTGGGGAGCCATTAACACTTTGGAGGATGAGGGTGAAGACAATGACTCTTTTGTGGACTGGGGGAAAATAAGAAGGGATAAGAAAGATTGTTTCTCTTCCTATGAGAATGTAAGAAGGCAGCTTTTATATTAAATGATACATAGCATTTTTATAAAAAGTAAAATGATTTTGATTACAGATTTCATAACATCTAATTTACTTTAGCTTCTATTTAGGAGCATGGTGTAATGTAACTTATCTGTCACTTAGGAAACAGAAGAGAAAGTCAGTAAATAAAAACCAAGTATCTTAGCGTTTGATATGTACTTTACACTTGAGGAAATATAGTAATAAAATGTCTCTTCATAACAGACAGTGAAATGTTTTAACTCCCTACTGCTTTGTAGACTCAGTTTGAAAAGGAAGAGATGTATTCTGAGTCTGAATGATTTTATATGGAGAAACAAAACATGCTCAAGGTAAATATCCCTTATATGCTATTTAAAATTCAGTGCAAATAGGGGCACTTGGGTGGCTCAGTGGGTTGGGTGTCTGCCTTCGACTTGGGTCATGGTCCCAGGGTCCTGGGATGGAGCCCCGCATAGGGCTCCCTGCTCGGCGGGGAGCCTGCTTCTCCCTCTCCCTCCACCCCTCCTCCCCTCATGCTCTTTCTTGCTTGCGCTCTCTCTCAAATAAATAGATGAAATCTTAAAAAAAAAAAATCTTTAAAAAAAATAAAATTTAGTGCAAATAGCAATTGGCCCTATTTCAGGGCAATTGCTTTCTGATTCTAAATAGGAAAAAGAACATAATATAGAAAAAAAAAAAAAGACAGAATGTGGACTTTGGAGTCCAAAAAAACATGCCATGTGACTTTAAGCCCACTCTTTAACTTTTCTGAGCTCCACCTCTCCCTTTTCTTTAAAATGGGACAAATAATTTCTGTAATTTCTGTCACTGTTGTAAGAATTACAGATTTTATATATATATATATATATATATATATAGTCTCTAGCACATTATAGGCACTCAGTATGAAGCTAAAATTATTGAATTTAATAAGTGTTACCTAATCTTTGGCGAGCATGTCAAAACATATCATTAATATAATGAATGAATGAATGAATGAATGAAAATTTTATATTAAAAGAAAAACTCTTTGATGGGAAACCCAATAAGGCAAATACTACAGGATTTCTATTTTTTTTTTTTAAAGATTTTATTTATTTATTTGACAGAGAGAGACACAGTGAGAGCAGGAACACAAGCAGAGGGAGTGAGAGAGGTAGAAGCAGGCTTCCCGCCGAGCAGGGAGCCCGATGTGGGACTCGATCCCAGGATTCTGGGATCATGACCTGAGCCGAAGGCAGCCGCTTAACAACGGAGCCACCCAGGCACCCAGGATTTCCATTTCGGTTAAAAGACAAGAGCAAGGTGGATCCCCAGCACCCTGATGGGTCATCTTAACTGGCCTTAGCAGATAGGCTGGAGGCCCTGACAACAAGGAAGCATAGTTTTCTGCTTTTTCAATGCTCAAAGTTGACAGATACTGAACTTCAAAATTATATACAAGACCTGCATAATAAGGTTGCCCCACAGTTTGGGAACATCCTGAAGATCTTTTAACCAATGACTGTTATATTGACATAATGGCTATAAAAAGAGATTATTTCTATCTTGATATGGAAAATGTTCCAGGATATATTAAGTGAAGAGAGAAAAAAAAAAAAAGGCACAGACTCAGTCCATAGTGGAACCACTTCTGTTAAAAAATGTGTAAAATAGGGGCGCCTGGGTGGCTCAGTTGGTTAAGGCACTGCCTTCAGCTCAGGTCATGATCCTGGAGTCCCAGGATCGAGTCCCGTATCGGGCTCCCTGCTTGGCGGGGAGTCTGCTTCTCCCTCTGACCCTCCCCCTTCTCATGCTCTGTCTCTCTATCTCATTCTCTCTCTCAAATAAAATAAATAAAATCTTTTTAAAAAAAGTGTAAAATATTTTTGTGTGTGTGTAAAAAAATGTAACACACACACACATACACATTTATATCTGAAAGCTACTCATGACATTTAGCGATACGCTCCCTGTGAGGAAGAGAAGAAGCGGGGGAGGGGGGCCTAGGACGAACACTTGGCACTTTTTTTATTTTTGAATTTAGAACCATGCATATGCATTATGCATAAGTTTTTTAATTTAAAATTTTAACTTGAAATTTCAAATACACCAGGTGAACACGAGGCCCTTGGCACCAAACCCTTCCCAAATCCACCCGGCTTACTGCCTTCTGCAAGGGCCAGAGCTGAGACAGTGGCTGACACAGTGGGCAGCAGGGGACGCCACAGTACAAAGAAGCAATGACATGGAAGTTGAAAGGTACTGCAGTCGGTTCATTCAACAATTCCCACATTGCCATAGAGAGTGAGCGTGATAACAGGGAGTCTATGAGTATGCAATCTGCACCCATTTTTAAAACCTCTAGAGCTTTCTATCCGTTCCCTTTCGCTTATTCAACAGATCTGTCAAAATTTGAAAGATTGTCAAATTATGCTATAAGTCTCTTATAAAGGCAAATTAATGGCAGGTTTAGAAAGACTGCTATCACAGTAAATTATTATTTCCTATTTTTGTGCTTTAGTGAGGATAGCAAGGGTACGTCAGTCACACTTTACAGGTGTGTAAAGCTTGGAATTAATACTGGTTGTTTCCACCTCTCCATTCCTTGTCATCACCATCTCATATTTATTACTCTAAGTCAGAAAAATCGAAGTCAACTCTACGTCCTTGATTTCTTTCCCATTCTGCTAAATTATACTGAGAATACACAGCTACTTAGAAAAGAAGGGTGTCTTTGCATGCATTCCCCCGAGAGCAGACCCTGAGACAAGAACTTGGATACAGCTTATCTGAAACAAGGAGGGGAGAAAAGCCCATAAAGCGTGTGTTGTTGGCCAGGCCCTCGCTGGTTGAGGGTAGCCTCTGGAAGCATTCATGCCTGGCACCTCTGGGCTGCCCGGCTTCTCAGCGGACCCAGCCTCCTCAGGGGGAACAGAGAGCCCGCAGGCAGATAAAGAAACAGTGGGGCCTGAGGCGAGGAGCCGCCATGGGCACGGGAACTGACTGCGGCAGGTGCAGTGAACACAAGGCGGATGGTGCAGATGTGGGTGTGGCACTGACATGTGAGCTACTGGAGGGATCAACAGAGGAATGTGAGGAGGACTAAGAAAACTTACAATAGAAGATATTGGGGGGAAAAGCTACTTGCTGAGAGAGAGAACGGAACGAATGAAAGCACGAGGAAAGCAAAAGAATGGCTACAAATGAATATTAATACCAAGTGAGGCTATTCATTGAGATCTTTCTTTGATGAGAACGTTACTCTCATAGGAGCTAGCTGGCCTTAACATCGGAAAGAAGAAAATCTAGCTGGAGAAAAGTGAGAGTTATCTAGAGAGAGAAAATACGGTAAAGCCGACATTCCCCTATTATTTCCTACAGCTAAGATCATTATTCCCTATGTTTCCACCTACACCCAGCACACATTTGTGGGCATGTCTACCTTTTTCTAGGGCCACCTCTGAAAGAAGGCAAGGCTGGTAGAATAATCCCGCCTCGTGTCCAAATCCAACCTGGCTGGCAACCTGAGTGTAGCTGTCACTGCTATGTGCACATGGAGAAGAAAAATTACAGGGAGAGGTAGGAAAATCAACCTTCATTAGTTAATTAGAGCTTTCAAATCATTCTCTGTTAAGGTGCCTGATCTAAAATTATTCTTTAAAATATTAATGAGTTCCAAGTGAAAACCCTTGTTTAAACACGTATGTATCTGTGTATTTGCTCTTCATACTCCTCAATGTCAAGTTTTATTTAAAACAAATTGTTAAAGCTTGAGATGAATTAATTCATTATTCAAAACTTCCAGTGAGGTATTGTGTATAATTTATGAATACATTTTGGTGTAATTTCTGGGAAGTGTTTCAGAATCTCCGTGTTGATGCATGTGCATACAAAGAAAACCATTTGTTCTAAGCAAATATGACAAATTAACTTTCATGTTGTTGGTCTACTTCATTTTAAAATTATTCTATGGAAACTCTCCCAAATAAAACCTTTTTGGTGTTAATTCAACAAACACTAGAAACTAAATCTGAAAGTACCTCCTGGGTCAGCTAAGGCAAGATTTCATCTATAAAAAGATTTAAACAGATAAATGATTCAATTTCTTAAGTTCTAAGGGACAGAAACATGTTTAAGTATAGAGCCATACTCACCATGGGCAGTGATGATCCATCTTCAGAATACATCTAAAAAAATAATAAACACACACACACACAACTTAACACCTCATAAAAATTTAATCCCATTAAGTCAAAGTTATTTAGAGTTGTGCCAAGTAAAATATTGCAAAATTACTTACCTAAAAATTAAATAAATAATACTAAAAGTCCTCATCTCAAATACTATAGCCAATTTCAGTTATGATATATAATTATAGAATTTTCAAAATCTACATACTTTAAAGTAGAAATCAAAAAACTCATTTCCTAAAACAATTCATTATGTTAATATACAATTATCTTATGCTAAAGAAAGTGTAAAATGTCAACAGATTTACAGAAAGTCTGGATAAAACTTCTCTTTAATATCAATCTTTAAGCTAAGTAGCACAGTCCTTGTGATATATTACGTATCTAAAATATCTGATTATCATGTAGTCATATGAGCTATCTTTATAAAGGTGAAAAAAGAGTCAGAGAAGTATTTGGTAAACAGAGCTAGCCAAGTCTGAGCTGCCAAAACTCATGCACTTCTTCACATCAGTGTGAATCTGGGGGGAAAGGGGGCAATTAGGTGACTGTGGCCCTAAACCACACTCGTATCAATGCAAGGGACTGTCCAGTTCTATGTCCTAAATAAAGGTCTCAGAAATACGACTAAGGAAAAAAGGAAATAATCTGGAAAACAGTGAGGAAAGAAACAATATTAATTAAAAAGACCACCAGCATGTAGAGATTTAGAAGTAAAAGGTTTTCTTACTTATCACAGACGGAACAGTGATGGCAGCGGTCTGGTTTTATGAGTTGGCATCTGTCACAATATCGGATTGCTAGGGACAAAAAGCTCCACTTAGTCTTAGACTTAACACTGAATTGAATATACATTAAATGGCTTTTATCAGCTATCCAAATTTAACTTCTAAAAAAGCAAAGTGAATTTGAATTTGGTAAAAATGAGATATTCTACTGTTAATACAAAAATAGAATGACTTGCCTACAGCCTCAGTTTTCTTTCTTTCCTTCTTTCTCCTTTCTTTCTTTTTCTTTCTTTCTTTTTCTTTGTTTCTTTCTTCTTTCTTTCTTTATTTTCTTTCTTTCTTTCTTTCTCCTTCCTTCCTTCCCTCTCTCTGTCTCTTTCTTTTTTTTTTTAAAGTAATCTCTACACCCAACATGGGGCTTGAACTCATGACCCCGAGATCAAGAGTCACTCACTCCTCTGACTGAGCCAGCCAGGTGCCCCCAGCCTCAGTTTTCTAATGAGGCTTTCTCAAGAATAGAGAATCTTTGGGGGTAATTTTTCTAAGGCATTCCTAATTGTCAGTAATGATAGTAAGGCTCACAAAGGGTACAAATATGTCCATTTCTATCAAAGTAAACAGAATGTCTCCCTCAAATAAATCAATTTCTTTCCTGTACCCTACCAGGATAAGTACCTGAAGATACAACCATATTTTAAAAGTTTTATGAGGGGCGCCTGGGTGGCTCAGTTGGTTAAGTGTCTACCTTTGGCTCAGGTCATGATCCCAGGGTCCTGGGATTGAGCCCCACGTCAGGCTCCTGGCTCAGCAGGAAGCCTGCTTCTCCCTCTACCTCTGCCTCTCCCCTTGCTATGCTCTCTCTCTCTCTGTATCTCTGTGTCTCAAATGAATAAATAAAATCTTTTAAAAAAATAAAAAAAATAAAAGTTTTATGAGAAACACATTTTAGAAATTTGTGAATAAACTCTATTAGTTGTTTAAATTGGGAAAAAGCTCACATGTTCTCTGTAGGGTGAGATACAAGACTAGAAGTGAGTATTAGAAGAAGTACTTCCAGGGCGCCTGGGTGGCTCAGTCATTAAGCGTCTGCCTTCGGCTCAGGTCATGATCCCAGGGTCCTGGGATCGAGTCCCACATCGGGCTCCCTGCTCAGCAGGAAGCCTGCCTCTCCCTTTCCCACTCCCCCTGCTTGTGTTCCTGCTCTAGCTATCTCTCTCTGTCAAATAAATAAATAAAATCTTTAAAAAAAAAAAAAAAGAAGTACTTCCAATACTGAATTTTAATTCTTGTAATGGAAATCCTGATCCTTTCTTTTCTAATATATATATCAAAGACAATTATGTATGTCTGATTTGGAGATGCTATTTCAGTACACAGACATCTTACAAGATACAAGCAGTCTACCAAAATTACAGGAGAACAGTTACTGGCTGGGCCACAGGATGAGTAAAAACCCAGACAGTGAATTTAAAATCTGGAAAAAGTACTTGCAACAAGTAATTATCACTGTTATATTAACTAATATTATGATCTCTGAAAAAAGCAACAGTTGCTTATCCTAAGATTAAGTTGAGCTTTTTTCAGGCAACAAGACCTATATGGAATTGTTTTCAATATTAAGAAAAGTTCTCAATCATCCCCCCTTACAACTCTCCTTTTTTGGGAACTACAGAGATTAATGGCATGGCTGGCTCATCTCCTGAAGGAAGAAGTCTTGCAGCTACATTCCAGAGAAAACTACAAAGCACCACTGGCTCACTGAGAGCATCAAAGTGAGGCAATATTATCCAGAAGAAATATAATGTGAGCCACATGTGTACTTTTAGATTCTCTAGGAGCTATATTAAAAGAAATAAAAGGAAGCAGGGAAATTAACTTTAAGAAAATATAATATTTGACCTAATACATCAAAAATATTATTTCAACATATAATTAATACACAAATATTAATCACATATTTTACATTTTTTCATACCAAGTCTTTGAAAACTATTATATATTTTTTACACTTATAGTCGCACTTTAAGTGGTGAGTGTGGTGGGCAATGCTACATTCTCTCCAGATGATTATCTCTACTTTAAAGCACACTGGGAAAAAACAAACAATCAAACAAAACAACAACAACAACAGCAGCAAGAAACCTTCTCAAATCAAAGTGGGTGAGAACTCGCCAGAAATTAAAACAATGTAGAAATAAGCCTTTTGCTTATAGTCTTTCATAAACAAAAATTTAGTCTCTTAGCAAAAAAAAAACAAAACGAAAAACAAAAAATGCCCCACAATCCCATTTACAATTGCACCAAAAATAGTAAGATACCTAGGAATAAACCTAACCAAAGAAGTGAAAGACTTGTATTCTGAAAACTATAAAACAATGCTGAAAGAAATTGATGACATGAAGAAATGAAAAGACATTCCATGCTCATGGATCAGAAGAATAAACACTGCTAAAATGTCTATACTGCTGAAAGCGATCTACACATTTGATGCAATCCCTATCAAAATAAAAACAGCATGTTTCACAGAACTAGAATAAACAATCCTAAAATTTGTATGGAACTACAAAATATGTGAATAGCCAAACCAATCTTGAAAAAGAGAAGCAAAGCTGGAGGCATCACAGTACCACACTTCTAGTTCTATTACAAAGCTGTAGTGATCAAAACAGTATGGTACTGGCACAAAAATAGACACATAGATCAATGGAGCAGAACAGAAAACCCAGAAGTAAGCCCACAATTATATCAACAATTAATGTATGACAAAGGAGGCAAGAATATGCAATGGGGAAAAGACAGTCTGTTCAACAAACGGTGTTGGGAAAACTGGATAGTAACATGCAAAAGAAAGAAACTGGACCACTTTCTTACATCATACACAAAAATAAACTCAAAATGGATTAAAAACCTAAATGTAAGGCAGGGAACCATAAAAATCCTAGAAGAGATCACAGGCAGTAATTTCTATGACATGGGCCATAGCAAGTGTTTTCTAGATCGGTCCCCTGAGGCAAGGGAAACAAAAGCAAAAATAAACTATTGGGACTACATCAAAATAAAAGTTTCTGCACATGAAAGAAACAATCAACAAAACTAAAGGGCAACCTACAGAATGGAAGAAGATATTTGCAAATGACATATCCGATAAAGGGTTAGTACCCAAAATATATAAAGAACTTACACAAATCAACACCCAAAAACAAATAATCCAATTTAAAAATGGGCAAAAGACATGAACAGACATTTTTCCAAAGAAGACATGCAGATGGCCAACAGACTCATGAAAAGACGCTCATCATCACTTATCATTAGGGAAATGCAAATCAAAACTACAATAAGGTATCACCTCACACCTGTCAGAATGGCTAAAATCAACAACACAAGAAACAGCAAGAGTTGGTGAGGATGTGGAGAAAGGGGAATCCTTGTGCACTGTGGGTGGGAATGCAAACTGGTGCAGCCACTGTGGAAAACAGTATGGAGGTTCCTCAAAAAGTTAGAACTACTCTACCATCCAGCAATTGCACTACTGGATATATACCCAAAGAAAACAAAAACACTAATTCAAAGGGATATATGCACCCCTATGTTTACACAGCAGCATTATTTACAATAGCCAAGATACAGAAGCAGCCCAAGTGTCCATCGATTGATGAATGGATAAAGAATATATGCCATATATATACATACAATGGGATATTACTCAGCCATAAAAAAGAATGAAATCTTGCTATTTGCAATGGCATGGATGGAGCTAGAGAGCATAATGCTAAGTGAAATAAGCCAGTCAGAGAAAGACAAATACCATATGATTTCACTCATATGTGGAATTTAAGAAACAAAACAAATGGACAAAGGCAAAAAGAAAAAAAGAGAGAGAGAAAGAGACAAACCAAGAAACAGACTTTTAACTATAGAAAACAAACTGATGGTTACCAGAGGGGAGGTGGGTGGGGGGGATGGGTAAATAGGTGATGAGGATTAAGGAGGGCATTTGTCATGATGCGCACCACGTGATTAAAATAAAAACTAAAAAAAATTCCATGTGCCGTATCATATTCAACTAAAATTATTCCGCCGTAATTTAAAATGAACCATCTGCTTATCATTTAAGAGCTCCTAACAGCCAAGGTGAATTTTAACTGTCTTGCTTTAATTTTTTCAGAGTTTATTCACATATTACTTATGTAATTTAAAATCTTTTTGGGTAATGTTGAAAAGAAAACGTTATCAACTTCTGTGTGCAAAATGATAAGCTCCATCACCTCTAGTTGTTACCTTCTTAGTCAAAATCTACAAAAAAAAAAAAAAAAATTGTAGAAAAAGATGAAAGGCAAGAGAGAGCTAAAAAAAAGCAAAGAGTCCTCATTAATAACAGTAAAAATCAAAAACAATATGATCAAGTTTGGCGATCCCTGTAAGAAAGCCGAAGACAAATAGGCAAGATGAGCAGTCTTGTTAATACCCTACTTTCCTACCCTCCACGCGCAAGTGTGTATGTGGTCGAATTTTTCTCTGTGTAGGGCAATCAGTTTACTCTAGGGAGCTGGCATTTTTCTCTTTGGGGTTTGGAGGAAGTACTGTGGATTTAGAATGGATCGTAAAATCCTGAATTATATTACGATCCACTTTCTTCAATTCTCTCTATCAAATATAAAGTGCATGCACATCAACTGAACTTTTCAGCTGCTTTCGTCCACAGAATTTCTCAGGGTGAAGAAGAAAGCTTTCCAAAGAACCCATTGGTCTTGGCTGTGGGTGAGGTAAGAAGATCCTCTTTCACAGTCCTGCCTTGGCTAAGTACTGTGGCTGATGCACTGAGCGTCCATTCTGTCTCGTGTTTATCTTTCCATTCTACATAGTCCACAGGAGGATCAATCAGACCAACACAATCTATTTATTACACTTTGTGTGTGATTTAATTTAGTCAGTGACTCTAGTCAGTTAACATTGATTTTGCAGGCATCCGGAATTTTTGCACTGAAAATATAAACAAAGAGTATGTTAGGAGACCAGGTTATATGCCACAGTCATAAATCTGAAGAACCCTAAGTTCATCTCAGGAGATAGGGATACAATACCTGAGAGGAACAAGAGACTGACAGTCTTAACATTATGTAAACTACACGAAGAGATGACTTATAAATCCAAAGTGTAGTTACTATTAATGGGAATTAATACTTTGTTGCGGTGTGACTTGTGCTTCCTTTTTCCAAATCCAGTGTGTCAAGGGATACAGTAGAAGAGCCCTGAACTACGAATGAATGTGGAGACTCGTTTTTCATACCCGATACTGTCATGGTCATTAACTAGTTTTGGAAACTTGTGCAGGAATTTATTTTTAGGGGGCTTTAATTTCCTTGATATTTGCCTAGGCTTATATATAGGGTCAATATACATAAACGCATATAAGCACAGCTCTGTCTTTGTGGACTAGAACCCATGGCATTAAAATTAAATCAGGGAACTGCCACTCGCCCATTGAGAAACAGGGAAAACAAACAGGAAAAAACTGCGAGACTTTGACTTAGATTCAATAATGATTCTCAAGGGAGTTAGAAACAAATATAAATAATACATAAATATTAATGGGATATTTTACATTCTTTTTTCCACACTAAATCTTTTGAAACCAGTTGTGTATTTTACACTTAGGGCACACCTCAATTTGGAGTGGCCACATTTTAAGTCCTCAGCAGCCACATGGCCACCAAAATGGGTGGCGCAGGCCTCAAGTTACAAAATTTCTCGGTGAGTCTTGGTGGACAAATATCAGTAGTCTGTGTATGTCCATTTTTAAGGCAATTCTTTAATTAGATAGCTGTTAAACTACCTAAACAAATCTTGACCCAGGTAAAAGAGATTAACTGAATTGCATTTGTAAAAAAAAAAAAAAAAAAGGGAAAGTAATGAAAATTCCCATACATTTTAAAGATAAATTATATCAATACCTTAAGTTTTACACACTTTATACAGTTACTGCTTTAAATTTATGTAAAATTGCCAATGTTATGTTCATTATAGATATTGTTCCCTTCAATTTAAGAATAGGAAGATCTATAATTAAAACTTTAAAACTTAAAAAAACAAATACAACTAAAAATCAAGATTTCAGCAGTTCTAACATCTCCACTGAGTCCCAAGTAAGTGACTAGAGAAGCCACAGAAGTAACGTAAGTGAGGATGTGGTTGAGATCTCTGTGCCATGCTATTATTCACGTGTCTGTTTTATGGAATTGTATAGGAAAGATTTAATAACTACCCAAGACAGAACACAATGATTTTCAATAAGGGTTTGACAGTTTCAAGTATATAAATATGCTGACAGTCACCATAACAATGGTGCCAAAGCACTCATAATTGTGTACCTCCAGACATGGTCCTGGTATAGATGGGAAGATCTTTGGCTGCTCGCCTAAGAACTTCCTGATGGGCTTCTCCTCTTGGCTCTCTCTCCAACAATTCTTTCTCTGCATAAGAGAGATGGAACTGTGGGAGAAAATTAAATTTAAGTCAGTGTTCTCAAGAAATAGCACAGTGGTCTACTACACCTACAAAAAGGTATATATAAGATATTAATGGTATTGGGCGCCTGGGTGGCTCAGTTGGTTAAGCAACTGCCTTCGGCTCAGGTCATGATCCTGGAGTCCTGGGATCGAGTCCCACATCGGGCTCCCTGCTCGGCGGGGAGTCTGCTTCTCCCTCTGATCCTCCCCCTCTCATGCTTTCTGTCTCCCATTCTCTCTCAGATAAATAAAATCTTAAAAAAAAAAAAAAGATATTAATGGTATCTATCATATAGATTCAGAGTGGTAACAGAGTTTGAATCTGGGCAAGTCTGTTAATCCGGTGGAGCATTAGTTGATGAATCTAGAAAAAGGGAGTAATTAATAATACCTACTTCCTCAGATGTTTGTGAAACTCAAGAGGAATAGAGTATGTAAAATTGTTTTATAAACTGTAGAGGTCTCCCCTAATATTAGTTATGTTAATAAATGAAATGGCAAAATAAACAAATTTGGCTCAATGGATAAATTTTCAACTGGATTATTACTAGGAATAAAAATAGAAACAAACCCATCAAACATGTTTTCTCATCTAAGTGAATTTTAACTTAGGGATAACCATTATCTGAATTCTCTAGCACTCGAAAGAACTAATCATGCATTTTACTTTGTAAACTGCCAATTTGGCCTACCCAATTAAAAAATACTTATTTGAGAAAAATCAAATTGGTTTGGGCTACACACACACATACACACACACACACACCACAAAAAACAGTTTTAAAAGTCTGTATAAAAAAGTATAAATGTGTTCCAGGAGACATGTACAAGGATATTCAGAGCATCGATGTTTGAAATGTAAAAAATTAAACACAACCCAAATGTCCATCAAAAGGATAACAAATAAGCTGGAGTATGATAGATCCACATAACTGAATCCTATATTACACTGAACAATTAATGAATCACAGCTGTGTGCAACAGAGAATCTCACCATACTGTTGAAGAACAGATCCTTTTACAGAACATATGGGATTCCATTTATATAAAATTTTAAAACCAGAAAGCTATACACTATAGGGATGGATATATATTTATATATACATATTTATATATTTTATTATATATAATTTATATAAATTTACATATAAATTTATAAATAATATATTTATATATAAATATATAACAAAATTATTAAATATAAGTATATAATTATATGTAAGTATATATTACATAAGTTTATATATAAATATATATAATAAAATTATAAGGAAAAACAAGAGAATGATTAACACAAAACTTCAGGAGAGTAGTTACTTCTTCAGGAATGCAGGGAAATGCAATATGAAGGTACATAGGAAATACCAAAAATATAAATAATGTTTTCTATAATACTTGGGTGACTTTAGGTACTTTCATTTTATTATTCTTTAAACTGTGAATTATACATTCTTTTTTGTATGATATATTTCACAATTTAAGTTTTGAAAAAGTGATCTAATTATGTCAATGAAGGAAAGAAAAGCAATTTGTTGAAAATGAGGTCATGATACTTGAGCCCAAATCTTTCTCTTTAGAGAAATAAAAATTAAAAATATATGTTTAGAGGTTGACAATTCTACCGAGGTTATTTTATTTTTTTTTAAGATTTTATTTATTTATTTGAGAGAGAGAGAGACTGAGAGAATGAATGGGGGGAGGGGCAGAGGGAGAAGCAGGCTCCCCACCGAGCAGGGAGCCTGATGCAGAACTCGATCCCAGGACCCTGGGATCACGACCTGAGCCAAAGGCAGAGGCTTAACTGACTGAGCCACCCAGACACCCTACTGAGGTTATTTTAAAAAGAAAAACAAATCTCCAGTTTTCAAATGTAGATAATTTCTAAGTTACCATAATATTCCCATATGCATGACACTTAGTTAAATATACTATAAAATTTCAGACCTATTAAGGTAAAGAAAATAAAAAGTTTTCTCTAAGTATAAATTTACATAATATAAATTATTCTAAGTTAGTATATCAAATTTACTGGCATTAAACTAGTAGATAGGTTATAGTTAAATCTTTAGGAGTTTCCAAGGTAACTGAAAAAAGTATTCTCCACATTAAATATTCCTTCTGTTGAAATCCACAGCATTTGCTTTCCTATCAATTAATTTCATAGTGTTTCAAAATTATACTTCAACCAGTCCTCTCTCAAATGAATACAAATAACAAATAAATGAAGGTCACATTTATGTGCATTTTTTCTGTCAGTTGCTCTTCACTTGCTTGCTACCTTACATCTCAGTTTTTAAAAAATGAGTAACAGAACTGAAAGACTCCTCAGATGTTTAATGCTTTTATTAATAAATAAACAACACACTGTATCAGGTCCAGAAAACCAAATACAGGTTGGTAGAATTATTACTCGTATAGGATGGATGTCCAAACATCTAATTCTACCTTGGAATGCACCAAATATACAGTCCTTTCCCCCAGAATACTTTGATGTGCAAAGGTATGTCATAGATTTGAAGAAAGACGACATTTGTAGAGATCTGAAAGAATGGAAGATTTCCTAGGGTGGAAAAGATAATGTCCCTGACCTACCACCAACCTACAGGTTATGGGAGTCCCCTGGCCAATTAATGCATATTCTTTTGTTTAAATTGTTTTATCAACTTTGAAACACTTTAGATTCATAGAAAATTTGAGAAAATATTACATGGTTCCCATATATCTTCTCACCAAATTGCCCGCATTATTAAACATCATATATTAGTACATTATGACACATTTACCACAATTAGTAAATAAATACTGATACATTATTATTAACTCAAGTCCACAGTTTATTCAGATTTCTTAAGTTTTCTTTAGTTTTTACTGAATTTCTTTTTCTGTTCCAGGATCCCATCCAGTATGCCACAGTACATTTATTTGTCCTCTCGCTTTAAGTTCCTCCTGACTGTGAGTTTCTCAGATGTTCCTTGTTTTTATTGACCTTGAGAGTTTTGAGTATTCTGGCCAGCTATTTTATAAGATGCTTCTCTATTAAAATTTGATGTTTTTCTCATGATTGGTTTGAGATTAGTTGTCAGGGGGATGAAGACCCCAGAGGTAAAATGCCATTCTTATCACATCCTATCAGGGCATATGGTATCAACATTGCCTATCAGGGCTGACGTGAACCTCGGTCACCTGGTTGAGGCAGTGTTTGTCAGCTTTCTCGACTCCAAAGTTCCTCATGATTTTCCCTTTTCTATCCTGTACTCTTTGAAAGAAATTCACCACATGCAACCTACATTTATGGAGTGGGGTTTTTATTCTTGTCCCTCTTAAAGGCAGAGTATCTACATTATTTGAAATTCTTCTATGAAAGAGACTTTTCTCCCTGTTTATTCATGCATTTATTCATTTACTTTTATCAGTAGACTCACAGATATTTATTTTATACTTTGGGTTATAATCCAATAGTAGTTTATTTTATTGCTCAAATTGTTCTAGCTTTGGTCACTGGGAGTTTTCAATTGGCTCTGTGTCCCCCTGATAAGCCACCATCAACCTACAGATTGTCCCCAACTTACAGCAGTTCAACGATTTTTTGGCCTTTACAATGGTGTGAAAGTGCTGCGCATTCACTAGGAACCATACTTCAAATTCTGAATTTGTATCTTCTCCCAGGCTGGTGATATTCAGTGTGATCCGCTCTCACGATGTGGGGTGCTGGCAGCAAGCCACAGCTCCTGCCCGTCACGCGATCACAAGGGTAAACACCCGGTCCATGTAACAACCCTTTTGTCCCCACACAGCCACTGTTCTTCACGTTCAGTATTCAATAAATTAAGCAATTTATTATAAAATCGGCTTTGTGTTAATGATTTTGCCTAGACGTAGGCTAATGTAAGTGTTCTGAATATGTTTGAGGTCGGCTAGGCTAAGCTATCACGCTCAATGGGTTAGACGTATTAAGTGCATTTTTAACTTACTGTATTTTCAACTTACAATGGGTTTATCAGGATGTAAACCCGTCATAAGTCAAGAAAGTACTCTATTTTATTAACTTGTGAGCACTACCTTACTTTTCATCCCTGTAAGATATTCTGGTTCATCTTTTTTAATTTTAATTTTTACTTTTTATTTAAGCATAATTAACATACAATGTTATATTAGTTTCAGGTGTAGAACATATTGATTCAACAATTCTGTATATTACTCCGTGCTCACCATGTTAAGAGTTGTCACCATTTGTCACCATACAACATTATTACAATACTATTAACTATATGCCTCATGCCGTACTTTTTTCATCTCTGTGACTTATTTATTTTATAACTGGTAGTTTCTAACTCTTAATCCCCTTTATCTATTTCACCCATCCCTCCACCCACACTCTTATTTCCTGCCCTAGTTCTAGAATCAGCCATTTCTCCAAGGATTCCTCCTTCCTTACCTAGAGAATGATATTAGAAACCAAGATCTGAAATCAGAGTTTTCAGGTTAAAGAAGAGTATAATTTTAAGAGGATATACAAATTAAGAAAAAAAACCTGAAATCTATTTAACAAATAGAAAACTCACAGAATGGTATTTTTTGCTAGTTGTTTTTCACATAGGACAAAAAGGAACACACAATTTATCAGTATCTAAAATGTACAACTTAAAACATAGAACAGTCTTGCCCACTGACTTGGCAACCAACGGCTTTCTTAATGACAACATGCAAAGCCAAAGTTCTGATAAAACTGTTGGCACTGTAACTTGTGATCATTTTCTTTTCAAACAATTTGGCAAAGTGACTTAAATTTCCTTGATCTAGTAATTTGACTTTTGAGAATTTATATTAAGGAAATATTCCAAAACATAGGTAAAAAGTGTGTACAAAACATGTACAAACATGTTAACAAAATTATCTGTAATACAAAAAGTTGGGATCAGCCTAAAATTCCAACTTGGGATGTGACAGAGTAAATTTTTACATATTTCAGTGAGAAAAATATGCCATTATTAAAAATGACCGTAAACCAATGATGGACTACTATGTGGGGGAAAAAAAAACCTAGAATATGTGCATGTTGAATACAACTAGGAAAAATAACTCAAAAGAAATTCAGCATGTAAACTGGCTATATTAGCATGGAGTGATTTTTTTTTTCCTTTCTCTTTTTGTTTAGTCTCCATTTTCAAAGTATAATTTAGTATGGTTATCTTACTTTCATGCGAGAAAATCTCATAAATTGAAAAACTATTAGCAATTTAACCATCCTGTTATATAAAAAGGTAAATTTTATTTTCAGATTTCTTAGCATTCTCTCAATAGTAACAAGAAAATATTAACATTATTTTCTTTTTTCTTTTTTTTTAAAGATTTTTTTTATTTCTTATTTATTTGAGAGAGAGAATGAGAGATAGCACAAGAGGGAAGAGGGTCAGAGGGAGAAGCAGACCCCCTGCTGAGCAAGGAGCCCGATGCGGGACTCGATCCCGGGACTCCAGGATCATGACCTGAGCCAAAGGCTTAACCAACTGAGCCACCCAGGCGCCCAAATTATTTTCTTATACTACCCACTTCTCCTGCTATTTTAGTCCCATTTTTCTAAGATTTTTAGCAGTTGAGAGCACTTTATTGTCAATTTAATTAACAAGGATCCCTCATTTTACAATGGGAGGGTCTCTGGCTGCTGACCAATTGAAAGATTAGGGTGAGATCTTGCATTTTGTTAATGGAATAACTCAAGATTCTTAGCCAGCAAGTCAGGACTCTTTCTTTCATAATAATGGTCTCCAAATTCTTCTGATCATGGACCCATCAGTAAAAAAATAATTTGAGACTGATATGCATATTTATTTATATATTTATTATTAGCTATTATATATGAAGTGTATATATATACTTTATATATTTTTTATATATTTCATATATATTTCTATAAATTTCTATGCCTTATATATGTAACTTAATTTTAAAAAAAGAAACACTAAAAACATAATTTATAAATGGAAGTGCTGCTATTTTTTCCCCAAGCTCCAACTGACGTCCTGGCTGCACCCCTGCCCCCAACTGTGATGTGCACTTTCCATACTAGAGCATGGTATGCTGGGAAGAGTGTAGGCTTGATGGTCAGAACAACTTTGCTTTGAATGTTAGCTCTGCCACACACTAGCTTTAGATGCCCTGGGATGCTTAGCCAACATTCAGAGCCTACTGTTCCATTTGTAAAACAGTAATAAACAGTATCTATCTCACACAGTTGTAGGAATTGAATAAAGGGTATGGAGGGTTTTTTTGTAGAAAAATCACCAACAAAGCCTGCTACAGGAATAAATCACTGTCCTCAATCTCAACTGTTCCCTCAATACTGTGTCATTTCTTCTGTGTTTTTCATTTTACTTTCCCACTCACTTTCTCCAACCACTATTTTGAACATCTGCTCTCCCCAACCTCAGTCAACCTACCTCCCTCCCATTCGTAGCCAATGATCTCACATATACTTTTAGGGAGAAATTAGAAGTTACTTCAACTTCTGCCAAAGCTATAAACACAAACCTGCATCTGTACACACCAGCTTCCGCTCTACGTTGAATCATTTAGCAAATACTTACTGAGTACCTTTTATGGGTCAGATATTGCTCTAGGTACTAGCGATGGGTCAGTGAACAAAACAGATAAAGTTCATGCCATTGCAGAGCTTACATTCTAGAAATAATATAAAAAATGAATATGGAATGAGTTATAAAATGCTATGCTATGGAGGAAAATATAGCAAGGTTAAGGTTTATAGGGAATTCCGGGGATAGGATTTTACCATTTTATACAGAGTGGTCATGGAAAGCCTTAAAGATAAGGAAGGTATCATTTGAACAGAGACATAGAGATAGGAAGTAAGTAAGGGACCTGGCCACACAGTTACCTATGGGAAGAATGTTCCAGATCAAGGAAAAATACCAGGTTTCAAGACCCCTGAGGGAGAAACATGCCTACTGACCTATGGGCAAGGAGACCAATGTGACTAAGGCAGCACTGAAGAGGGTCAGAAAGGTGGTGTGGGGGCAGGGCATGCGCAGCCTTTTAAGCGACAGTAGAGAATTGTTTTTACTCTGAGTGAGCTCTGATATCAAAGGAAAGTTCTGAGCAAAAGAATGATATGATCTGTCTTATGTTTTGAAAGGATCCCTGGATACTATGTTGAAAATACACAGAATAGGGAAACTGGTTGAAAGGGCTCTCAGATGTAGAGTGGGAAGAGTTAAAGTTGATTTTAGACCTCCAGTTTTGGGGTAAAGGATGAAATTTTGCAGGGCTCTGGGAAGGGAATGTAGGCAAGACTGTAAATAGTGAAACCAAATGGGAGACTGCAATGTCTCAGACAAAAGAGATGATTGAGACCCCGAATTAGGGTAATGGTATGAAAAAAAGAAAGAAAGGAAGAAAAGGGGGGTTGTTGGAACAAAAAAAGAAAAATTAGGAAATAAAAATATCAGCAGGATTTGGATGTTGGGGGAGGGACAAGGAAGCGGGAGAATTCCAGGCAAGGCTGCCAAGCTTCCAGAAGGCTGGAATGTCAGGAAGGATGAGCTGGATGGCAGTGGCATTAACCAGTATAAGAAACAGATGAGTCACGGTTTGGGAAGGGGGATGGGGGTGACTTCAGCTTTTGATGTGCTGTGTCTGAGGTGTCCGTGGATTAAGGAGCTATGTTTGGCAGGGAAATATGTAAGTTTGCAACAGGAGAGGTCAGAGTTGGAAATAGATTTGGGAATTGTCAATACAGAGGTCATAGGTAAAGCACCAGAGAGGATGAGATCACCTACGACAGGAGTCTGCATTCTTCTTCATACTTACAATTAAGATCAGGATGGGGGTAAGAGAGATAATAGGAAAGAAGTAAACATGGCAGGAGGAAGGGAAAAAAAAGGTAGGAAAAAAAATTAATGGAGAGTAGAAGAAAAACAGGCTACATGTAAAACATTTTAAGCCAAGCATACCACTAATTCTGTGCAAATATCTGTGGTTTTATTTTTAATATCCTTTCCCAGGTCATACAGCATATTTATTGGCCTTTTTGACCACAGCTGCGTTTCTTAAACAGATTACTTCAGGGAACAATTTGCAGTGATGCCTAGACCTTTCTTTTTTCTTTCTTTTTTTTTAACTTGGCTAACTAAAACTCTACTATTATTACTGGAACAAAGTTTATTTCAATTCAACAAACATGTACCGGAATAAGTGCCAACAATACAGAAATGAGTAAGACATAGTCCTTTGCTCCAACAACTTTTAACCAGGGTGAAAGACAGAAACAAACACTTAGAATGATCTTTTCGAAGTGTAAATTTGACCATATCACTCTACTTAAAACCTTCTGTAGCTGAGAATGCTATTCCGCCCTCCCCCATTATCCACAATTTCTTTCTGACATGGTTAATATGGTTAACATGGCCACTGAGAATAAAGACTACATTCCCAACCTTCTGCACAAAGAAATGTGGCCATATAACTAAGTGCTAAAGTAAGTTGCCGGCATCAGCAACTTCCAGAAAGTATCCTTGAAGAGAAGGACATTTACTTCTACTCCTCTATCCTACTTTCTCTGCCCTGCTGTCTGGAAGGTAGACATGATGGCTGGAACTGAAACATCCATCTTAGGCCAAGAGGTGATGTTGGAAATGGAGGCTACACATGTCAGAGCAAGAAGCTGTGGACTAGCTACAGACTTTGAATGTAAGAGAAGATTAGTTACATTGTTATTTTGTTGTTGTTTCTGGTGGTTGACAGCCAAAGAATCTACTGTTAGTATGATAATTGATAATTATAATATAGCAATGTCTACCTTCAGCTCTATCTATATATCCATCCATCCACCCTGATGTCTGACTCTAAAGTAGAAATGGAACACACAACAGATTTAATATCAGATATACAATACTCACTCAGTGCAAAAAAAATATTTGCCAAGTGAAAATTCAAGTATTTACCAAAAGACACATTAATAAAAACAAATCAGTACACTCACTCAGTAAGTTTGAAACATTAACAAAAAGACATAAAATTCATTCTTCAGACATCAATATTATTGATGTCCAACTTTAGGATAACTCTACTAATATTTTAACTTACTTCTTTTGAAGGATTCATTGGTAATGTAAAGATAGTTTTCCAGTATGACCAGACAAACATTGCAAAAAGTAGATGATAAGCAATCAGGCACACAACTAAAATGAGAAGAACATAATTATCATTATAATATGCAAATACAAATTGAAATCATGTTATTCACAGATCTACTTGTTCTAAATTAACCAAATCCTTTAATAATTTAATTATTTAATATCCCATGAAAGGAAAGCTCTCATCTGTAGACAGGCCTATCTATTGGCCAAAAGGCTACAGCGACCTTTCCTAAATTATAAAAGTAAGGAAACACAGAATTAAACAAATGTTAAAACATTCAGACTTTAAGAACTTCATTTCACTGACAAATAGCAAAAGCAGTTCCTATTTGAGAAGTTCTTTGCTAATTTTGCTTAGCAGTGGTCAAATCTGTTGGCCCTGATTGTTTAATGACTACATAATTAAACAGAGACCATCTGGACGAAAAGAGATTTACTCCAACAGGAGTCCAAGTGTCTTGTTTATCACATGGAACAACTGTTAAGAAAAGCATACTTTTTTCAGGCAAAGTATATAAACACACTTTATATGATGTTTTAGTCTTGAAATGTACTATGCAAATATAAAATACTAATTTTGTATAGAGTGACAATGATCAATTCTGGATAATACATTAATATATAAATTAATTCTGTAAGACACAGTTGAATAAAATATGCCAATTTAAAATACAGCATGTTTGGTATCTTAAAACTGTGTGGCAATTTTTTAAAGAATGGTGATACTCTTCATTTATTATTTGTCTTCTTTTTAAAAAATGATTATACTCATAGAATCACTTAAAAATTCAATAATCCATTAAGGCACTTAAATCAGTGTGAAATGACTAGAGCTAATGACATTTTCCACAAACAGAATGGGTGACTCAGGTATGGGGTAATACTCTGAGTTGAAACAGGAGATTGTTGATATTCCTATATCTCAAAACCACAAGAATCTTTGGCACAATGGCTACCACTTCAAGGGAGAGGTCTTTGCCAAGTGCCTGAAGAATTCAGTCTGGAGACTGAGAGAAGTCTTTAACCCCACCTTGACTGCACAATCTCAAAGTATAATTTATTAATTCCAACCAAATCTAAACGAATACTATTTTTTTAAATTCTTTTTAAAATTTTATATCTAAAACAATAATAAAACATATCTTACCTTGTTCTCCAACGTTTTCCATGGACACTATAGAAATAAACAGAAAAAAAGAGATAAGTAATAGATTATGACAATTATGGCAAACACAGGGCCTGAAAGAGACATAGGACTCTCGAGTAGGTTAATAATTTGGCTCCCCGGGCGCCTGGGTGGCTCAGTTGGTTAAGCAACTGCCTTCGGCTCAGGTCATGATCCTGGAGTCCCGGGATCGAGTCCCGCATCGGGCTCCCTGCTCGCTGCTTCTCCCTCTGATCCTCCTCCCTCTCATGCTCTCTGTCTCTCATTCTCTCTCTCGCAAATAAATAAAAAATTTAAAAAAAATAAAAAAAATAATAATTTGGCTCCCCTTCAAATCAACATTCTTTAAATATTTGTTCAACTTCATTTAGAGGAGAGGTGAGCACTGTGGGAGAGAGGGGGAAGAAGGAAGACTGGTGTCTGCATTCAGTCCGGGCTCTGTTGGCATTTCAGCCCTGAATACCACACAGAAAACAAAACCCATGAGGCGCGCTCCTTGTGGGTCTTAATCCTATATCGACGGTTTCTTAGTCTGCCTTCCAACTTGAGGTTCAGATAAAAGCAGTATTCTTCAGATCACTACATTTCCAGAGACATTTATTGCACTTTATAAGTTGGCAACTGTCTAGTTAACTCTCTAGAAAGAATAAAATGTTGTGTCCATGGCACACACTCTTCTTGCCAAATTTCTCTAAGTATAAATTCTTATGCCCAATGACGAATAGCTCCCTACTGTACAATGAGAGAGGCAGGTAATGTGCCTGAGAAAGTGCTATCCCTTCGGGGCTGTTGTAAACACCCAAGGTAGATGAGGACACTAGATTAGGGACCACATAGCTGAAACAAGCTGGGACAAGAAACTGTATTGAGTAATGACCCGGACATTTTCCTACCTTCTATATTGTCTACTTGTTCTGTTGCCCATTTGGTCTTCCTCCATTTGTACTAGCCTTTTTTGGAAGTTTTGGCCTATCTCAAAGTTGGAAGTTTTAGTGAGCAAAGATGTGGTATTTCCTGGAATTATGATTTCATTGCCTTAAGAAGCACTGGACTCAGAGGGTAATGTTGTGAGAGATTTTTAAGATTAACTGATCCAACAAACATCCTTCCTAAGAGAGCTACTGAATGTCAGTTTAGATGTTTCTAGAAACAACAGGAGCCTATAGGTTTGGAGTACTGTCCATTCCATTATTGGATTGCTCTAAAGAATTGTAGGATTATAGGTTGCTGAAATTAGCCTCTTTATGGCTTCTTCTTATGGTATCTAGGCTTCCAATCTCTAGCAACAAACAGAAAATCTAAATGGCAAACCTTTACATAAAGTTATTTGTGTCTCCCTTAAATATTCTCTTTTATTTATTTTTTCTAAGATTTTATTTATTCATTTGAGACACAAAGATACAGAGAGAGAGAGAGAGCATGAGCGGGGGGGGGGGGGGGCGAGGGGGAGGGAGAAGCAGGCTCCCCGCTGAGCCAGGAGCCCGATGTGGGGCTCAATCCCAGGACCCTGGAATCATGACCTGAGCCGAAGGCAGACGCTTAACCATCTGAGCCACCCAGACACCCTTGAATATTCTCTTTTAGTACAAATGATATATGACTTCCAGATCTCTCACCAACCTTGATGTGGCTCCTTTCAATGTTTCCTAGGCTCAATTTCCTTTAACATTTCTAATACCCAGAATGGGACAGGCAGACACAGATGGTGTTAAATATATACCAGATTAACATTATGGGGTCACAATTTTAATTTTCACTTCAAAAGTTTATTTGCCTAATTTTATCTTGGATTAGCCTAACTTCTTTCTGCTCTGTGGCCTAGAGTGATATTATCTTGCTTTAGAGATTTCTACCTTTCCAGTATTCCTGAGAACTTAAAACTCTTCCCCAACTAACTGGGCAACAAAGACTGATTTGTTGAAAGATCCTAAGGCATCAATCACAACACTTTCTTGGCACTTATAGTGGAAAGAGAGAAAGTGGGGATTGTAAATTATTACCCGCCTTATCAAAGATGGTCCTGTTTGCCAAGAGCAAAATGATGGCCTTTAAGGATTACATCTTGGAACCTGGAACCATCATAGACACAGCAAAGCTGGTAGACTAGGTTGCCAGTTGTGTTTTCCTACTGCCCTGTCCACCTAGTGATCTCTTCCCTCATTACTCATTCCTCTAAGGAAAAGAATGGGGCATCAGAGAAAAGACTGACTGGTCAGTTATCAGTTCAGAATTGATAAGAGTGAGACTTTCTGTTGCAGTATATAAGAAACTCTTGGGGGAGGGGGCACCTGGGTGGCTCAGTCAGTTAAGCGTCTGCCTTCGGCTCAGGTAATGATCTGAGGGTCCTGGGATGAAGCCCCTCATGTGGCTCCAGGCTCAGCGGGAGTCAGCTTGTCCCTCTGCCCCATCCCCCTGCTCATACTCTCTCTCTCAAATAGACAAATAAAATCTTTTTTTTTTTTTAAAGAAACTATTGGGTAAAAATAAAACATGTAAAACCCAAGCTAAAGATTGAGACTATCAGCCAAAGTAATAACCCCTAATATACAAAAGGATGACAAACTGCTTCTTGAAAAAACATCCTTAAAAGTGTGTGTGTATACACACCCTCCCTTATCTCTTTGGCATGGATTATCAGGCAAGTACTTAATATGGGGGTCAGTAAACCACAGTCCTGTTCAAAATACAGCCAGCCACCAATTCCTGTAGATTAAGTTTTTACTGGAACACAAACACACCCATTCATTTACATGACTATTTTTGTGTTAAAATGGCAGAGTTGGGGTAGGTGTGACAGGGACAGTATGGCCTGTATTGCCTAAAAGATTTATTATCTGGTCCTATATGGTCCTCTATAGAAAAAGTTTTCCAACCTTTGTATATTAGTCAAGGTTCTCCAAAGAAACAGAACCAACACACACACATTGGCACATAGAGATAGAGAGAGAGAGAGAAGTGGGGAAGTGATTGACTGATTTTAGGGAATTGGCTTACAGGATTGTAGGGGATGACAAGTTTGAAATCTGCAAAGCAGGCTGGCAAGCTGAAAACCCAGTGAAGAGTTAACATTCCAATCCTGGGTCCAAGGCAACCTCAAGGCAGAAATTCTTTCTTCAGAAACACCTGGGTGGCTCAGGCGTCCGTTGAGCATCTGCCTTCCGCTCAGGTCATGATCCCAGGGTCACGGGATTGAATCCCATATTGGGCTCCTTGCTCAGCGGGGGAGCCTGCTTCTCCCTATCCCTCTGCCTGCCGCTCCCCCTGATTGTGCTCTCTCTCTCTCTCTGGAAATAAATAAATAAAATCTTAAAAATAAATTAAATAGGGGCGCCTGGGTGGCTCAGTTGGTTAAGCGACTGCCTTCGGCTCGGGTCGTGATCCTGGAGTCCCGGGATCAAGTCCCACATCGGGCTCCCTGCTCGGCGGGGGGTCTGCTTCTCCCTCTGACCCTCTTCCCTCTCGTGCTCTCTGTCTCTCATTCTCTCTCTCTCAAATAAATAAATAAAATCTTTAAAAAAAAATAAATAAATTAAATAAATAAATAAATAAATAAATAAATAAATAAATTCTTTCTTCAGGAGACCTCAGTCTTTTCTCTTAAGGTCTTCAACTGATTGGATGAAGTTGGCCCACATTGTGGAAGGTAATTTGCTTTACTCAATGTCTATTGGTTTAAACGTTAATCACATCTAAAAAAATACCTTCACAGCAACATCTAGACTGCAGTTGAACTAAACAACTGTCCATCACAGACTACTCAGATTGACACAAAATTCATCATCAAACCCTGAATTTATAATTGAGTTTTATTCTGGAAATCTACTAAGAAGGTAAGTGTTGATCTTTTATATCAGTTCTCAAGCAAAGGTTACTATTTATTATATATTTATTACTTATTATAAGTTAATAAATCAGAACTATAGCTAGCAACTTAACTACAGTACATCTTTATGCATCTGCTAGAGGGAAACCAATAATAAAATCCCTTATCATACTCTAAAAACCTGACTACCAATAATCCCACCCAAATTAAGTTTATTTATACACCCATATGATTGTTTAGGATGCTATGAAACCTATTATCTAAATAGCTCTAAAAATATTAGAGCAGATTTAGTCTTGATTGATTTAAATTCAGTCTTGATTTAAAGCAGGGGATCATCTCAAAGATCATTCTAGTCTTATATTTTTACCGACTGATTTTTAAAAATTTGGCTTTGATGATTATACATTAAGAGTTGGTTGTCAAAAATTACATCTGTTGATAAGAAGCAGCTCAGTAAACTGCTGGTAACTTAAATCTAGTTCAACTTTTAGTCATAAGAACATCCAAATTCCAAAACTTCAGATACTAAAATATGCCCTCATAGTAGAAAAAGAGTACTTTCCCCCCTTAAATTAGCAAAGAACAGTTATGTAATTATTGCTAGAACAACTGGTTTTTAGGTACTTTCATTGCAAATGTGTATTGCTGTGATCTTTCTATTTCTTAGTCTGAATTTTCTTTTTCTTGCCTCCAAATTCAAACTCTCTTTTTTGGAGGAATAACTTACCTACAATGCATATACACAGTAACTTTTCTATATAAATCCACAATGCTATTTCCAAATTCAATTTGACACAGATTCATCTTAGCCCCAGATATGCAGTCTGATGATGAAGAATGCCAAGATTAAAAATTTGGTTCTCATGAATGAATTGTAAGGACAACTTTATAGGCAACCTCTTTTTTTTTTTTTGGCTTATCTTTAACTCATTTACTGAAAAACATTCACTAACTACACTATGTTTATACTATTGAGGATAAAATGGCAAATATGATTCCATCCCTGTGCTCAAATAGCTTAAAGTTTATGAGATCATCTTAATTCAAAGTTAAAACTAACAAAAAACAAGGACACATTAGTAAGGCATTTTCAATTAAGCAATCAAAGCAGCTCAGGTTCAGAAGATTAAAACAAAAACAGTAGTAGCAGAACAAATATGCTTTAATATCTCCCATCCTAACAAAGTCTCTCCTTTGACCTCATGTCTGGCTGCTATCCCATTTTTCTGGCCTTTTCATGGGAAAGCTGATTTTAACAATCTTCCAAATGCACTGTCTCTACCCCCTCCAGCTTCCTTACTCCCTCAACCAACTCCAACTGGCCTTTCACCCCAGATCCCACTGCTATCACTCCCCTTAAGGTCACCAAAGCCCTCCCTTACCCTCAATCTCCATACTCAAGTTACTCTAACAGAATTAATGATGCTCTTTTTGAAATAGTTTGTCGAATCGATAGTGAATTCTCTGACTGAAGTGGCCTGTGGGACCACCTTGAAGTAGGATCCTTTGTCCTTTCAGCTACTTTCCAAGAAGCTGTGGCTCATTGTTCAGGTATTACAGATCAAAATTAGGGAGGTAGGAGGTACATGACAAATCATTCCCGTGAATACTAGTGACGTTGCAGCCAGACCATTTTAATGAAAGACTTAAGAAAATATATTATTCAGATCAATAATGTCCATTTGAATTCCAACTGTATTCTTTTCTTCCTAACAAATGTTTTTAATTAATTTTCTTTATAACAGATCTACTTATATTTTTAAGTCTTTATCAAGCTGTGTTTTCCTTTGTTATTATCATTTCTCATTGTAATTTTACTGACAACTGCAGTACCTCCCTTCCTTGCTAACCTTATCTCATGACACTCCCCAATCTCATGATACTCCCATCTCATGACATTCCCCAGTCTTGTGCAGGATGCTTTTGCCACTCCAGGCTGCCTTGCTTCTTCTTCCTCTTTTTTTTTTTTTTTTTAAGATTTATTTATTTTAGAGAGAGAGAAAGTGTGTGCGTGCACACATGGGGGTGGGGAAGGGAGGGGCAGAAGGAGAGAATCTTCAAGCCAACTCACCGCTGAACTCGGAGCCTGACTTGAGGCTCCATACCACGACCCAGAGATTATGACCTGAGCTGACACCATGAGTCAGATGCTTCACCAACCTAGCCACCCAGGCGACCCCAGGCTGTGTTGCTTCTTGAACGTACTAACATTTTCCCCTCTCTAGATCCTCTGCACTTGCATTTAACTGGATGGTAGAAGACCTGGACTCTGGTCTAATCCTCCCAATATGTGTGACCTCGATCATGACATTCAGCTGTTCTGTACTTCGATTTTATTGTTTAAACAAAAAATTTGTACTTTATCTTGACAGTTCCTCTGGCTCTAAAATTATCCTCAGTGCTACTCAGATGTATTCTGAAAAATCATTGACTTTTAAAAACCAAGGACAAAAGTCACTCTCCAAATAAATTTATCAGTGGGTTTATAGGAGCAGTTTTGTCAAGGACAGAATGGTAGCTTCAGAATAGAAACAAAGAGTAAGGATAAGGCTTCATAATGAAGACTTCCCAACACATGGCTTCCAACTGGAATCAAGACTAACATCCCAATAGCCCTAACCACAAACATCATGCCAGGCAATCTACATTCCTCACTGGATCCTCATACAGTTCCTTAAAAACTCATTTTATAGTAAGAAAGCCATGATCTCTTTTAAAATGTAAACTGATAGCATCATCTCACTAAAAACCCTCCTATGGTTTTGCACTGAATTTATAATAAAGTCTCTCCAATCTCCTTACTTAGGTCTCTGGGTCTCTGGGGTCGAACATGATCTGGCTCCTACTTACCTCTCCAAAATCATTTCTCATCATTCATCCTCTTGCTCACTAAGTTGCAAACAGGCTGGCCTTCTATTTCTAGGACATACTAAACCTCAGTGTCTTTATGCTACCTGAAAAGCTCTTCCCCAGCTCCATTCTTGGCTAGCTCTTTATCATTTTTCAAGCTGCAATTTCAGTGTCAGGTTTTTTTTTTTAAAGATTTTATTTATTTATTCATGAGAGACAGACACAGAGAGAAAGAGAGAGGGAGGCAGAGGGAGAAGCAGGCTCCCCAAGGGGCAGGGAGCCCGATGCTGGACTTGATCCCAGGACCCTGGGATCATGACCTGAGCCGAAGGCAGACGCTTAACCATCTGAGCCACCCAGGAGCCCTCAATGTCAATTTTGCCCAGGGGCTCTCAGGTCCATTTCAACCCTGCAATCATTACAATACGCTGTTTCTTCCTTAGCATTTACCACAATCTGCAATTATTTTCATTTGTTTCTTTTCCACGTCCCTCCCTGAAGTTTGAATCCTGGCTCTGCTGGGATTGAGTTTTTTTCTTGGCCGAGTTACTTAGCTTCTCTGAGCCTTACCTCAATATTTATCCCATTGGGCTGTTTTGTGAATTAAACAAGGTAACGTAAGTAAAAGCACCTAGAATAGAACCTGGCACTAAATATTAGGGGCTCAATATATGTTAGCTGAATATGGAACATAAATATGACAAAAGAGGGAAGTGTTAGGAGTTCCCTAAAGTTTGGTGTTAACTGTGTTATAAACAATCTGGAGAGTTTGATAAATTCTTTACAGATTTTGGATACTAGCCCTTTATCTGATATGTCATTTGCAAATATCTTCTCCCATTCTGTCGGTTGTCTTTTGATTTTGTTGACTGTTTCCTTTGCTGTGCAAAAGCTTTTTATCTTGATGAAGCCCTAATAGTTCATTTTTGCCCTTCCTTCCCTTGTCTTTGGCAATGTTTCTAGGAAGACGTTGCTGCGGCTGAGGTCCAAGAGGTTGCTGCCTGTGTTCTCCTTTAGGATTTTGATGGCCTCCTGTCTCACATTGAGGTCTTTCAACCATTTTGAGTCTGTTTTTGTGTGTGGTGTAAGGAAAAGGTCCAGTTTCATTCTTTTTCATGGGGCTGTCCAATTTTCCCAACACCATTTGTTGAAGAGACTGTCTTTTTTCCATTGGATATTCTTTCCTGCTTTGTCAAAGATTAGTTGACCATAGAGTTGAGGGTCCATTTCTGGGCTCTCTCTTCTGTTCCATTGATCTATGTGTCTGTTTTTGTGCCAGTACCATACTGTCTTGATGATGACAGTTTTGTAATAGAGCTTGAAGTCCGGAATTGTGATGCCACCAGCTTTGCTTTTCTTTTTCAACATTCCTCTGGCTATGCGGGGTCTTTTCTGGTTCCATATAAATTTTAGGATTATTTGTTCCATTTCTCTGAAAAAAGTGGATGGTATTTTGATGGGGATTGCATTAAGTGTGTAGATTGCTCTAGGTAGCATTGACATCTTCACAATATTTGTTCTTCCAGTCCATGAGCATGGAACGTTTTTCCATTTCTTTGTGTCTTCCTCAATTTCTTTCATGAGTATTTTATAGTTCTCTGAGTACAGATTCTTTGCCTCTTTGATTAGATTTATTCCTAGGTATCTTATTGTTTGGGTGCAATTGTAAATGGGATCGACTCCTTAATTTCTCTTTCTTCTGTCTTGTTGGTGTATAGAAATGCCACTGACTTCTGTGCATTGATTTTATATCCTGCCACTTTACTGAATTCCTGTATGAGTTCTAGCAGTTTTGGTGTGGAGGCTTTTGAGTTTTCCACATAAAGTACCATGTCATCTGCAAAGAGTGAGAGTTTGACTTCTTTGCCGATTCAGATGCCTTTTATTTCTTTTTGTTGTCTGATTGCTGTGGCTAGGACTTCTAGTACTATGTTGAATAGCAGTGGTGATAGTGGACATCCCTGCCGTGTTCCTGACCTTAGGGGGAAAGCTCTTAGTTTTTCTCCATTGAGAATGATACTCACTGTGGGTTTTTCATAAATGGCTTTTATGATATTTAGGTATGTACCCTCTATCCCTACACTCTGAAGAGTTTTAATCAAGAAAGGATGCTGTACTTTGTCAAATGCTTTTTCTGCATCTATTGAGAGGATCATATGGTTCTTGTTCTTTCTTTTATTAATGTATTGTATCACATTGATTGATTTGAGGATGTTGAACCAACCTTGCAGCCCAGGGATAAATCCCACCAAGAAATGGGCAGAAGACATGAACAGACATTTCTGCAAAGAAGATATCCAAATGGCCAACAGACACATGAAACATCACTCAGATTCAGGGAAATACAAATCAAAACCTCAGTGAGATACCACCTCACACCAGTCAGAATGGCTAAAATTAACAAGTCAGGAAACAACAGATGTTGGCAAGGATGCGGAGAAAGGGGAACCCTCCTACACACTGTTGGTGGGAATGCAAGCTGGTGCAGCCACTCTGGAAAACAGTATGGAGGTTCCTCAAAAAGTTGAAAATAGAGCTACCCTATGACCCAGCAATTGCACTACTGGGTATTTACCACAAAGATACAAATGTAGTGATCCGAAGGGGCACCTGAACCCTAATGTTTATAGCAGCAATGTCTACAATAGCCAAACTATGGAAAGAGCCTAGATGTCCATCAACAGATGAATGGAGAAAGAAGATATGGTGTGTATATACAATGGAATACTATGCAGCCATCAAAAAATGAAATCTTGCCATTTGCAACGACATGGATGGAACTAGAGGGTATTATGCTAAGGAAATAAGTCAATCAGAGAAAGACAATTATCATATGATCTCACTGATATGAGGAATCTGAGAAACAAGACAGAGGATCATATGGGAAGGGAGGGAAAAATGAAACAAGACGAAACCAGAGAGGGAGACAAACAATAAGAGACTCTTAATCTCAGGAAACAAACTGAGGGTTGCTGGAGTGGAAGGGGGTGGGAGGGATGGGGTGGCTGGGTGATGGACACTGGGGAGGGTATGTGCTATGGTGAGCGCTGTAAATTGTGTAAGACTGATGAATCACAGACCTATACCTGTGAAACAAATAATATATTATATGTTAATTAAAAAAAAAAAACAACCTGGAGAAAGAAGTACACAGTGCATTTTTGGCTTGCAGGAATGCTGGAGAATGCAATGTGAAGTTGGGGGGAATAAATTGCTGGAAGACATTTTGAGTGTGAATAAGCAAAAAAATGCAGGTGAATTACAATGTGGGCAAATTAATATGAGAAAAACTAAACAAATGATTTTTTAAACTATATTTTCTTTCCCTACCCCTTCCAGAGCTCCTCTGCTCTCAATTGCTCCCCACCCGCATTGCCCCACCCCCACCCCCCATGGCCAGTCGAGGTTCTGATAGAGCCTGACATGCACCAGATTCTCAGTATGAGGAGCTGTGTCATTGTGGGGAAAAGTCGGACTTCCCAGGTGGTCTGATGCATTCCTCCTGCTTCTAACCCAGAATTTATATCTAACAAACTATACTGAGCTAAACTATGTGCTAGAAATTATCAAACAACCATGCAAGATGGTTGAGGAATTGCTGGAAAACTTTTCCCGAAGAATGGCACAACACAAACTCAAAGACAAAAATGAACCACAGTAAATCAGACGATTTTAAACAAGATACAGGAAGTCTCTTATGTAAGAATAGGTTACGGTCCAAAAGATTATGCAAGGCATTTGTCATCTGGGTGCTTAGGCCTCCATACTGGCCGCCAAAAGCTTTTCTGATGCATAACCCACCTGAAACAATATTGCAAAATTATAAATTAACAATGTTATAAAAATTAGTTATTCTGTGAAGGGAAGGCTTTTGGGTTTGCAACATCCATACTCATGTCCTCTCTACAGTAGGCATTCACACCTGTTTTCGGCCATGACCCCCTGGATTATTCAGCTTGGGAAAGCATCACACTGAGTGGTTTAAACACCTGACAGCTAGTTTCTCAGTTCTGGAGATTAGAAGTCCAAGATCAAGGTGTTGGAAGCATGGTTTTCTTCATAGGACTCTTTCCTTGGCTTGTAGATGACTGTCTTCTCCCTGTATTTCACAGTGTTTTATCTCTGTACACATCTGTCTACATCCAAATGTTATCTCTGTACACATCTGTCTACATCCAAATTTCCTCTCCCTATAAGGACACCAGTCAATTTAGAGTAGGGCCCACCCTAATAACGTAATTATTTTAGTTAATTATTTCTTTAAAGGCTCTATCTCCAAGTACAGTCACATTCTGAAGGCCTGCAGGTGAGGATTTCAAGCTATGGATTTTGGGGAGACACAATATAGCCCATAACACTCTCCAAAATAAGACTGAAGCTTGAGCAGGGTGAAGGCCGGTGGGGGTGAGAGGGCATCTGCCCGGGCTGGGGATGGGCAGGAGTCAGATGGCAGGGGGTGAGGAAAAACTAAAGGAAGGGATAGTTCCTTGAATGCTTACTATATGTCAGGGATTGGGCTAAATTTTTTCAATGTTTCTCTCATTTAAACCTTACAGCAATCTGGGAGGGAGGTATTATTATAATTTTAAAAGTTAGGAAGACAGTCTTACAGAGGTAAAATAACTATTCTAATGTTATTCAAGTCATAACATATGGAGCTAGGATCTAAATATAAGTCTGCCTGACTCCAAAATTCTTTCAAGGATTCCACGTGGCCTCCTGGGCTCTGATTGCAACCCCCACCCCCACCCCCCACCCCTGCCCTGGGTTTCTCTGTCCAGGCAGCCATTCCTTCTTTGTTGCTCTCATGTACTCCTGGCCTGTCTAATACCATGCTACCACCTGTGACCTCTGATTCAGGATGCACCGGAGAGCAGGGTTTAAACTGTCCTCTTGATCACCTCTCCTCCAGTAACTAAATTAACCGTAACCTCGAAACAGATCATTTTACAGACTTTGGACACAAATTATTAAAATATTTGGTCATATTGGGGCACCTGACTGGCTCAGTCCGTTATGCATCCGATTCTTGATTTTGGCTCAGGTCAGGATCTCAGGGTCTCGGGATGGATCCCTGACTTGGACTCCATGCTCAGCTGGGAGCCTGCTTGAGATTTTTGGGCTCCCTCTCCCTCTGCCCCTCCCCTCCTTCACATGCTGGCGCTCTCTCTCTCTTAAATAAATAAATCTTAAAAAAATATATATTTGGCCATTATTTCAGGGCAGTACGTGGAGCTGGGCTTTCCTGAGCTCTCAATTCAGTAACCTGGGAGGGAACAGAGCTTTGGGTTGATGGGACAAGAGGGAGATGGTGATATAGGAAAGATTAGGAGATGGGCCAGGGGTTTGCTGACCTCCCTCCTCAGCGGTAGAAGGAAAGAAAGATCATTCTTGAGGTCAGCACTGCTCATTGTACACACTTCTAAGGTACATCTCCCACTTGTAGAAACTGGCAATGAAGAGAGATGGAACATTCATTTGTCCTGAAAGGGTAATCTGCAATTCTTACAGTTATCAAAATCTTCCAAGTTAGAAGTATTTTTCTCTCTCAATAACATTTTTTTCGCAACTCAACCAAATCGTTGTTCCAAATATCTAAGAAGCTCTACTTTACAGAAACAGACAGTGTAAAATCCAACTTCTCCAACTGAAAGCTGGGGAACATACACTTAAATCATTAAGAATGTGTAGGTCTTTCAATATATCAGTTTTGAAAGGGAAATAAAAAACTGTGTCTCATGAGTATGGCCCTGAAAAACTCACTGCCACTTTTTCCCTTGGCAAAGGGAAGGGCAATTCCTGAATCATTCACTGTACGAAGCTGTGAAGTTAAATAAGGAAATCTGATTTCAGGGCGGGTGTCTTGATCTTAGTGTCCTCATTTCAAAGCTTACTCAATGGAATCCTATAATCCCCTGTCTCAAATTAAAATAGAAGAGATTCCCGGTGCCAGCAAGCTGTGCAGGTTTCAGTGCAGATGAGTTTACTCATCCCATTAGATAGAATTGTCTGGGTCCTCCCTCTTCCACACATGGCCACAATCCACTCAAATACCTGCAGTGCCTGGATCTTTCAAGATCAACTGCCTATCTCTCCAATTCCAGATGCCCTTCTTTGGCTTGGGCCTGACGGGCATGACTGACACTTCTGAACCATGCAAGTCTGTAGTGAACCCTACACCCCTAGCAAAGTTCTACCTGGCTCCCACATGATGGTTGTCCACTATGAGGGAGAAGTTCAAATAGGGATTTTAGATCCTGAAAACATTTCCCTCATTAGTCAGAACCAAAGTTTTAGAATTGGAAGGGCCTTAATGATTATACTATCATCTTTCTTATACTTGTATGTACATATTTATTTATTGGTAGCAAGCAAAAATGCTACTTGGATTTTGCTTATTTCAGCATTTAAAAAATATATATGATAAGATGGAAACAACTTTTGTAGTATATATTTTTTTTAAGATTTTATTTATTTGACAGAGAGAGACACAGCGAGAGAGGGAACACAAGCAGAGGGAGTAGGAGAGGGAGAAGCAGGCTTCCTGCTGAGCAGGGAGCCCGATGAGGGGCTCGATCCCAGGAGCCTGGGATCCTGACCTGAGCCGAAGGCAGACGCTTAACGACTGAGCCACCCAGGCGCCCCTGTAGTATATTTTTTAGCATCATTAGATCAATCTCATTATCTGGTATACTCAGAATTATCACAGAGGACAATATTGAGAGTGCTTTCTTTTCACTACCAAACACTGGCTGTCTGATTAAGTAGAAAAATTAATGCTTCTTACTTGTTTTTCCAAGGAAACAGACAACCTTTGAAAACCTCCCTGACTAGCAGCAACATGCCAAGTACTATCTGACCAGGGTACATATTACAAAGCACATATAATACATTTAAAAATTAAACCAATATTTCTAGGTTCGTGTAAATTATTTGGCACTTATGTAGGACCCCAGAGGAAGGAACTGTAAAGCTGTAACTCCAACCTTTGTGTCTATGATGTTCATCAGAATAGAATTTATAGCAGCACCCCTGAAGGGATAACTCAGAAGATTTAAAACAACATTAGCACTAGCAATAATTACTGTAGTGTTGCATGATATCTATTGACATCTGCAAGGGTATCAAACTGGGTATCATCCTTCAGTACTGAGTCACTGGGAAGCACTATTTTCTTTTGTAACTTTCCTGCCACAAATTCATGTAGTAAACTCACACACACAATCTTCCTTTGATCTCAGCTTGAATTCGGGTTCCCTTTCTAATGTGCAACCAGTCATACCCTTGCCCTATACTGCATTTCCTACAGCACCAGCAGTCTACCTGACAGTAACTGCAGTAATGTATATTTGGTTATAGCAAATTTGGTATAATTAGATATAATCATAAAATGGCAGCCCACACACAGATGAAAAATGCACACTGCCTCTGCCATATGATGCAGTATATTACAATAGTGCAGTACTATACAAATACCACCTGATTGTGTGGTAGATGTATTCATTAATGTACGTGGGAAGTTCTAAAATTTGTGTACAGAATTGAGTAAGACAGTCATCAATATTTGGACTGAGGCTTTGGACTCTGCTTGAGCTGCATCTTGTTTCCTGCCTGGCTCTCTCCCCAGGTGTATGAACTGATTTTTGCTTCTGTTTGTAAACCATTTTCATTTACCCTAGCTCTGCAGACCGTACAAATGCCTTGCGATTCATTTGTGAATCATGTATTCCCTGTACTGTGGATAAGGATCTAGTTCACGATTAATACCACAGGTTACTGATGCAGCCACAGAAACAGATATGTGTCCGCCACTTCTCCCCACCAGCTCCTGTTTACCAAGTGTGTGTAACCATTTACACTTGTGAACATGTTGCTCTTTAAAAGGATAAAAAAATAAATAAAAACAAATAAAAGGATACAATTTCTGCCAGTTAGCAGTAGTGCTCTGGTTCCTTAAGAACTGTTGTTGAATTTTAGACTATGTACAACAGGCTAGCAGCTGTTAACATTTCTGCCTTGGGCATACCTGACGGCCAGCATTTCATGAGAGACGCGCTCCCCAGTAACGAAGCCTGCCTCATGGGCAAGATGGGATTATTCACGATTCCCTGATCACCAACTTTCCTGCTGCACCATGAAAGGACAAGGTAGTTAAAAATTGCTACAGTGACATTGGGATGGACCTCGCAGATACCTCTGGAGACCTTCACATTTGGATATTTACAAGGGGATATACAGGCTTCTCTGGAATCACACTTTCATCAAAAATCTACTATTCCAGGAAAAGTGCGTGGAGATCCTTAAAAAAATTAAACCTAGAATTACCATATAATCCAACATCACATTTCTGGGTACATACCCGTAAGAATTGATCTCAGGGACTTGAACAGGTATTTATTTGCACACCCATGTCTGAAGCAGCGTTATTCAGAATAGCTGAAAGGTGGAAACAACCTAAACGTTCCTCAACAAATGAATGGATAAACAAAACGTGGCATATACATACAACGAAATATTACTGATCCTTAAAGGGGAGTGAAATTCTGACACATGCTACAACACAGATGAACCCGGAAGACATTACGCTTCGGTGAAATAAACACACACAAAAGGACAAATATTTGATTCCACTTACAAGAATTACCTAGAATAGTCAAACTCATAGAGACAAAAAGTAGAATGATGGCTGCCAGGGGCTGGGGAGGGCAGAATGGGGTATATTGCTTAATGGGTACAGAGTTTCAGTCAGGGAAGATGAAAAAATGCTGGAGATGGAGGGTGGTGATGGCTGCACAGCAATGTGAATGCACTTATACCCTTGCCCTATACTGCATTTCCTACAGCACCAGGAACTGAACTGCACACTTAAAATGTACAGATAAAATGGCAGATGGCTAGGGGCTCCTGGCTGGCTCAGTAGGAGGAGCATTCGACTCCTGATCTCGGGGTCGTGAGTTTGAGTGTAGAGACTGGGTGTAGACACTCGGTGAGAGATTACTTTAATAAATAAAACTAAAAAAAAAAAAAAAGTGACAGATGGCCAAAATGGTAAATTTCTATGTTATATATATTTTACCACAATAAAAAAATAAAATAAAAATCACCTGCTCTACAGCCTAGTCTCAAATGACAAATTAAGGTAATATGCAGTTTGACCTAAAGTTTTCTTTCCCACCTTTGGTTATTGCCACAATTGAGGGTTTTTTGGCTTAATCTTTTCAAAATAGGAATCTCTGAAGTGGCAAATAGAGAAAAATCTTTGTTAAAATGTACATGCCTGGCTAGGCTTTTCCACTGAAGTGCTTCATTCATGAGCATTCCCAGATTCTCAATGCCTGAGATTCAAAAGAATGTCCAGGCAAAATGACAAATTCCACTCCTTCTTGACCCTTTCAGTCAATAGGAATTAGAAGAAACTGGGAATGTAAATCCGAGGACATCAAGGGTCTTGGATATCCACTTCATACATATATCTGTCTCGGATTGATAGACTTAACTCAAAGTTAAATTATGTTCAGCATACTCTATTTGAGAAAGGTCGGGGCAAAGAAAGGGGGAGTTGAAACATTTTAGAAGGCTTTCTTTTTTTTTTTATCTAAAAGGGGTAAAAAAAAATGGCAGCACTTCACAGGGAGATTTCAGTTATCTGAAAATTATTAAAACAGTTTGAGTACTTTGTGCAAAGGTATTTCACTTATTTTTTAGTGATTATTTTTATATTAGTGATAATATTTAATATAGTCTAAATTATTTTTAATTGTCCTTTAAATTTTCAAATGGATTCTACAATTAATTCCATGTAAATCCTTATTATAGATGATCAATCTCAATGTCCAGAAAGAAAAAAAAGGCATCTGATTGTTGTATTTGTGTATTAGTTTGCTAGGGATGCCATAACAAAGTGCTGCTGAGTGCTTGACCTAAACAAGAAAAATTTATTTTCTCACACTTCTGGAAGCCAGAAATCTGAGGTCAAGAGGTTAGCAGGTTTGGTTTCTTCTGAGGTCTCTCTCCTTGGCTTGTGCATGGCCTTCTCCCCTCTGTGTCTTCATATGGTCTTTCCTCTCTCCTGTCTGTGTCCAAACTTCCTCCAATCATACGGTGTTAGAACTCATCCTAATGACCTAATTGTAACTTAACTGCCTCTTTAAAGGCTCTATCTTCAAACACAGTCACATTCTGAGTTATTGGAGGTTAAGGTTTCAACTGAATTTTTTGAGCAGGTGGGGAGATTTAGCCCATAACTTGAAACCATAAAAATATTATAAGCTTGTTTATGAACATCTGAGTGATCAAATAATAAAAAGGTAAAATAGATAATGCTCTCATAAAGGATTCATGTTCTTTGATGCTTAAACTGTCTACTGGGCTCACAAAAGCCTCAACCAAATAAGTTCAGCTGGTATTCTTTCATTTAAGAAAAGTAAGTATTACATGCTATGTGTTGTCCTCTCTGTCAGGGCTACAATGTTAATCAGATATTGTTACTGCTCTCATGAAATTTTCTGTAGATTATCTTCGTATAATGAGAAAGTTAAGCTTGCCTAATAGAGTAAAGCCTTTTTAAATTTGGATTGAATGATTTCAGATTTCCCAGCAATCCACACACTGGTATATATGTTTCTTCTTGATAAATCTTTTAAGTTTGGGGTCTTAGTGTATAGTCAGTAATAAAATCAAAATAAAAGTTCAATATCCACAATATTAAATTCTCAGGCCTTTTTATTGGACATATGAGTCTATTTGCTGATTCCTACCCTCCTCCTTGAACCCCCTTCCTCTTCAGGCTTCAGGACACTGCATTCTCAGTTTTCCCCCATTTCATGCTGGTACCTCCTCATCTCCTGAACTCTCAATGTTTTGTCTCTGCTCACTTTCCATGTGTTCCTTCGGTGGGACAAATGTATCCAGTGTTAATTCTTTAAATCCATTTTTATGCTGAAGACTCCCAAATGTATTCCTCCAGTCCCGACTCTTTCCCAAGTTATAAATACAACTGCTCACTCAGCATCTCTATTTCAATGTCAACATACCCATGACTCACCTAAGGTTACCTCATTCTACCTGCAGCTTTTCCATCTCAGCTGATCGCCATCCTTCCAGGTGTTTAGCCCAAAAAACTGGAATCATTTTTACTCTTTCCTTTTCTTTACAACTCACATAAGTCTGTCTGGAAATTCTGTGGTCTCTAAAAATGCATCCAAAATCCGACCACTTCTCACCACTTCCACTACCCCCACCATGGTGTGACATACCATTTTTTCCTCACCTGGACTGATGAAGTAGCCTATGTTACTCAGCAGTAAGTACGATCTTTTTAAACATAAGGCGTAGCATGTCACTATACTACTCAACATCCTGCAATGGATCCTCCTCTCCCTCCAAGTAGAGCGAAAATCTTCACAAGGGCCTAGGAGGCCCTATATAATCTCCGCCTTTTCCACATCCCTTTGACCTTGTCACCTACTTCCCTTGCCCTGTTCCCTCCACTGCAGACAAAATGATCTCCTTATTCCTCCTCTAACATGCTTGCAGACTCCGGCCTCAAGAGTCTCCCCTTTAGAGGGACTGTTCCATGGACCTGAGATGCATTTCTTCCCCACATCAGCATGGTTAAATCCCTCAGCATCATTACTCAGATTTCATGAGTGCCCATATTTAAAATGCAAACCTTTCACTGGCATTCCCAATCCTCTTTGCCTTGCCTTTGGCCATAGCACTTACAACAAGTTATAGAAGCTACTTACTTATGTTTCTTATCTGTTCTCCCTACCCCTGCAACTAGAATTTAGTAAACTCTAAAAGGAGTTAATATTTTTGAATGAATGAGTTAATATTTTTGAATGAATGAATAAATTATGGATGGTTGAAATGCACTCAATTTTTAAAAATTTTTTTATTGTTATGCTAATCATGATACATTACATCATTAGTTTTAGATGTAGTGTTCCATGATTCATTGTTTGTGCATAACACCCAGTGCTCCATGCAGAATGTGCCCTCCTCAATACCCATCACCAGGCTAACCTATCCTCCCACCCCCCTCCCCTCTAGAACCCTCAGTTTGTTTTTCAGAGCCCATCGTCTCTCATGGTTCGTCTACCCCTCTGATTTCCCCCCCTTCATTCTTCCCCTCCTGCTTTTTTTTTTTTAACATATATTGCATTATTTGTTTCAGAGGTACAGATCTGAGATTCAAGTCTTGCACAATTCACAGCGCTTACAGAGCACATACCCTCCCCAGTGTCTATCCCCCAGTCACCTCATCCCTCCCACCCCACTCCCCACTCCAGCAACCCTCAGTTTGTTTCCTGAGATCAAGAATTCCTCATATCAGTGAGGTCATATGATACAGGTCTTTCTCTTTTTGACTTATTTCACTCAGCATAATACCCTCCAGTTCCATCCACGTCGTTGCAAATGGCAAGATCTCATTCCTTTTGATGGCTGCATAATATTCCATTCTATATATATATACCACATCTTCTTTATCCATTCATCTGTCGATGGACATCTTGGCTCTTTCCACAGTTTGGCTATTGTGGACATTGCTGCTATAAACATCGGGGTGCACGTACCCCTTCAGATCCCTACATTTGTATCTTTGGGGTAAATACCCAGTAGTGCAATTGCTGGATTATATGGTAGCTCTATTTTCAACTTTTTGAGGAGCCTCCATACTGTTTCCAGAGTGGCTGCACCAGCTTGCATTCCCACCAACAGTGTAGGAGGGTTCCCCTTTCTCCACATCCCCGCCAACATCTATCATTTCCTGACTTGTTAATTTTAGCCATTCTGACTGGTGTGAGGTGGTATCTCATTGAGGTTTTGATTTGGATTTCCCTGATGCCGAGCGATGTTGAGCACTTTTTCATGTGTCTGTTGGCCATTTGGATGTCTTCTTTGCAAAAATGTCTGTTCATGTCTTCTGCCCATTTCTTGATTGGATTCTTTGTTCTTTGGGTGTTGAGTTTGGTAAGTTCTTTGTAGATTTTGGGTACCAGCCCTTTATCTGATATGTCATTTGCAAATATCTTCTCCCATTCTGTCGGTTGTCTTTTGGTTTTGTTGACTGTTTCTTTTGCTGTGCAAAAGCTTTTTATCTTGGTGAAGTCCCAATAGTTCATTTTTGCCCTTGCTTCCCTTGCCTTTGGCGATGTTTCTAGGAAGACGTTGCTGCGGCTGAGGTCGAAGACGTTGCTGCCTGTGTTGTCCTTTAGGATTTTGATGGACTCCTGTCTCAAATTTAGGTCTTTCAACCATTTTGAGTCTATTTTTGTGTGGAAATGCACTCAAATTTGTAAATATTTGTTAAAATGCAAGTTCTGCGGGGCCTAAAATGAATCCCTACTCTTTCCCCTCCTCCAATTGATATCCCGTTCTCAGTTGTTAGCTTTTGGTATGTCCGGGTCCTGGAACAGGCTGCATTTCATTACAAATAAGCCATGATCAAAACCCTAAGTCAAACTGGTCTCTGTGCTTCAACCCCTCACATTAACTGACCTCCCTGGAGATGCCCTGGATAATCACCAGTCATATCCAGTCAAATACATACTTCTCTGACTTCCCTTCTTCCTAAAACATGTCATAAGGAGTTGCCTACTTAGAAATAACTTCAATCACAGATTAGCCCCTGCAATTCACAGCAGGCTTATGACTTTCAGTTTGGGGCTTATTACTGAAATCTTTTTCCTTCAGGGCGCCTGGGTGGCTCAGTCGTTGAGCGTCTGCCTTCGGCTCGGGTCATGATCCTGGGGTCATGGGATCAAGCCCCGCATCGCACTCCCTGCTCCACAGGAGGCCTGCTTCTCCCTCTCTCACTCCCCCTGTTTGTGTTCCCTCTCTGTCAAACAAATAAATAAAACCTTAAAAAAAAAAAACAACTCTTTCCTTCTCTGTAAGTGGTATCAAGTGTCTCTCATGACAGCTTGACATCAGCTGTTTTGGAGCAGGCTGCTCTTCCCACTTGTACCCCCGATGTGAATAACATGTACAGTATAGAGACTATATTTTAAGTCACACCATATTTCAGATCCCTACAAATTTGGTGAAAAGCCACACCTCAGATTTAGCTACCTACCACTTTGAGATGACCCTTGGGCCCCCAACAGGATCAGAGACAGACTCCTGTCTAAGTTTTAAGACACCTCATTCTCAACATACCCTTCAAATATGGTGAAAATCCATTTTTCACAGAATGCAATTAACACAGAGACAGAAACTTGATTTTATCTCCATATAAGAAAATATGTAACCATGACAAAGCATTTTAGTTTTCCAAATTTCACTGAATTATAATCAAATAAATCTATAAAGTTCTTGGAAATACATGAACTGCTTTTTTACAAGGATTATATCTATTATAAGATGATCATGAAGATAACTGCCTTGAAACTACTGTATTCTTGGGATATTGGATTTGAAGGATGTTTTTTTAAAAAAAAAGGTTTTTTGTTTATTGGTGTTTATTTTGCTGATGCACTCCTCTGGATCATTCTGCTGCTCTAGGATGGCAATGCTAGCAAATAAATCCAAAGAGGTCAAATTAAGTATAACAGGAATGCTTCACTTACACTTCATGAGAGGAGAAATTTCGGGATGTCATGGGGAAACTCTGGCAAAGAAATAAAACTCAATCATCTATAAAAGCACTTCTCCTTCATTTGCATTTTTAAAATGTAATCAACAACATATCTAAAAGGAACTACTGTCAAGTATGCATTTTAGAGTGCTAAGAGGATCAATGCAGCACATATTTTTGCTCAAGAGTGCCTCCCAAATAAAAGTAGATTTTGTAACATTTCTGGCACTAATATTTCTAATTGAATTTAAAAGTCATAGTCAGATGAAAAGTCAAATCAGGAAAAATGCTACACAAATGTTTCAAAATGTGACAGAATTTTGAAAGGAAAAATTTCAAGCCATCATAGCTTGTTACTTTATTGCTACCATATGCTTCTTAAGAAATCAGGTCACCTACCTCCTCCCTGCTGCCCTCGCCCCACCCCCTGCCCTGCAAATTCCACCCTTTTGCACTCCCGGCATTTGACTGAGATAAAAATGAAGACATTACAATAAAATTACCCTTAAGGGAATTAAAAGATATCTCAATAATTTTCTAACAGACTATGAAAGAAATTAATTCAATTATGTTCTACTTTTATTATTAGTTCCCTGTGGTACCTCTAAATGGTAATATAAAATCACACAGTTCCACATCATATTAAGACTGTCTCTCTAAATGATCTTTCTTTGGAAAACTGTTTTCCCAACTGAGAGCATTAAGGATCCAAGCCGTGTTCTAATCTATCATTTTGCAAGTTAGAGACTGTATTTCTACAGTCATGACAAACAGTGCTGGCATCTCAGGGGACTCATGAACTCACCACTTCCTAGAGAAAAGAGGGCTGAGGGATGTGATACAACCATCAGAATACATGGAATCAGTAGCATAAACTAAAAAAAATGTAAGTTATGGGTCCATTTTCTTTTTGAGACAAAAAAGCACAAATTTTCCATCAAGATGAAAAATAAAAACATACAAAAATATTGCTGAGAATCCTGATCCATGTTAATCTCCGGGATGTGTGTGTGTGTGTTTTGTCTTCCTGGCACTTCTTCCTATGATGGAAGCCAAAAAGATCAAACACCTGCTCTTGCTGAACCCTGTTGCCTGGGACATAGGCACAACAATCTCAGCTCAGCCAGCTGATGCTCCTGGAATCATCTTTACAAAGTCACAGGGAGGAGCGCTCTGGGATGGCCAGACACCACTGCAGCGCTCTTGTGAAAGACCATTCCTCTGGTATAATGTCAGCTTCACCTCATCCACCTTCGCTTCATTTTCACCTATTTTTTAAGCTAGGTTCTCCAGGCTTTCCATAGATTCAATGAGTTGTTTTCAGGAAGTTCTCTGCTTCCTCGATTTCACCCACCAAATTACAGGCCCTGAGCTGGGAGCAGAGTAGAAGTTGCCCAGGCATCCGGTACAAAAGGAGGGAGCTCGAACAGCCAGCTCATTCGTAGCAGGAGCAAAAATTGTTGGTTGTAATCTTACTCTGAGATAGTAACATGTGGCATGATTTATAATATAATTAGAAATTCATTACTACTGAAGTGCTCTCCATCAGCTCTTTTTACCTACTTCTTTGATTACTCTTTTATGCTGGTCCAGCAACCAATTCACAGGCTCCTAGGAGTGGGGTATTTTGTTTTCCATTTCTGCTTTCCTGCCTTTTTGCCCTGGGAGTGGCATTCTGAAAGGGAACACCCCCTTCTCCTTATGCCAAAGCTGGACAGAAGGTTTCAGGGTTTTCCCCCACCCCGCCAGAGGTAATTTTTTTCTTAGCTATTAGGAAAAAATCTCCATTAAGTTTTCCTCTAAATCACCTCTGTAGGGGAAAATGCCTGGCACAAAACAGGATTCAATAAATGTTTTTGAATGAACCTTCCTCAAACCCTTCTGAAGCTCACTTCTTTCTAACCTTATGGAAATGCACTATCTCTAGAGACAATTATCGTGATTTAAGAAACCATCCCTTTGGCTTCTGTTTAATTACTGGGAACACTGGAGCACGTATTTAATTTAATGGCATGGATGACATTCTCAGTAAGCATTTGAAAGCAAAGTTTCTATAACGAGCCTTAGTTTAAATTGAGTTTTTACTACCGGATCCTGTTCTTGTACTTATTTAGATGATCCAACGCCCATGTCCTTACATTAAAAATGGATCGAATAGACTTACTCAAAATCACAATGAGATCAATTCATTCAGTAATTATGGAGCACCTCTGCATGCTAAGCACTGTGATGACTGTTTGTTATCTCTATTATATAAGATATGTTATCTCTAATAGGATTTAATAGCAAACAGTAATGCTGCATTGTCCAATACATCAAAAGAAAAAGAATTCTCTGACACACTAAATGGAACCAAGAAAGCATTAAGCAGCGTCTTCGTTCCTCCTGTTTTCCCAGGGACCATTTATGTTAAAGTCAAATGGCAGGAAGCACAGATCAAGAATTGGGAGCATATCATAACTTATACATTTGAATTTTAGATTTGATGAAATGTTGAGTTTTTATCCCTCTTTCATATAATTTAAAATCTTCAAAATATTTGAGAATGTCCAGAAGTCACAGAACTGATATATTCTGCATCATTATTGTCAACAAGAAATGATTTCTAAGTCATTTAGGCATTAAACATTTACATCAGTTTTCTATGGATGTACCTTCTATGTCACTTAAAACTACTTTAATAATTATGGATAGTAACACTTGCATTCCCAAGATCATCTGTCTGTAGTTTTTTCAAAAGAAGCTTTAATGTCCCGGAAATTTTTTTAAATGATAATTTGCCAATAACAAAAACACACTTCTATCTCTGTCTAGTTCAAATTCAATTCATGAAGGAAGGTAATTTAGAGCCCTGTTCAGTCTCCATCCTTGAGCTTGCAATGACCTTGAATTAATGGTGGATCACTGCTTAATGGTATCCAAGTATGAGATTTTATATATTCTATCCTTAAGGATGTTTGCTTAAAAGAAAGAAAACGTAACTGTATCTCTCCCAAATTGATCTCGAAGTATGTAAACTAGTTCGTTTAATTCTTCAACATCTTCAATAATCACTGTGGAATATAAGAGGTTGTAATCATTTCTGAGGATTGTTTATTAATAAAGATTTGCAAACCTGTAACACCAGTATTCTAAGGGGCTCACTTCTTAACATACTCCTGAGTCAGCAACCTATTGCCTAAGGGCCAAGTCAGGCCTGCCGACTATTTTTGTAAATAAACTTTCCCTGGAACCCAGTCACACCCACCTGGTAAGGTACTGTCCGTGACTGCCTTTTTGCTACAGCAGCAGAGATGAGTGGTTTTAACTATATGGCCCAAACTATAAATCATTCTAAAACTCTGAAATCATTTTGTAAAGATTGCGGGCTCACTTTCAGTGCTGTGTTGATTCGTATTCAGCAGCAACAAAGTTTAACGGACTTGCTAAATAATCCCATTGGACTAGAGAGATTTGGGGAGGGGTTTGAAGGGAAAGGGAGACAGACATTTTAACATTCCTACCGCAGCAGCTGAAGTCACAGCTGACACCTTTATTGGTTAATTTGGAGAAAGGACACAGAGCTTGAAAGTTTACCTTCATCTACAAATGCGGGAGGGGGTCAGCCTAGATAATCTCTAAGCTTGTCAAGCTTCATGGTTGCTTCAGATGACTTAAGCCATAAGCAAACTCAGAACCATGTGAGTACACAACTGAATAATAACTGTTTCATGGCACCTGCCTAAAGTGAGGGCGGAGAAGTAGCACGTTTTAGAAACAGGAAGCCAAAATGGTAAAATGAGGGTATGTGGAGGTTTCTTGTACTGTTCTTGAAACTTTTCTGTAAATTTGAAATGATAACAAAATAAAAAGGTAGAAAAATAGTTAAAACAACTTCGAATGTTAGCACTTAATAGGGAAAACTCCAGTTACTTTCTTCAACAAGCAAAGTTAACAAGGTAACTGCCATTAATGGATTTGTAAAACATATAAACCATGTCTAGTATGTCCATTGAACCAAGCATGGCTGAGACTGCAGACTACCGTTATTCCAGTTCAGCATCCTGAAGTACCACCTTACAAATTTTACTCTTTGAATTTATCCAATTCAAATTAACTAAAGGGATCAAAAGGCAGATAAGACACAAAAGAAGCAGGAGGAGAGAGAGGGAAGGATGGAGGAAGAAATATGAATAAAAAACCCTAGTTAATCAACAAACTATATAAACATGTTCTGACTGTTCACAAGTATTAGCAGACCTCTTTTATCTTTTCTTTGGTAGACTGCAAGGAAACTTAACCAAAACATTTGACTCTCACACAACATATGTATATCCCATATATTTTTATATACACATATTCCAAGAAGAGATATGACTTTATAATTTTATAAAATACAACCACCAAGCAAACATCATGCTAACTGAAAAAGTGACTAGAGAGCGCCACACACATTCACATTGTTAAATATAGAAACTAACTGTAATGAGAATCATTATCTCCAGTTTCCAAGGATACCAGGATAAGCACTACTCCTAAATTGCAGTTCATTCAGCAAAGGGCACAAAGTAATTTATATTCAGGGTCATCCTCAGCTGACAGCAGATGTAAAAGGAGGACTAGGGCAAATCACCCTGTTTATTCTATTCTATTCTATTCTGTTTCCTATTTCAGTTTCCAATTACCACCACCCTCTAGCCCCAACCCTGGCCAATGTTTTGTAGGTGAAATTTGGAAAATCTGATTGTAAATAGCAACTTCCAACAGAAAAAGAATGCACAAAGGGCAGAGCAGTCTGAGATGTGATTAATGCTGGTGGGGGGTGGGTGGGGTTGGGGGTGGAGGCAGGGAAGGTTGGCATTCCCATTTGCTTTGTTTATGACAAGGAGAGGAGGCTGGTTTTGTGTGTCTGTCATACTATTCACCATCTTTCCCAGGGCTTCCAAAGGAACTGTATGGTTAATTTCCACTTCCTACTCAACCAAGGCTATCTATCCACACTATTAGAGCTTACCACTCCTAAACTGCTATACTTTCTAGAAGGAAATTTATTTTCAATTTGTTCTGTCTTCTAGGCTCTACAGTCTAGACTTTCATATGATTATTATCTGTTTCTATAGTAATAAAAATAGAAAAAACTACTTTCTGACAACCTCAGAGATTTTTGCCTCTGCATCATCTATTTGTTTATTCAGGACCATTTATCGATTGCTTTCAACATGACAGGCATACCAGGCCACATAGGCAGTGACAGGAGGTGATACAAGAATTCACTTTTGATTACCAGGTAAATAATAACAGGCCATGTCACTTAGGCAGTTTAAAAAGAGTCAAATCTTCACTTACTAAAATGGTAATATAGATTTCATGCATACTTTAGATTTATCTTAAATTTCCAGAATGTATATATAAAAATATGATGCCAATATAATTGTGATTTTCTACTTATTCTTCCCCTATGACCCATCTATCCAATACAGTAAGACCTCCCATGTTGCACTTTAGCCGGGACAGAGGTAGATGCAAGGAAAGAAAAGCTCTGCCTGCCTTCATATGCTTCCTCCTGTGCTATCCTAATGGACATGAGACAGTGTATCAGGCCAAGCTTCTTAGCTTAATGTGATCATATAGGAAAATAAGCTCCTTCCCTGACTTCTCTCTTTTGTACCAGTTACAGTAATTGAAACTGTGCACTGCTTTTAAGAGGGCGAACCAATGCAATGCAATGAAGGTTTCTAGTAGTTATGTAACCTATACAGTATATCTCAATGAGACAAGCTGTTTTGATAGTAACAATTAATACAAAAATTAAACCATGTTCGTGAAAACCTTCTTTCTATACATTTTGGATGACCTGAATATAACATTTAGATTTTATGTCTTGACGATTTTAGTGCAACCCAATCCTTTTCTAAAACAGAGTCACTTCTTTTGTCCTGAAATCATTTCTAAATTCAATATATAATAGTATCACACTTAAAAACTATATGTTAGTCTCAATTCTCTTGAAAGTTACGCCAGTAATGACTTTGGGATATTATTGTGATACCTGTTTCTTCCAAGGAGCAACATTTGGAGGTAAGATGGCTTCAGACAAGATTCTATGTCTGAGTCTTGAAGTTTTGAAATGCTTTAGTTGATAAGGTTCAACTAAACAGGCCACTGTTTGACTTTTCTCTTTGTCCAACCCAAAACTAGTGCTGGGTAAGGCAAAAACATAGACACTTTCTTAGGCGAAACACCAAACACAAAAAGCATTCAGAAGTCACCGGCAGAAAGGTCATCTGTTATAACACCTTTTCCGATAGCAATGATCAGCCTTCACAAACCTCTGAAGGTAGAAGCCTGCTTACATTAAGGAACATAATTGTATTCCCTAATTGTGCATACTCAACTTTTTCTTCTTCCTTTTTTCAATCTTCAGCATTGACAGTACCCTACCCACCAATGCAGGAGCCTAAAACTTGGACTTGAGCCACTTGGCTCTCTGGATGAAAAAACCTCTCCCCACCCCCCACCCCCAAGTAGTGTAACGTCTAAATTACAGTCCTGCGTATTGCATATGTCTTCAAAAATACTTCCCAATAGCTCACCCACCTTCGCCTCCTTATAACCAGAAAGTGTACAACTGGCAATCCCCAAATCATAAAGGCAGCAAAAACGCCCCAGACAGAGCACTGTCACAAATTTTCGGAAAGTGGATTAAGGACAACCAGAAAAAGCTAGCTCTGACACCGAAGGCCGAGGCCACCAACCCCCGCGCGGGTCTGGCGCGGCTGGAATCCTGGGCCCAGCCCGGAGCCCTCCAGCCTCCGGCGCAGCCTCCCCGGGCCTCACTTCTCCGCCGAGGCTGCAGGCAGCGGAGACCGTAGCTCTCTCGGGCGCGGTCCTGCCGAGGTAGGGGGTGTGGCTGCGGTGGCGGTGGAGAGCGGAAGCGCAGGGGGTGGCTCGGCCGCGCACTCGATGGAGTAGAGGTGACACAGTAACCGGAGTTGTAAGGGGCAGGCAAGGGTAGTGTGAGTGGGGCGAGGCTGCCCGGGGGCCGTTTTCGGCCGCGGTGGCACGGGACGCGAAGCTGGCGGGCGGCCCGGGGGGCGCAAGGGGGTCTCGCGGGTGGGGCGAGTGGAAGCGCCGCCGGGTGCGGCGCGCTCTCGGCGTCCCGGGACCGTCGAGGGGGCAGCGTAGGGGGCGGGGGGCGAGCGGGGAGGCTGCTGACAGGCCCCTGCCCTCCCTCCGGGGGCCGGCGGGGTGGGCCCGAGCGCGGGCGGCGGCGGGCGCGGCGCGCACTCACCTATGCACAGCTGGATGGCGTAGGCGTAGTAGGACCAGCCAAGCAGAAGGCTGATGAACAGCACCGGGATCCAGTACAGCACCCGCCGGCACCGCCGCCTGACGCTGCCCGGGCCCGAGGGCGCCATCTTCCAGCCGCATCCACCTGCCCAGCTCTTGCGTCGCCGCCGCCCGCGGGCCTGGCTCCGGGGCGGGACAGACCCGGGGGCGGCGGCCGGTTGCGCTGCGGCCACTGCCGCCGCCGTGCCGCTAACTCCCCATCCCGCAGCCCCAAGCCAGCGCCGCGGACTCCCCGCTCCTCAGCCGGTGGAGGCGGTGGCGGCGATCGGAGGGCGAGGAGGAGGAGGAAGAGGGGGAGGAGGGGGAGGCTCGAGAGGAGGAGGCGGGAGCCTCCGCCCCCGCCCGTCCCCGCCCCTCCGGCCCCCGGCGCCTCCCCCCGCTCGGCCCGCGGCGCCCTCGGGCGGGCTCTGCGCGCGCTTCGGGCGCTCTGCGCTGCACCCCCGCGCCTCTCCTGACCCGCGCCCCCTCGCCGCTGGGTACCCCAGGGGCGCCCGCGGTGGGAGTGAAGCTGCCCACCTTGGCCCTCCCGCCTCCCCTTCGGAAGTGGGATTCGGGGTAAAGTGGCGGAGGCGGGCGCCGCGGCTCGGGTCGGTGGCGCTCGCCCCGGGTGTCGGGCGGGGGCCGAGCGCGCCCCCCGCACCGAGTCCCGCCGTCGCCCGCAACTCGGCGCGGTCCCGGAGCTGCAGCGGCCGCACTTGGCGCAGAGAGGCTCGCGGGGGAGGGGAGCGTGACAGAGCCGCCCCGGGAAGCCGGCCGGGGCGCACGGGACCCTTCGCCCGCCGAGGCCCGTAGGGGGCGGGTCGCCCAGCCCGGCAGAGGCGCCGCTACAGAGTCTTCGGGCGCTGAGGCAGTGTCCCGATCTCCACCTTGGAAAATTCCCGCTTCAACTTGTGGGTCCTGCAAAACAGGCAGAGGGCAGCACGGGCGGGGCCGACTTCCCAGACCTGCTGCATTGTCGTGTTTGGGCGACGAAGCCTACTTTGCTACACGTTTTATGGGGGGGGGGGTCGGGGGTAGGGGGGGCGCGAATGAACCACTCAGAAGGGCTGTGAGGCTGTCTTCTGGCGTGGAAGGGGACTGTGGAAGGGTGAAGAAGCTCTGTGTTTGTGAATCCAGAGACCTCCGGAGTTAGAGTGACAAATTACCTGCCTCGAGAATTTGAACTCTTCCGTCACTTGGTGATGATACATCACCATTCCCACCGCCCCCTGACCCGAGTCCGGGGCTTCTCCCGTGTGCTTTTCCCAGCCCATTCTTCACCACAAGGTGTTCTTTTGCGGCGGCAATTCTAAATTTAGCGTGTAGCTGGTTCTAAAGTGGTTGCTGAAAATCCTGGGAGGGATTCTGAAGGTAGTTAGACCAAAGCCCTGGTTTTATGATCGATGAAACGGAGAAAATACGAATGCTTTTGAGATTGTTTCCGTTTTTCCCTTCATTTGATTATGAACGCACCTGCTTCCAAACGGGAACACCTCAATAAATGTACTGTATCTGAATTATATGCATAATTTCCATGTATAGTGTGCACAACTTCACTTAACATTAATGAATGTATGTAGTCACACCACACCACACAGTAACCACATTGAATGAAAAAAAAAGTACTGAGTGGCATAAATTCAGTCAAAGAAATCTAGGGCGCCTGGGTGGCTCAGATGGTTAAGCGTCTGCCTTCGGCTCAGGTCATGATCCCAGGGTCCTGGGATCGAGTCCTGCATTGGGCTCTCTGCTCCTTGGGAGCCTGCTTCTCCTTCTGCCTCTCTCTCTCTGTCTCTCATGAATAAATAAATAAAATCTTTAAAAAAAAATTATATAAAAAAAATTTTTTTAAAAATTAAAAAAAAAAAAGAAATCTAAACTCTCTTGTCTTTGAGATTATCTTTCTGATGACTAGATTAAAAGTAAGCTAATCTCCCCGGAAGTAGTTACCGAATGACACACCGCATCAAATCTCTTTGCACTTCTATTAAAAAATGCATAGAAAATGCCAGTCAAATGTCTGTGGGATTTTAAATAATTGAAATGAGAATATTTCTGTCCCAGTGAATCATTTTATTTTGGTGCAGAACTTTATACTCTTTATTTGATATCCTGTAGGGTAGATTAGTATAAAAACACAACTTCCCTGGAATCCTCAACTTTTCCATGAATATCAACCTTATGCTCCCAACCAGAAGAATCTAAAAACAAGAAATAAAACTCCCTGCCGGGACTGAAATACTCCCACAAAGACTAGCAAATCTGTGATGGAAAGTCACTGACGACTACTAAAGTACGAAAACTAAAGCCGCACTTCCCATTCTGGAGGCAGTGGAATAAAGTGCAAAGTGTGCCTGTGTAGGGAGTAGATGCTGCCCCTCTTCTGACGGTCTTACCAAGGTCTTTGGTCTGAAATGGAGTAGCATTATACAGTTTGCCACATCTTTGATCATTTTGGAAGAATATGCAGGTGTAACTTCTTCGAAGGAGGCTACATTGTTATTACTTATCTAAAATGTTAAGTGTTCACATTTATAATAAATATTTGTGGAATAATTACAACCTATTTTTAGCCATTTTAAGAGTACTACTGTGATTGAGTTCTTCAAGGGTATCACTCTTATCTTGAAAAAAAAAAAAAAAAGTCTAACTCAGGAATAATCATCTCCAAAGCTGCAAAATGACAAGACTTATCTCTGCATAGGCTCTAATTAGGCAGGCATAAGCAAGCATGCACAAATGTAAGCTCTTTGGTGAGTAGCCAATCTCTAGATATTAGGCTCTGATGAGAGTGGAGGTATAACTTTAATTTTAGAATAGAAAGCCTTTGATTTTTTCTTTGCCTTATTTAAGGCTGTGCATCAACAGGAAAACAATTTGAAGGTCACAGACAATTAAGAAGAAACTTCGCTAGAGACTTAGTCTTTTTTTTTTTTAGAGAGAGAGGAGAGAGAGCATGTGCATAAGGAGAGGAGATAGGGGAGGCATGGGCGAGAAGGAGAGGGAGAGAGAGAATCCCAAGCAGACCCTGAGATCATGACCTGAGCCCAAACCAAGAGTCGGAGGCTTAACCAACTGAGCCACCCAGGTGCCCCAAGACTTACTCTTTAGCTAGGAATACAGCAGGTTCTCACAAATTTTAGGTACTCAATAATTACATCAAATTGTGAATTTCATGTAATAATTTTGATAAAATGCTATGGCCATTTATGAAAAAAAGAATCGGCTGCAGCTAAAGAGGGAGAGGGCAACACTAACGGAAAGGGGATGGCCAGGCAGGCAGGAGGCCAAAGGGGGCATACAAGAAGAGGAGAAAGGCCCCCTTACCTGGCTTACCCAGACCCTAAGAACAGTAATTCTGTCATTACCAGGCCTCTGCCTGGAAGCTCCGCCCACTCAGTAGCTTATCAAAGTCATTCACCTCCAAACTTTCAAAACCCGTTATCAGACCCTCTTCCCACGAAGGAAACTTGATTTTTCTCTTCTCTCTCCAGTTAAGATTTGAACCGCTCCCCCAGATTCTTTAGTCCCCAAATCTCAAATCTATTCTGCTATTATGGTTAATACTCCAAATCTTCTTCCTTCTTCCAGATCCAAATTAAAATTTTTACTTACTTCCATTCATAGTGTGAATCAGGAATAACATGGCAACCAAGCCTGGGGAGCCATGGACCCAGCCTGTCTCTAGGACGTCCATTCATGCTGCCTCTACTCTCATCTTTTCAGCCAAACCGCCTACCAGAACTTTTATTAGGTCACTTGCTTGATAGTTTCTCTTTCCTTTTAAAAGTGTTCTTAGAGGGAACCATTGCATCTTTGAAGTGTAAGGTCAATTTTATTACTCTCAGCTATGTGAGAAATTGATTATATTGATTTTGCTATTAGGGTATAGTACGTGACAAATACACAAGGACAGAAAGGAATGAAGTTGAGATCTGGATGTATTCTTTGACTTACGATTCACCTATCCTTCCTCGAGTGGTCTGCAAAAATACTGATAATCCTTTTTTCATGTTTTCTTAAAGTAAACTTACCAGTTTTTGAAAAAAAAAAATCCTTTTAGAAGTCAGCAATCCATGACATCCATGACTCTAGTGTTAATTTGCACTTTTATAATAGTGGCCAAAATATTCTCTGTAGGAGAATAGTGGCATGCCCAAACCACATATTGTTTCTGGACACACATAAAATAAAAGCTGTCTTAGAACGGGAAACTAGTTTAGGGAATGTGGTTTCAGGTGATGCTAAGATACACTTGGGATCTCAGAGATCTATAGTTTGCAATTAACATGAAATGTTATTGAATGTAATGGAAGATAATTCTAAAGGCTTAAGAAATGTATGGTTGATTGGGTCAACACATTGGGAAAATTGTAAAGCGGGAAAAACTGTCTACGGGGAAGCTGGCTTTTCAAGCCCTGTAGGATCTCCATGATGGCATTAACGTGTCTAGCCACTAGGTGGCAGGCGCGCACCAAGCAGTGCGGCTCCAGACTTCATTCAGAGATTTCAATAGCATCAAAGATTAGCTTAACCAAGGCAATTATAAATTATGAATTTAACTTCATGAACAATTATATGCAATTATAACTAATTATGATTATACAATTTATGTTATAAATCAGTGGCTAATGATTAATTAATAAAAACCATATTCAGAAAATTGAAAAAAATTAAACGAACCTTTTTCTATATAGTAAAGTTAGTTTGATTCTACTTCCATTTCTTCACAGTTTGCACGAAGGTTAATTTTTTTAGAAACAAAATTGGAACTTTTCACCAACCCTCCCCTCCCTGGCCCCCCAAATGGGAAGAAAGCAGTGTCTATGAACCCAAAAGGCAGGCAAATATTTCTACCCCATGGACTGGCAGTATGTTTAAGGAGTGACACAACGACAAAAGTTCAATGAGAAATTACTTGAAGTGGCCATTGTAGAGTTGAAAGGTCAATGGCGAGCAGACCAAGGGCAACAGAATCCTGCAGCATGGTGGCAAGTGTCCAGTAATGGTGTCCTACTCAGACTGTTCTTGATGGCAGGATCTTGACCATGCATCAGATTCATCTGTGCTAGCTCTAACTTCATTCTTCAGGCTTCCTATTGATTCTGTGGGGTGGTCTATATACCTGCAAAAATATATTTGTGCATGTAAGTCAACTAGCATTGACTTGTGTTTGCAACCAGGAATGTTGACTGGGTCATAGTTTTAATTTCATTCTGCATCCCATGTCTTAAAGGGTCGCTTTCAGCGCATGGAGGTTGAGGCACTTTGAGAAATTAGGGATATAGGAACTGGGGACAGAGAAACCTACCTGGTGCCTTTCAGGTCCTAATGTCTAGACCTGCACTGTCCAATAAGTAGCTGTGAGCCATCGGTAGCTATTCAAATTCAAATTAATTTAAATACAGTAAAATTTAAAAATCCAGTTTTCTTAGTTGCAGTAACCACATTTCAAGTGCCCATAGCCAAATGTATCTAGCAGCAACTGTATTGGACAGTGAAGATCTAGAACATTTCCATCATCACAGGAAGTTCCACAGGACAGAACTGACTAGACATTTTATCTTGTCTGAATATTCATGAGGCAGGCTTTCTATATATATAAGTGCAAAAAACAAAAAGGTCCCCTCACGAATTCTATCTCTACTGTTTTAAAGAACCAAAAAATGAGGGGTAGTAGAAAGTTGAAAACATTTTTTGGCTAGTAGTGTTAAGAGCTTTCTTTCTTTGAAAACATTAAGTCTAAAGATAAGGAGCCAGATGGTTCATAACAGAGAGGGAAGAGGTAACACTAGATATTCTTCAACCTGAGGCTTGTGTACAAATGATTACTTTCGAAAGATATGCAAGGAGAAACTTACCAGAATACTATACTCAGGGGAGCCTGGGTGGCTCAGTCATTAAGCGTCTGCCTTCGGCTCAGGTCATGATCCCAGAGTCCTGGGATCAAGCCCCACATCGGACTCCCTGCTCAGCGGGGAGCCTGCTTCTCCCTCTCCCATTCCCCCTGCTTGTGTTCCCTCTCTCGCTGTGTCTCTCTCTGTCAAATTAAATAATAATAATAAAAGAATACTATACCCAAATTCCTAAGCTTTCTTCCTGGATAACTCCAGCCTTAAAGCACAGAATTGTCTATCTTCATCCAGTGGGTATCAGGACCCTTTCTCTTTTGTTGTTTGAGCAGATAATCATGGGGGTGCCCCCAAAATAATTGGCTATATGCAGCTCTGTCTGTCAAGCTGTAGGGTAGATGATTAGTCATGCTGGATTTTCTGTGTGGCAGATGTTGGGGGAGAGGAATTAATGTGTCTTGCCTAGTGGTCTGTACAAACCCACATTAGCTCTGGTTCAAGACATTCTCTTCGGAAAAGATAGATAAATAAATAAATAAATAAATTTAACTTAAAAAACGTTTAGGGTTTAATATTGATGAGTATATTTAGCGGTTGTCAAAGACTTTAAATGTAACTTGAAGATCAAGCTCACATTGCAACTTATCGTTGTGGAAAGAAAAAAAATTTAACTGGGGTTTTCTCAGGCCTATGAAAAGAACGGGAAAAACGAAGAATAAATATTTAATGATGACATTAAAAATAAAGGCATGTTAGCTTCGGATTGTAGTAGCAAAATTTTGATTGTCAGGGATTCTTCCAACAGCTAGAATTTACCCAGTGTAAATTATGTCTTATGCAACAGTCTTTGAGTCTATAATTTTTTTCAAGGGATTCTTATACACTCCAGATTCTGAATTTCTTTGGATTATATCACTGGTTGATAACACTTTTCTCCATTGGCTCACATCTCAGTCTCTTTGTTAATGGGTCATGCTATGAAATGCTAGGATGGAGAATATCAATGACTTTCCCATCTGGAATATGAGACAATGTACGTTTTTGTTCTTCAAACACTCAAAATAGTGGTTGAGGGTTCAAAGTCCAAATGACTAGAGATTTTGGATTTTGTGCTTTGAATCAAATAATAGGCTTGGATAATAAATTTTCATTCTTTTAAGCTTTCCTTTGAATTCAGTAAAATAGTAAAAATAACATTTTTTAATTTCCAGAAAGTAGGAAAGACTTGACAACTTGGCCTAGTCACTTTGTGAATTGTTGGAAAATATGTTAATTTAATTATAATGTAGAAATTACAGAGTTTTAAAATGTTTTTAATGGGTAGAAAAGTTAAATTGGACTTTATTTATACATGATGTGCTAATGAAACTTTTCCAGTGGTAAAGATAGTGACCTATAGGAATTTATCATTACTCTTTCATTAGAAACATCTTGGATACAATAAAATACACATATTGGAAGGCAAATTCCAATGACTTAAACTAATGTTATAAACATCAACATTCCATTATTTTGTTAAATAGAGTAAGCACTGACATGACTTATATGCTTCCAACACTGGAAAAAAATGTCTAGTTTGGCTAAAAGTACTAATTAATTTTCTTTATAAAAAGGTCAGTTATAAATAGCTGAAGAAATGTAGAAAACAGCAGAAGTTTCCAATATGTTTACAAAATTTAAACATCACGAACCTATTGAGGCTGCTTTAGTATCAGCCTAGGACCTTTTCAAAATTCTTGCAGTGTATTGTTTAACAAATATTTATTGATCACCTGCTGTATGCGCAGGTACTGGGGATATTCAAACTAAAGAACATGGTCTCTAGCTTCGAGGAGCTTATGGGTCAGTGAGACCAAGATAGAGATACTTTCAGTAATGAAATAAATGTACATTGAACACTGTACCAAGTACATCGCTGGTAAAGGAGAGTGCCTCAGAGTGCCTGGAACAATAAAGGAAACTTTCAGAAGAAGAGTGGAATTTGTGCTAAAGCACAAAGGATAAGTGGTAGCTTGCATCGTGGAGAAATGAAAGGGTGGTTTTCTTGCACAGGAATGCCTTCTTCTCTTGAGAGGCCTATTTTGGGAACTAGAAGGGAAGGGAATATATGAGTCAAGATCCAGCCAGGAAGGCAAAACCCACACAAGGGAATTCAGTGGGAGGAATATGGGAAATTAAATTTAAAAAATGTTGGAAGGTTGAAAGAGCAACCATGGTGAGGCAAGACAAACAAGGTTGGCAATGGCAGGAGGTCACTACCAGCCCAGGACTGGAAGGACAAAGGGGAGGTGTTGGGGCTGCAGCCCAAGATGATGGGTCACCTGGTAGATACTGGAGACAACTGAGGTGATTTAGCCACTGCTGGAGACACAGCTTGAGGGAGGGAAGAAGGGAGAGAGAAGAGAGAGAATGAGGGAGAGAGAGAAACACGAAATTTGGTTGGAAGCCCAATGGCCAAGGAGCCCGGGGAACTGTGGTTTGCCAGAACAGCACCCTGAGTGTAAAGCAAAGCAAAAGAAGGATGAGGAATAACCTAAGAGCAAACAGGCAACTGACCAGCACAAGGGAACTTAGAGTAGAGGAACAGTCAAAAGATGAAGTGGGTGTCAGCTCATTACAACAAAAGAAAAAGGGCTTGGGTGCTGTTCCAGAATTTGAATTTTACCGAATAGTCACTAGAGAACTTTCAAACAATGTTAAGCAGAACAAACTGTGGGTATGAATTCCGGTTCTGCCACTTACCAGCTCTTTGACAGGAGAAAAAAAGATGCTGAATTTATGTTAGAACAATAATTCTGAAAGCATTGTAGTGACTAGACAGAAAAGTCTAGAAACTCTTGTTCCTGACCAGTTGAAAGGGAATGGAATCCTAAACTGGGACCATGACAAGGGGGAAAGAAGAGAAGGAGACAGGTTCTAGAAAAGACCAGGGGGATCTGTAAAACAGGAAAGATCAGATTTCCTAGATTTTGGAGTCTGCAGAAAGGGAATCTTGGGGAAGGCCTGAGGGGTGGACAGGCCCATCACCCCCACTGGGCTCATGGTGCACAATAGCAGGGCCCGAATCCATATTTGAGGTTAGGAGATCTTAATTTTCAGAATCCCCCTGCATTTCCTTCATGACCTCCAGTCTCCGCTTGACTACAGTCCACTAAGGAAAAATACATCTCTGGATGTCTCCACTGCCATTAACCATAACTTCCTTGAAAATGTCACTTCTAAATAAGCTGCATAAAAGATCCCAGAGTTAGAAAAGTGGAAATGGTTATTTCTGCTTCAGAGGGGCCTCCACATACCCATTCCATTTGGATGATGTAGGGTACATGTGAAATTTTCTTTTGGGATTTTATCTTTCAGTTACTCCATGTGTAACCCTTCACTCTCTGCTTTTTGTTTTGTTTTGCTTAAGTTTGCTCCTTACGGAGTGTTAGGGCTACAGCTTTGAAAAGTCACTTCCTCATCCTCCATGTTTGAGGTGAAAAAGAGAAGCATTAAAGAGATTGGGCAACTTGCCCAAGGTCATACCACCCTGCTATCTGGTCAATGAACCAACAACCCAAGCCTCCTGACTCCCAGAGTGCTGTTGTTTGCTCTTAGCTGTGAGTCTAAAGGGATCAGCTTGGGAGGGGAGGAGCAAGATGGTGGAGGAGTAGGAGACCTGGATTTCGTCTGGTCCCAGGAATTCAGCTGGATAGGGATCAAACCATTCTGAACACCTACAAACTCAATAGGAGATCGAAGAAAAGAATAGCAACAACTCTCTGAACAGAAAAGTGACCACTTTCTGGGAGGTAGGACATGCGGAGAAGTGAATCCGAGGCAATATTCGGGAAGATAGACATGGGGGAGGGGGCCTCCGTCAGCCACTTCTGGCAAGTGATAGAGCAGCAGAGCACAAAATCGGAACTTTTAGAAGTTGGTTCCGCTGAGGGACGTCACTCCAGTGGCTAAGGAGGGGAGGTGTGGAACCCTCATGGGACAGTGTGGTCTCAGGACTCTCGGGGTCACAAAAAGACGGGGGTGCCTGAGTGTGGCAGAGCTCCCAGGTATCAGAACAGGGAAGCCGGCTGCAGAGACGGAGCCGAGGAGCAGGCTCTCAGCTCGGGGTTGCCATAAATCGGGATCTGCAGCACAGTCGGGCCACTGCTTCTCCAGCAGGGACCCAACAAGCGGCAGATCCGGGGAGACTCCCCTTCCTCCCCTGGGAGGAGTGGCGCGGGAGTGCACCACAGGGATCTGCTGGGTTTGGAGACTCCACCCGGGGTTGGGTGCAAGAGATAGAAACGCTTGGTCACAGGCCAGGTGAGCATGGAGTGTGGCCGGAGACCGGGGAGACGGGAGTGACAGACGGCTTTTCTCTGGGGGCTCACTGAGGAGTGGGGCCCCGAGTTATTGGCTCCTCCGGGGCGGAGATTGGGAGGCTGCCATTTTCACTCTCTGCCTCCAAAGCTGTACGGAAAGCTTGCAGGGAACAAAAGCTCCTGAGAGCAAACCCGAGCAGATTACTTAGCCCGACTGGGCAAGGGCAGGGCAATTCCGCCTCCGGCAAAGACATTTAGGAACCATGGCAACAGGCCCCTCCCCCAGAAGATCAGCGAGAACAGTCAGCGAAGGCCAAGTTTACCAATCAATGAGAACGGCAGAACTCCAGTGCTAGGGGAATAATGCACATAGAATCCATGGCTTTTTTACCATGATTCTTTAGTCTTTCAAAGTTAATTTTTTTAATTTTCTTTTTTCTTTTTCTTTTTTTTTAATTTTTCTTTTTCCCTTTTTCAACCAACATCTTAGCAATCCCTTTTTAAAAAAATCTTTTTTATTTTTCATTTTTAGAGTCATATTCTATCCCTTCATAGCTGTTAACCTTATATTTGGTATATATATATGTTCTCTCTTTAAAATTTTGGGATACAGTTTCTTCTAACAGATCAAAATATACCCTAAATCTCTAGTGTATAGCTTTGTTCTAGTCTCCTGCCTGATCACATTCTCTCCCTTTTTTTTTTAAATCCTCTTCTTTCTTTTTTCAACCAACTTCTTATCTTATCAATTCCTTTTATAAAATCTTTTATAATTTTCATCTTTACAGTCATATTCCATCCCTTCATCATATTAACCCTTATTTTTGTACATATATAAGTTTTTCTTTCTTTAAAATTTTGGGAGGCACTTTCTTCTAACAGACCAAAATACGTCCAAAATCTAGTGTGTGGCACTGATCTATGCACCAGCCTGATCATATTTGATCATATTCTGTTTTTTGTTTTGTTTTGTTTTGTATTTGTTTGTTTGTTTTTATCTTTATCTTTATCTTTTTTCTTTCTTTCCCTTTCTTTTCCCCCGGTTTCAGGTCTTTTCTGATTTGTTTAGTGTATATTTTCTGGGGACATTGTTACCCTGTTAGCATTTTGTTCTCTCATTCATCTATTCTCCTCTGGACAAAATGACAAGATGGAAAAAATCACCTCAAAAAGAAGAACAAGAGGCAGTACCAACTGCCAGGCACCTAATCAATATGGACATTAGTAAGATGTTGGAACTAGAGTTCAGAATGATAATTTTAAAGATACTAGCTGGAAAAAAACATGGAAGTTATTAGAGAAACCCTTTCTGGAGAAATAAAAGAACTAAAATCTAACCAAGTAGAAATCAAAAAGGCTATTAATGAGGTGCAATAAAAAAAATGGAGGCTCTAACTACTAGGATAAATGAGGCAGAAGAGAGAATTAGTGATATAGAAGACCAAATGATGGAAAATAAAGAAGCTGAGAAAAAGAGATAAACAACTACTGGATCACGAGGGCAGAATTCAAGAGATAGGTGCTACCATAAAGCGAAACAACATTAGAATAATAAGGATCCCAGAAGAAGAAAGAGAGGGGCAGAAGGTATATTGGAGCAAATTATAGCAGAGAACTTCCCTAATTTGGGGAATGAAACAGGCATCAAAATCCAGGAGGCACTGAGAATCCCACACAAAATCAATAAAAATAGGTCAACACCCTGACATTTAATAGTAAAACTTACGAGTCTCAGAGACAAAGAGAAAATCCTGAAAGCAGCTTGGGACAAGAGATCTGTAACCTACAATGGTAGAAACATTAGATTGGCAACAGACCTATCCACAGAGACCTGGCAGGCCAGAAAGGACTGGCATGATATATTCAGAGCACTAAATGAGAAAAATATGCAGCCAAGAATACTATATCCAGCTAGGCTGTCATTGAAAATTGAAGGAGAGATAAAAAGCTTCCAAGACAAACAAAAACTAAAGGAATTTGCAGACACAAAACCAGCCCTACCAGAAATATTGAAGGGGGTCCTCTAAGCAAAGAGAGAGCCTAAAAGTAACATAGACCAGAAAGGAACACAGACAATATACAGTAACAGTCACCTTATAGGCAAGACAATGGCACTAAATTCATATCTTTCAATAGTTACCCTGAATGTGAGTGGGCTAAATGCCCCAATCAAAAGACACAGGCTATCAGATTGGATAAAAAAACAAGACCCATCGATATGCTGTCTGCAAGGGACTCATTTTAGACCCCAAAACACCCCCAGATTGAAAGTGAGGGGATGGAAAACCATTTACCATGCTAATGGACATCAAAAGAGAGCTGGGGTGGCAATCCTTATATCAGACAAATTAGATTTTAAACCAAAGACTGTAATAAGAGATGAGGAAGGACACTATATCCTACTTAAAGTGTCTATCCAACAAGAAGATCTATCAGTTGTAAATACTATGCCCCTAACATGGGAGCAGCCAATTCTATAAGCCAATTAATAACAAAAGCAAAGAAACACATTGACAACAATACAATAATAGTGGAGGACTTTAACACCCCCCTCACTGAAATAGACAGATCATCTAAGCAAAAGATCAACAAGGAAATAAAGACTTTAAATGACACATTGGACCAAATGGACTTCACAGATGTATTCAGAACATTCCATCCCAAAGTAACAAAATAAACATTCTTCTCTAGTACCCATGGAACATTCTCCAGAACAGATCACATCCTAGGTCACAAATCAGGTCTCAACCAGTACCAAAAGATTGGGATCATTCCCTGCATATTTTCAGACCACAATGCTTTGAAACTAGAACTCAATCACAAGAGGAAAGTCAGAAAGAACTCAAATACATGGAGGCTAAAGAGCATCCTACTAAAGAATGAATGGGTCAACCATGAAATTAAAGAATAATTTTAAAAAATTCATGGAAACCAATGAAAATGAAAACACAACTGTTCAAAATCTTTGGGATGCAGCAAAGGCAGTCCTAAGAGGAAAGGATATAGCAATACAAGCCTTTCTCAAGAAACAAGGAAGGTCTCAAATATACAACCTAACCCTACGCCTAAAGGAGCTGGAGAGAGAACAGCAAATAAAGCCTAAACCCAGCAGGAGAAGAGAAATAATCAAGATCAGAGCAGAAATCAATGAAATAGAAACCAAAAGAACAGTAGAACAGATCAATGAAACTAGGAGCTGGTTCTTTGAAAGAATTAACAAAATTGATAAACCCCTGGCCAGACTTATCAAAAAGAAAAGAGAAAGGACCCAAATAAATAAAATCATGAATGAAAGAGCAGAGATCACAACCAACAACAAAGAATTACAAACAATTATAAGAACATATTATGAGCAACTCTATGCCAGCAAATTAGATAATCTGGAAGAAATGGATGCATTCCTAGAGATGTATCAACTATCAAAACTGAACCAGGAAGAAATAGAAAACCTGAACAGACCTATAACCACTAAGGAAATGGAAACAGTCATCAAAAATCTCCCGACAAACAAAAGCCCAGGGCCAGATGGCTTCCCAGGGGAATTCTACCAAACATTTCAAGAAGAATTAATACCTATTCTTCTGAAACTGTTCCAAAAAATAGAAATGGAAGGAAAACTTCCAAACTCGTTTTATGAAGCCACCATTACCTTGATCCCCAAACCAGAGACCCCACCAAAAAGGAGAATTACAGACCAATATTCTTGATGAACATGGATGCAAAAATTCTCACCAAAATACTAGCCAGTAGGATCCAACAGTACATTAAAAGGATTATTTACCACAACCAAGTGGGATTTATTCCTGGCCTACAAGGTTGGTTCAACATCTGCAAATCAATCAACGTGATACAATACAGTAATAAAAGAAAGAACAAGAACCATATGATCATCTCAATAGATGCAGAAAAAGCATTTGACAAAGTACAGCATCCTTTCTTGATCAAAACTCTTCAGAGTATAGGGACAGAGGGTACATGCCTCGATATCATAAAAGCCATCTATGAAAAACCCACAGCAAATATCATCCTCAATGAGGAAAAACTGAGAGCTTTCCCCCTAAGGTCAGGAACACAGCAGGGATGTCCACTATCACCACTCCTATTCAACATAGTACTAGAAGTCCTAGCCACAGCAATCAGACAACAAAAAGAAATCAAAGGCATCCAAATTGGCAAAGAAGAAGTCAAACTCTCACTCTTTGCAGATGATATGATACTTTATGTGGAAAACCCCAAAGACTCCACCCCAAAACTGCTAGAACTCATACAGGAATTCAGTAAAGTGGCAGGATATAAAATCAATGCACAGAAACCAGTGGCATTCCTATACACCAACAACAAGACAGAAGAAAGAGAAATTAAGGAGTCGATCCCATTTACAACTGCACCCAAATGATAAGATACCTAGGAATAAATCTAACCAAAGAAGCAAAGAATCTGTACTCAGAAAACTTAAAATACTCATGAAAGAAATTGAGGAAGACACAAAGAAATGGAAAAACGTTCCATGCTCATGGATTGGAAGAACAAATATTGTGAAGATGTCAATGCTACCTAGAGCAATCTACACACTTAATGCAATCCTTATCAAAATACCATCCACTTTTTTCAAAGAAATGGAACAAATAATCCTAAAATTTGTATGGAACCAGAAAAGGCCCCGAATAGCCAGAGGAATGTTGAAAAAGAAAAGCAAAGCTGGTGGCATCACAATTCCGGACTTCAAGCTCTATTACAAAGCTGTCATCATCAAGACAGTATGGTACTGGCACAAAAACAGACACATAGATCAATGGAACAGAAGAGAGAGCCCAGAAATGGACCCTCAACTCTATGGTCAGCTCATCTGTCACAAAGCAGGAAAGAATGTCCAATGGAAAAAAGACAGTCTCTTCAACAAAGGGTGTTGGGAAAATTGGACAGCCACATGCACAAGAATGAAACTGGACCATTTCCTTACACCACACACAAAAATAGACTCCAAATGGTTGAAAGACCTCAATGTGAGACAGGAGACCATCAAAATCCTCGAGAACACAGGCAGCAACCTCTTCGACTTCAGCCGCAGCAACTTCTTCCTAGAAACATCGCCAAAGGCAAGGGAAGCAAGGGCAAAGATGAACTGTTGGGACTGCATCAAGATAAAAAGCTTTTGCACAGCAAAAGAAACAGTCAACAAAACCAAAACACAACCGACAGAATGGGAGAAGATATTTGCAAATGACATATCAGAAAAAGGGCTAGTATCCAAAATCTATAAAGAACTTATTAAATTCAACACCCAAAGAACAAAGAATCCAATCAAGAAATGGGCAGAAGACATGAACAGACATTTTTCCAAAGAAGACATCCAAATGGCCAACAGACACATGAAAAAGTGCTCAACATCGCTCGGCATCAGGGAAATTCAAATCAAAACCTCAATGAGATACCACCTCACACTAGTCAGAATGGCTAAAATTAACAAGTCAGGAAATGACAGATGTTGGCGGGGATGTAGAGAAAAGAGAACCCTCCTACACTGTTGGTGGGAATGCAAGCTGGTGCAGCCACTCTGGAAAACAATATGGAGGTTTCTCAAAAAGTTGAAAATAGAGCTACCATATGACCCAGCAATTGCACTACTGGGTATTTACCCCAAAGATACAAATGTAGGGACCCAAAGGGGTATGTGCACCCCGATGTTTATAGCAGCAATGTCCACAATAGCCAAAGTGTGGAAAGAGCCAAGATGTCCATCAACAGATGAGTGGATAAAGAAGATGTGGTCTATATATACAATGGAATATTATGCAGCCATCAAAAGGAATGAAATCTTGCCATTTGCAAAGACATGGATGGAACTGGAGGGTATTATGTTGAGCGAAATAAGTCAATCAGGGAAAGACATGTATCCTATGACCTCACTGATATGAGGAATTCTTAATCTCAGGAAACAAACTGAGGGTTGCTGGAGTGGTGGGTGTGGGAGGGATGGGGTGGCTGGGTGATAGACATTGGGGAGGGTATGTGCTATGGTGAGCGCTGTGAATTGTGTAAAACTCTTGAATCACAGACCTGTACCTCTGAAACAAATAATACATTATATGTTAAAAAAAAAAAGAAGAAGAAGAAGAAAAAGATAGCAGGAGGGGAAGAATGAAGGGGGGGAAATTGGAGGGGGAGACAAACCATGAGAGATGATGGACTCTGAAAAACAAACTGAGGGTTCTAGAGGGGAGGGGAGTGGGGGGATGGGCTAGCCTGGTGATGTGTATTAAAGAGGGCACGTTCTGCATGGAGCACTGGGTGTTATACGCAAACAATGAATCATGAAACTACATAAAAAACTAATGATGTAATATATGGTGATTAACATAGCATAATAATAAAAAGTAAATAAATAGATCAGCTTGGTTTCTTTTAAACTCCACATGTGGCTCGTCTGATTTTGAAAAAATATTTATTTATCTATTTTAAAGAGCAAGAGAGCACCTGAGGTGGCAGGGAGCAGAGAGAGCAGGAGAGAGAGAATCTCAAGCAGATGCCCTGCTGAGCACAGGCCTGTCTTACTGGGCTCTATCTCGGGACCCTGAGATCCTGACCTGAGTCGAAATCAAGAGTTGGATGCTTAAGCGACTAAGCCACCCAGGCTCCCAGTGGCTAGTTTATTTATTTATTTGTTTGTTTGTTTATTTTTATATTTTTAAAGATTTTACTTATTTATTTGACAGAGAGGGAGAGAGAGAGGGAGAGAGGGCACAAGCCGGGGGAAGGGGCAAGGGAGAGGGAGAAACTGGTCCAACTCGGTACTTGATCCCAGGACCCTGAGATCATGACCTGAGCCGAAGGCAGTCACTTAACCGACTGAGCCACCCAGGCGCCCCACCCAGTGGCTAGTTTAATTTAAGAAGCTAAGCCTGGGAAGTTAAAGTTCACAGGGGAACCAGTAAAATGCCAGGTAGCAGGGGACAAAGGCCTCCAATGAAGAGCTGTAAGAGTGAGACTTCTTGGAATCGGCTGTTCTAGCTTCACTCAAGCCCTCAGTGTCTCAGCAGATGTCCAATGTCCAATGTAGTGAAGGTCTTACCTCAAAGACATTTGTAAGTGTGGATTTGGCTGGAGAGAACTTAGGAAGATCCATAGGAGAGCCGTAAAGTGTTAGAGAATTATCTTCATAGAAACATTGCCAGAGACAGAAACAGTAATACATAATGAATAGAGTCCTTTGGACTTTCAGACTTCTTCAAGTTGGAAACTACTGAGGAAATCACACAGCTGCACACACGTGCTACATTTCATGAAAAAGGAGGGATGACTAAGGTGGCAGAACCAGGAGCCCAGAGAGCAGAGCTCAGAGCCATAGAGAATATTCCTGGGCAAGGAGTAAGATTGAATCTCAATGAAGGACCTTCCAACATTTCAACAAGGCTTTCAGAATTGCTATGAGCCATTGACTCCTTTATTCTTCCCAGTTTCCTCCCTTTTTTTTTTTTTTTAAGATTTTATTTATTTATTTGACAGAGAGGGAACACAGGCAGAGGGAGTGGGAGAGGGAGAAGCAGGCCTCCTGCAGAGCAGGGAGCCTGATGCGGGGCTCGATCCCAGGACCCTGGGATCCTGACCTGAGCCAAAGGCAGACGCTTAATGCCTGAGCCACCCAGGCGCCCCAGTTTCCTCCCTTTTAAACAAGAATGTCTATAAGGGTTATCCTATCTCTGTTCTACCATTGTACTGGGGGGTGTGTGTGCAGGGGCAGGTAACTTGTCTCTGTTGTTCACACATCTTCAGGTTGAGAGGGGGTACACTGAAGAACTATCCCCAGAGAGCCTCGTTCACACCAGGAATTGATACCCAAGGATTATACCCAAGGAGCCTCATCCATACCAGGAACTCATAGGATGATGAAATTCTGGAGTTTGAGCTGACCCATTAGATTTCGTGGACCTTGGGAAGGGTGAGTATATTTTGCATGTGGGAAGAATGTAGATAATTTGTGGCCAGAGGATGGAGTATGGTGCTTTTAAATGTGTCCATAAATTCTTTGGTATTGCTCCCCTCGAGAGGTAGAGTCCAATCCCCCTTATTGTGAGTGTGGTTGGACTTAGTGACTCCTTCCTCATGAGTAGAATAAAATAGAAGTAAGAGAGGGGAACTTTAGGAACTAGGTTACAAACCACTGTGCCTCAGTCCTCTCTCTAGGATCATTTATTCTGGGAGAAGTTAGCTGCTACGGCATGAGCATGATTATTAACACGGCTTTCCCCATTCATCTTTATATTCTCCAATGCCTTCAGATGACGAGTCCTAGCTCACAGCCCCATTGCAACCCTGTGAGTGACCCGGAGGCTGAATCACCCAGCTAAGCTGCTCCCAAATTCCCGACTCTCAGGAATTGTGTGAGGTATTAAATGTTTTCTGAGGACACTGCATTTTAGGGGTAATTTGTTACGCAGCAATAGATAACTAATATAGCAAAAGGAGAAATATCCTTCTGTAGCATTTGTCAAATAAGTTCACATATGAGGCCCTTAGTGAGCTTCCCAATTTCAGATAATTGTGGCAAATTATTGCCTCTTGAGGTACATAGGAAGAGCCAGTGAGAGTCAGGGGGCAAATAAAGAGGGAGGTAAAAGAAGAGAGAGAAAAAGAAGGAATAAAGGGAAAAAAATACCAAGAGAGGGACATGGGAAAGGTGACCCTATTTCCTAGTTTAGTTCAGACAGTCCCGCTTTGTAGTGTTGTCCTCATACAGTTATGACTAGAACCCACTTTCACTTTCAAGTGTCCTGGTTTGGATGATAATTATATGACTCTAGCTGGAGGCCAATATTTCAGCCTTCCCTCCACTTTGCTTCCTGTCTTAATATTCCATCTTTTCCCCATGGCTTGTTGCCCACAGACTCTCTCCAGTCTGCTCTGATATGTTTGCTACTGGCCCAGAGTCCTAACTTTGCCACCAAATCACAGCCTGTCACCGGTCCCAGCTCCAGGAGGTAGAGGTCCCCTCTGTCCATTCCCTGTGTCCTTACATCAGTAAACAGTTTGTCATGGCAGCGAAGAGATCAGGGCAGGAACTCAGCAAACCTGGCTCCGAATCTTGGTTGTATACTTAACTGTTCTTTGACTTTAGGAGAATTACTTAACTTTCTTAAGCCTCAGATAGAATCTACTATCTTATAGCGATGCTGAGGATGTTCATGAGATGGTGTATATAAAGTGCTTAGCACAGTGCCTGGCATATCTAGAGAAGATATATATATATATATGCATAATATATTTGATGAATATACATTTGCTATAATCTGCACTTATTATCACGGAAGGCAAATTCATCTCATTGAGGTTGAAGTACCTTAGGTGTTGGGACATGTATATTAGTGGCAGTTCTCAAGTATGTGAGTAATTGTATTTATTAGTTTTAATATTAGAAGGCAGACACATGGTTAGGAAATGTGTTCTGAAGTAAAGTAAAAGGCAAAGACTGTATTTGCTCTTCGGGCTTGATATGCCTTACTTTGTTCATTCATTCATACATTTATCCACTTATTCTTTCAACAAAGATGTATTAGTTATCTACCCGATCCCACATACTACACCAAACACAGGATTGAGCAATGCTTTGCAACAAGAATAAAGCTTTATTCCCACTTCTTCAAGGAAAACATTACATTTAAAAAAAGTGTTGTGTGGGAATATGAGTGACTAGCGATCTGAAGCCAAATTAAAAAAAAAAATATATATATATATACACACACACACACACACACGTATGTTTTTCAGGATGACCAGATTTTATTTTAAATTAGCTTTGAGCAATAGAAGCAATTTTCTGCTATAAAAAGGGATGCATTTTAGCTTTTGACTTAACTTGATATTTTTTAAACTAAAAGTGGGAAAATGTAAATTATGTGAATATATAATTTGGAATCCTGGAGATATGAGCAGAAGGAGCTGACAGGAAGACAGATTTTTTTTTTTTTTTTTTTTTTGGCTATAGGCAATCCTCTTTTCTATTTTTAGGAAGAAAGAAAACTAGTAGACAGAAATAGTCCTAGGTACATTGACTCTATTTCATATGCATACCATAAAATATTTAATAAAGTTAAGTAGGTGCCTGAAAACCAAGAAAATTCAATAGATGAAGAGGGTGACAACAATGAAAATAGGCAATACATACATAGGGTAGGTTTAAGGCATTTGGCAATATCATTAAAAAAAATTTTTTTAATATTTTCTTTTCCCTATTTTTAATTCCCTTTGATAATGAGCACCATTTTATACTTTTCAATAGCCCATGAAGTTTTTACTTTTGTTTTCATCTTCAAGGTCAAGTTTACGAACAAGTTACAAATAAGCTGATTCTAGATGAATTAGGGATATTATTTTAGGAGTAATAATAACCAACACTTATTAAGTGTTTGCTAAACTCAAAGCCTTACAGGGAGTTTCCCCTCTAGTTCTCACAAAGACCCCAGGACTCAGCCACTCTCACCATCTCATCTTGCATGTGAAAAAGCCCAGAACTGGAAAGTGAAAGAACCTTGCTTAACTACACAAGTAGGTGGTGACAGAGTCGGGATCTGAACTCAGGAAGTCTGGCTCGAGAGCCATACTTAATGAACCACACTATTCTGAACGGATGGGCTAAATGTATTTCACCTCTTTATGTATGTTTCCCAATTTATCTTTTTTGGAAAAGTTATGTTTTCTTGTATACTGCTTTAAGTCCTTGCCCATTTTCTCTGTTCTATCCAAGGATCATTTAACCTGATAATTATGCAAGTCCACACCTGTCTGCATGGTACACTGACTCATTCATTTAGTTGAAAGGTGGAAACCAAATTGGTTTTTAAAAATACATAGGAATCTAATTGAAAAATTTCATGAATCACTTTAATGAGTACAGAGAGCCTCAGACGATTGTTTTTCAACAGCGCTGGTCAGCTCTACATATTCATCTTGAATAAAAATGCCTCTCTAGCAAGGCATTATATGACAATTGTAATCACCGAAGTTTAGGATGCAGAGAACCATTTCAGTGACTTTTAAATAGTTGTTCCTTATTCTTCTGTGTTTGAAGATGATGATGTGCCTACTTATTATTGAATAGTGAGGTGACCAGTATTCCTCCCAGCTCTGGGTAAATTAAAGACAAACAAAGTTGATATCATTATTTGTCAGCTCTCGAATTTTTTCTTCGTGGCTGTCATTCATCATTTCCTCCCTAATTTGTCTCGAGTCTTAGTTCTCTCTTAGTCTTCTGCCCTCAGCCCTTGGCTCTGCCACACAGTTCAGGGAATGTTCTGTGTGTCCTTCAAACCCCTAAATAGCTTCTGCCTCATGTAAAATTTAAAAAAAAATGTTATAACGTCTTGCGATTATTTATTCTTTATAAATTACATTCTATTGAAGTGATAAGCTTAACTGTGTACCTTTTTTAAGTGAACCCATTTGGAATGTGGTTAAGTAGAGTCCCCCCGTCCTATTGATGAGCCGTGAGGAATCCGGTCAGACAGTTCACCACAGCTGCCCTCTGGACACCAGCTCCCCCCGAGCAGAAGGCTGCTTGTTGCCACGCACTGTGAGGGCCATGAGCAGCATGCTTACCATCTTAATAGCCTTTCTCCTCTTTTTTTCCGAATATGACAGCATCTTCTCCATTATAATTTTGAGAAGAATCCATGCCCACTTCCAAATAGCATAAACTATAACTCTGTTCTTCATTTGTTTCTTACCATCCGGTATCTCACCAAACTCACAGACACGCTTGCACACTGGCCCAACTGTCCACAAACCAGGGAAGGAACGGCTGCGTAATTTTTGCAGCCATGTGCAAAATGAAAGTGCAGGGCTCTTTGTTCAAAAAAGCAGGAAAAAAGGGCTGTCTACGGTATTAAAGTCTAAAGTTTTGTTTTTCCTTCTGTTCTCTCCCTCAACTTGTCGTGATGTTTTCTATGTGCTACTTAATGTCATGGTCAGTAAATAAAATTAAAAATGTTAAATTATTGGGATGCCTGGGTGGCTCAGCCGGTTAAGTGTCTGCCTTCTGCTCGTGTTGTGATCCCGGGGTCCCGGGATCGAGCCCCGCATCGGGCTCCTTGCTCAGCGGGGAGCCTGCTTCTCCCTCTGCCTGCCGCTCCCCCTGCTCGTTCTCTCTCTCTCTCTTAAAAAAAAAAAAAAGTTGAATTATTAACACGGCTTTCCCCATTCATCTTTATATTCTCCAATGCCAGTTTTGAATGCAAACATCGGAGCATTTAACTCCTGCGTGGAATCATCAAAATTACGTCATTCCTCTTTCATGGTACAGCTTCCCCTCGGCCAGAAGAGCATAGACAAGTTAGGCGCGGGAAGCTGGTGGAGGAAGAAGCGTTCATCTAGCACAAAGCAGGCTGAAGTATACTCCTTCAGGCACCAGGCATCGGGATGCTTGCAAGGTGAGAGCGCGTCTTCACGGACGCGCTGGGACCCCATCCCATGACCCCTGCACTTGTCTTTGCGCCGGCCTGACGCTGCTCCGGAGTCCCACACCAGCCGCTGCGCGGATGCACCACGGCTCTGCAGGTGGAGAGCTCCCCGGTGAAGTCCAGTCAGACATCTCCGCTGTCCGCAGGCCTGGTGTTCCAACTCCCTTGGATGGGCAACTGCCAAGGGTATTGCAAGCTCTGAGTTAGAAAGGTCTAAGTACTTGGATTAGGAGTGGGTGAATGCATGATGGCACTGCCCCCTTAGGGCAGGACGCCCTCCACCATCCTAAGCCCCCAAATGCAGTGGGATGTGGGTGCCCTGCCCCATTCCTACCCGTATCTGCACCCAGGTCCCTGCCAGGGAGCTGGACGTTGGAAGCAAACACTTGCGCAGGGCTGGGGAGGGTGCAGCTGGGCAGGCAGAGGATAGCCAGGAACCCAGCCCGGGGAGGTGCGGAGGGCGTGGGAAGGAGAACTGCGTGTGAGCAGAGGCCCCAAGCCCCCGGCACAATCTCCACTGTCCCAAAGATTTCAGCGGTAAAACAAAAATTCAAAGATAACATTATTAAGAATTTGAAAATGGGGACTAGAGAGCGTTAGACCCCAATCGTGGGGGCCTCCTGTCCTGGGCTTTGTGCGACTATGTTGATCACGTGACCGTGAGGCCAATGCCCCCCAGGAATATTATGAGCGAGTTAGCTGGACTGCAAGGAGGTCGGAGTAAACTAACAACATAGTTTTAAAATAAAATAAGAGAAAATAACTTTTTATTGTTCCTTCCCATGATTCGTACATGAAAATTTTAAAATACCTATTTTATTTTCTTTAAGAAAATTTTAAGAAACTTCTCACTCATGCATATAAAAATTCCCACAGGAAATACAGTCTTCCCCACTCAAAACTCTATTCAATCCTCTTGGTTAATAACAATAATAATGGTACTAGTAGCCGAACGTACCTATGAGCCAGACATTGTGCTAATTAATTACTGTAATTAAATTTACTTTATATAAATTATCTCATCTAATCCCTATAACATGGGGCAGATACACATTTTAGCCCCAATTTGGAGATGAGGAACTTGATATATGGGAGTCAGCTTGTCTAAGACCATGATGTGAAAAGAACGGTTTACTGTGACCAGACTTTATTACAGTAATGTAGAATAATTTAATATTTGGAAGCCTATAAAGCAGATATAGCGCATCTGGAGGTCAAATTGGAAAAATGTAATCATCAGTGGAAGCTGAAAAGGCATTTGAGATGATTCAACTCTCATTCCTTTTCCAGACTCTTTTAAATCCAGGAAATAAAGGGTACAAGATAAAGTAATTGTCTCAGATCAACAGGAAAATATTATGCTTCATTGAAAATATTAGAGATAACCTTATTAAACGGGAAATCAAGATTTCTGCTATTAGTATTTTACATTGCTCTGGGAACTATAATCAGTGAAATAATACTGGAAATAGAAATAAGAGCAATAATATAAGAATGGGCAAAGACACACTTGCCATCATTTGCATATAATATGACTTACCATCAGAAAACTCAAAAGAATCAGTAGAAAAAGATGTTGGAACTACTAAGAGTTTAGTTAAGTAGCTGAATAAATAGATTGTTTTTCTATATACCAACAATAATCAGATAGAAAATCCAATGGGAAGAATTCCCATTCTTAGAAGCAATGACAAGTACATAGGATCTAGAAAAGACTTATCAGAAGTAGTATGACCTAGATAAAGAAAACCGTACATTTTAGGATAAATTCCTGACATAACTGTCCCTGGATGGGCTAAAAATATTATGAAGGTGTTATGATAGTTAATTTTTTTGTCAGCTTGACTGGGCCATCCCAGGTGTTTAGTCCAGTGTTACTCTGGGTGTTTCTGTGAGGGTGTTTTGGATAAGATTCACATTTAAACCAGTGAACTAAGTAAAGCAGATTGTCCTCTCTAATGTGGTGGGTCTCATCCAATCAGTTGAAGACCTGACTAAAACAAAAGAATGCCTTCCTCAAGTAAGAGAATTCCTCCTGCTTTATTGCCTTTGAACTGAAACAGTGGCTCTCGAGCCAGCCAGCCTTAGAACTGGAACTAAATGATCAGCTCTCTTAGTTCTCAGGACTTCAGACTCGGATTGGAACTAGATCATCAACTTTCCTGGATCTCCAGCTTGCTGACTCACCCTGCAGATTTGGGACTTGTCAGTCTCCATAATCTTGTGAGCCACTTCCTTCTCATAAATCTCTTTCTGTATACAGGTACATCCTATTGGTTCTGTGTCTGTGGAGAACCTGACAAATACAGTGTCATTTCTTCCAAAATTAACTTGTAATTTTAAAGTGATCCCAATAATCACTTGGGAGGAGATATGGTAAGACAGTTGTAAAGTTCATCTGAAAGGATAAACAAGTAAGAAGAGTTAAGAAAATTTTTGGTGAAAAGAAGAGAAATTTAAGTCTGGTATTGTAGGGGGAGGTAAACTCGTCTTATGGAGTATGAAAATATTATGAATTTAGGATAATTAAAACAATGTGGTTATAAGGAAAGTCAGACAGTCCAAAGGAAGAGAATAATATCCTAAAACAGATTCAGGAATGTAAAAATATTTAAAATACAATTTGCTTTGAATTATGTGGCAAAAGGGAAGAATTACTCTATAAATAGTGCTAGATAAATTGGCTAGATATTTGCAGGGAAATCTAGAGTTAGGTCCTCATTTTTTTTTTTTTTTTTTTGCCATTTAACAAAATCCTAGGTGAATATTTTTAGTTAAATTCAAAGAAAATACAAACCATAAAAATATATGACAGGGTAGTTATCAAATTGGGAGAGGAATTTCTAAGCTTAAAAGCAATGGTGGAAGGGTACCTGCGTGGCTCAGTCAGTTAAACGTCTGACTCTTGATTTTGGCTCAGGTCATGATCTCAGGGTCCTGGGATCGAGCCCCGAGTTGGACTCCATGCTGAGTAGGAGAGTCTTGAGGATTCTCTCTCTCCCTCTCCCTTTACCCCCCAGCCCTGACTCACCTGCTCTCTCACTCTCTCTCTCTCAAATAAATAAATAAATTTGATCCAGAGAGAGAGCGAGCACACAAGCAGGGGGAGGGACAGATGGAGAAGGAGAAGGAGATTCCCTGACGAGCAGGGAGCCCAACTCGGGTCTGATCCCAGGACCCTGGGGTTATGACCTGAGCTAAAGGCAAACACTTAACCCACTGAGCCACCCAGGTGCCCCTTCCTTTTGCTTCTTACAGGTATGTGTTTACGGGTATACGTCAACAATATCCATCTTCTCTTTCTTTTCCATTAAAAATATCTCCCTACAGATTGCTAGAGGTTAATTTTAGAGTTTAGTCATTAGGCAACAGAATATTCAGTGGATTTTGAGGGGTGATTAACATAGTCACCGTGGTGTACACAGTGATTGTTGGGCTCCTACAGAGTTGTTGCATTGTTGTCTGGCATTCCGGGGCGTGTAGACATTATATGGAAAGCTGAGTGGTCAAAGGGGTGGGTCATGCTCTTTATCCATTAATTTCCTTTTAGCCCCAAATTCACCCTTTTTGCCTTACTCTGTAATAATGAAGATGGATTTTTGTAAATGTTTCTCATTTGCCAGCCAGCCTGGTGTTAAACATTGTCAGAGGAGGGATCTGGAAGGACACTGGAGGAGGAACGGGTTTTCTCTTCCTGGTTCTGGTATGGCTTGCTCTCCTAGAGTGTGCTTTGCCTCCAACCTGTTCCCTGCGTGGTCTCTCTAGTGCTAAGTTCCTGCAGGGTACAGCTTCCTCTGGGATTTGGTGACTGCCTGCCTTCTCCAGTACTCAATTCAGGCAACTGTGGTATGTCTGGGATCTTCAGATAGCATGGGACTGTGCCCCAACCCAGATCGCTGCTCCCACATCCTGCCTTCCATCCTGGAATTCCAGAGCCACCTGTAAGTATGTTGGACTCCTTCGGAACGCTGCCGCTGTTCCAGATCCTGGTTCTAGCTGTGCCCAGCCACCAGCAGCTGTTCCGGCACCTGACGAGCTCCAAGGCTCACTGAGGACTCTGTGAGGATTGAGGACTCGACTTCTGTGTAGGCAGTCTTCCCTGGGACCCTAGAGACTTCCAGCAAGCCCCACGTAGGAAGCACGGCAGCATCTTCACCATCCGGTGAGTCAAAGCTGTGCCCTCTCTGAAGAGTCTTTTCCTTTAAACTCTTTAACATATTTATAAGTGCTCTTAAAGTTTGTATCTGCTAATTCAAACTTCTGGATCATCACGGGGTCTGCTTCTATGGTCCATTTTACCTCTGGCTAAGGGTCACATTTTCCTGCGTAGTGTATATAATACTTGTCTATAGTAGATGTCGTGGATATGACATAATAGAAAATATGGATTTTGTCATCTTCATTTGAAGAGTACTGAATTTTATTTTGGTAGGTAGTTACTATACTGTGAGATCAGCTTGTGCCTATTGTAGATTAATTTTAGGTTTTATTGGGAAGGGTCTAGAATCACTCATACGCTAGAGTAGCCTTACTCTTAAGGCATGTCTTTAATTCTTGGGTTGTTTAATGAGGCCTTCACACCCTGGCTGATTTGAACTCTGATGTCTCCCAGGGCTGTGTGACCTCCAGTCCCTGCTTTCTGCCATGCGCCATGGAGTCTTGCCCTGCTCATGTGCTTAGTATTCATAGACTTAAGAGTGTCCCTCTGCAGATTTCTGGGGCACCCCCTCTGCACAGCGCCCTCTTCTCTGGTCCTCTGTCCCACAGACTCCTGCTCCCCAAGCTAGCCTCAACTCTGGTTTCATTTCTTCCATCTCATGCACCTTCTCTATTCTGTTTGGGCTTCCCTTCCCTCTGCTACAGTTTGGAAAGTGTTCCCAGGGAGAGAAAACAGAGCGAATGTAGAGGTCAGCATGCCGGTGTCTTTCTCTCAAGGGCCAGAGCCCTGAAGTGTCTACTGTTCAGTGCTGTAGTTTATGATAGAAGGATATGTCTGCCACCAGTTTCAGTGATGGCTGGACCCAAAACTCTTGAGGTTTTCGTTTCACCAATTAAATATTTTATGTCTAGAAATTCTATCTGGTAAGTGTATCTGTTTAATCCCAATGGTTTTTTTTTTTTTTTTAATAGTTTTTGTAATTCCATAGTTTGTTTCATACATAGCTCTGATTTGCTGTCTATTAATTCTCACTGAGAGTGGCTGGCTTTGTCTAGATTTGGTAGTCGTTAAGAGGTTATGCTTGACTGTAATCTAAGAGAGTCTTGTTGGATGATTTCTTCTGCTTCAGCCAGTGTGTTTCTCTGTGTGTGTGTGTGTGTATACACTTGTCTCAGGACCCTTCAGGACCTTCTTGAAGATTTTAGCTCAGAGGAGGGGGTCTCGGATTCAGGGTCTCCTCCTGACTGCTATTTCAAGGTTCAGTCTGCTCAGAGACTGTCAGTAGAGAACTCTGGCCTCAGGGCAATCCTACCCTTTCACAAAACCTGCAGGCCCCCCATTATGCTAGTTTCAAGCCCCTGTGAACTCTGTTGCTCCGGCCTGGGATCCTTACCTATGTTCCTGGTTATTTCTAGCAAGTACAATTCAGGCTGCAAGCTACCTAATCTTCACCTTGGCTCCCTGAGGCTCAGCTCGTGGATTTTTAAAAATTTCTTTTTACCTTTTTTTTCCTTTTTGAAGGGAGAAACCCCTGGAGACTAGAAATGCTTGTGTGTGTTGGGTATTTGGTGGTCTAGCTATTGTGGAAGAGAAGTTTACCTCTGACCTAAAATCTCAAGTATTGGGGAGCAACAACACATGTATTAATTTTATAATCAGGAAAATAACAAAGAGGTCAACAAATATCTGTATCTGAATTACTAATGTACATATTTATGTGGTAAATAATCACTGAGAAATTGAGTTCTTAGTATAATCTGGTACTTTCGTGTTGCCTAATTTATTTCTCAAGGCCAAATACTAGCTAAAGGATACTTTCTGTAGACTGAATCTTTGTAAGTTTTAGAAAAACATATTTAAGTTGACAAATGAAGACTGACATTTGCCTGTGCTTTAATAGGCTGAACACCAAGCAAATCTTTTTTCCTTTATTTGTTCATTTTGCAATAAGTCTTGACATCGCCTTCTCCTCTTTCTTAAATTTGCTTACTTAGCAGGGCACAATGCAGTTTTGATGTGCAATCTGATTTCAAAAGAATCTTTGAGACAGCTAATCTTCTGTACACTCACTGTAATAAAATATTACAGCACAAACAGTACATAAGATACTCACTTTCTTGAGAACCTCTTAGCACCAAAGAGCAATGACATAAAACAGTATAGATTTTCAGTGTTTTTTTGGTAGATTTTCCAGCTTGAATCTTTAACTCTTATAACACCTAGAGCTTGCAAAGAGTAAAGCATTATATGCCATAGACTGCAAATATGTTTATTGTCTTTCATTCCTAAACTCATTTTATCTTCAGTTTAAAATCTATGAGTAGACTAATCTGCTTACCTTCAAGTTGCTTGCTTCATCCTTGAAAATATGGGTTTGAAAGTGCCATACTGGGGGCGCCTGGGTGGCTCAGTCATCAAGCATCTGCCTTCGGCTGGGGTCATGGTCCCAGGGTCCTGGGATCGAGCCCTACATCGGGCTCCCTGTTCGGTAGGAGGCCTGCTTCTCCCTCTCCCACTCCCCCTGCTTGCATTCCCTCTCTCTGTCTCTGTCAAATAAATAAATAAAATCTTAAAAAAAAAAAAAGTGCCATACTGAATTAGACTAATAAGTTCAGTTCTTTGTCTCTTATGGTAAACATCACCAAAATATGTTTTGTGAGAGTATGGCTGCTGTCTTCCTTTTTTTTTTTTAAAGATTTTATTTATTTGGCAGAGAGAGACACAGCGAGAGAGGGAACCAAAGCAGGGGGAGTGGGAGAGGGAGAAGCAGGCTTCCCCTGCGCAGGGAGTGCAGGCTCACCGCTGAGCAAGGAGAGACTCGATCCCAAGACCCTGGGATCATGACCTGAGCCAAAGGCAGACGCTTAACGACTGAGCCACCCAGGCGCCCCTGTCTTCCATCTTTTTTAATCATACTGATTTATTTCCACCACCATTCCTTTATCAATTAATCCCTTTGCCATCCCTGCCATCCAAGCTGAAATCATGTGATGTTCCATAAATTCACAATCACCACTGCATTTTTTTTTAAACCATCTCTGTCCACTTCAAAAAGTAACCTAACTCTGGATTTGGTGAATAAATCCACCCAGCACCTGACCTTCATGGTTTATTCCGACTTTTTCTGGACTGAGATCCTAAGTTTTAAAAACGTGCTTTTCTTAAAAACAAAAAACAAAAAACACGGTAAAAACACCCAAACAGCCCAATAACAGCTCATTAAATATATGAGCTTATGGTCCCCTTCATTAAATAGACCTATGGCCCCATCCCCACAGGTGACCGAGTTGAGTTCCGTATGGGTACTTCCAGATATATTCTAAGTATGGAGGTTAAATATGTTGTTTGGGACACAACTTTTTCCACTCCCTCCTGAAACCATCCAAAATGACAGAAAAGCATTGCTTTCTTTCTTTTCTTTTTTTTTTTTTTAAAGATTTTATTTATTTATTTGAGACAGAGAGAATGAGAAAGAGAGAGCACATGAGAGGGGGGAGGGTCAGAGGCAGAAGCAGGCTCCCTGCCGAGCAGGGAGCCCGATGGGGGACTCGATCCCAGGACTCCAGGATCATGACCTGAGCCGAAGGCAGTCGCTTAACCAACTGAGCCACCCAGGTGCCCGCATTGCTTTCTTTCTCAGGGACAAGAGAGTACAGGCACAAAATGTTCAAATCTCAGGAACAGATGGTAATTACCAAAGAGAACTTAAATGCCTGCAACAGAGCGACACCCTCAAAGAGGCCGATTCACCCTGCAGAGTTCCCGAAAGGCTTAAGAATGGAAGGATCCAGATACCTCTGAAGCTGGCACTGTAAATAAGATTTACTGAAATTCTGTTTATAAAGCCTTTAGATCTCAAGCTCCCTCCTGAACCAACACCATCCCCTCCCCCTCCCCTCTCCCCCCTTTCCCCCCACCCAGCAGCAGCAGTTCTGCATCAGGACCAGAAAACAACCATTGTAGATGGAGTGAGAGCCCCGGGAGGCATTTCTAAAATTATGATTAAAAACTTACTATTACCTGAGGTGTTGGAATGTATTAACAATATATGTTTAGTTCTGGAGATGAGTCTGGGGTTGAATTTGTGACGGGTAGGTACATGAGAATTACACAAAAAATTAAGCAAGCTGAAAAGGTGAAAATTTGAACTCTAGGGAAAGTAAGAAGATGTATAAGAAAGGCAATATAGTAACTGATGATGCTGTAATAATTGATTTCACTAAAGTTATGTTCTAACTATACGAAGAGGATGGGGAAGGGGAAATGTCCGTCTTGGAGGGGGATTGCATAAGACAGCCAAACCCCCATCTTCCTTTGTAGGAAGTCAACAGTCAGTAATCTAAAAAATTAAATCAATCAGTAAGTATCTGTGTAACATATTATGCTGAAATAGGAAGGCAGATCCCAAGATTAGAAAGTGGCATTGCCTCTGAAAGCAGAAGTGAGGGTTGAGGGGAAGAGAGATGCTGGTTTTTATTTTAACCCTCTAGAGCTCTTTGACTTTCAGAAATATATACATATAACTTTGATAAAGATACATTAAAATACAAGTCTAGGCAATGAAAGTGTGTTTTGAACAGAAACAGCATATTGTAGATCCTTCTGTACCTTGCTGTACTCCTATAAAAATACCTTGCCAATCATCTCAGATCAGCACGATAAGCAGACTTCATTCTTTTTCATAGTTACATGCAGTGTCGTTTTTGTAGATAGATTTGTTGGCATGCAAATTTATGAATGTATGTATTGGGATATTACAATCCCAGAAGTAAAGTTCTAGGTCAGCACTTGGAGCTATTTCTAGATATTGCCCTCCAAAGGTGCTGCACCCAAATGTATGGCCTCACCAGTAATTGCCACGCACGCTTAACCAACACCGTGTTCCAAACCACTCCATCTCCTCAGTCTGATATGGGAAAGGATATATTGTCATTGATTTAACTTGCATGTCTTTAAATTTATTTTTCTAAAAACTGTCTATTCAATCCCAATTTCTTTCTTTTATTTATTTGACAGAGAGAGGAGGGAGAGAGAGAGAGCACAAGCAGGGGGAGAAGCAGGCTTCCCGCTGAGCAGGGAGCCCAATGCGGGGCTCGATCCCAGGACCCTGGGATCGTGACCTGAGCCGAAGGCAGATGCTTAACCGCTTAATCGACTGAGCCACCCAGGTGCCTCTATTCCATCCAGGTTTAAAAAATCTTTCCTCGGGCGCCTGGGTGGCTCAGTTGGTTAAGCAACTGCCTTCGGCTCAGGTCGTGATCCTGGAGTCCCGGGATCGAGTCCCACATCGGGCTCCCTGCTCGGCAGGGAGTCTGCTTCTCCCTCTGACCCTCCCCCCTCTTGTGCTCTCTGTCTCTCATCCTCTCTCTCTCAAATAAATAAAATCTTAAAAAAAAAAATCTTTCCTCACTCAGATCCCTTCTCCATTCTCTTCTTACTTTCTCTATCCTGTTTCCCATAACTGCTTGTCCTTCTCTTCCTTTACAACATTGGATTAAATTTATCTTTTCCAGAAAACTTTCATAATAATGTTTTCATTTCCTCTCAGCGTTGTATATTTATGTGCCTATAGTCACAATTATAGGTATATTCCTCAGTTTTTAAGATGTCTGCCAAAAATACTGATTGTGATCTAATGATAATTATAAAGATATAGAGAATTATATCTTTGCGTTGGTTTTCATCATACAGTATTTCACAGAATATAAGATGTGATTGATTGCAGGACACAAAGTAAAAATGCTGTCAATTAAAAGAAAAAACCACAATGCTTTCTTATCACTTAGAATTTTTATTTTAACATTAGTGAATATTATACAATTCATATTTTTACAGCCTATGGGAGTAAAAGCACTATGTAAAATGTTAACATATAGCTATAAAACAGTAGGAGTTGTCTTAGTAAAATGATGCCTACCAAGTACTAACATTAGTAAAACAGGGTCTGCTGTAGTGTAGGTTTAATTATTTTAAGACATTTAAACAATCAGTACTGTAAAACAAAACTGATATTCCATTCAGTCACATGAAACTCTCTAACTCTATATGAATTCCTATTATACAGTTTGAGAAGCTTATGGCTCTGTGATTTATTTACACTTACTAAAATACCAATGAGATTAATCTCATTGGCATGTATTGCTATACCAGAGGGTCTAAGATCTAAGATCAGTGTTGGTTTGGTTATCAACAAAAATTTTCAAAGTTCGGAGGTGACATTTTTCAGAAAGACATTAGTCCACAGATACACATAAAAACAAAGTACTAAGTTTCTCTATTTAAGGGCAGGTATATTCATTTTGAGATAATATTAAGAATGTACAACAGGTTGCTTTACAATTGTATTTTATAGTAAGAACAATAAACTAGGATTTAAATGAATTTCTCAATATGAAATGATTCTGAGAAATAGCATAAACCTTTTAACATGTAGACTTTCTGTAGAGAGTATGATACTAAAATTTACGTATAGCTTCTTCATGTTCCCACAGAATAATTTGTAGAAGGAAATAACTGAGAGTAACAGCATACATGTATTTAGTCTGTTACTGTTTTCAAAGCATTAAAATTTTTTTAATCAATGTAAACAATAATCCAGTGAGAGATTTTCACCTCCCATTTTATAGATGATAAAGTTCAGCAGTGATAATACAGAGGGAATCACTGTAATTACTCTTTCTCATTTTAATTTATCAGAATATTTTATTTATTCCCATTTTAATATTATGCTGCAGCCTTATAGAGGAATATTCATTTACACTGAAAAGCAAAGAAGACTGCATATGTAGTATGCCTTTGGAGAGTGAGAGAATTATAAAGAATTTTAATGAGCTAATTCATTTTTAAATCTCTATTTAAAGAACTGTTCTCAATAGCAATTTCTCCATGTAGGCAAGATAATATAACTTAAATATAAAAGTAAATTGCATTTCTCAATTATCCTGGATAGCAAATAATTAATATTGAGAACATCCAGTGTAAGGTAAAATAGACTTTGGGCATGTTAAATGAGTGGGCTGGCACTTTCATTTAGTCAATCAATTGAATCAACCTTCAAAGCAGGTGAAATTAAATTATTATACTATATGGAATCTTCAAATCTATTAATCATATATTTCTATAGCAATGTATGAAATAATACCAGATAAAGAATGTAAAAAGTTTAACAAATACATAGTCAATGCTAATAGTAACATCTTCTTGGAAATAACATTACTTTTATAAATAGGCTGAGGCAGAACTATCAATTTCACATTAATACCTCACAAAACTCACAAAAACAAAGTCAGTATTTCCCATTTTCATATGCAAAAGCAAGATAATAGCTAGAGTATGTACAATTTACATTAAATACATCTTAGAAAAGAAGATAAATGAACTTATCTTCCACATATAATATATACTAACTTAAATTCATTTTTTAATTTTTGCACAGTATCCTTTTATAAACTACTTTTTAACTGAAGAGACTTCCATTAAGTACTATCAAATTATTTTCTCCATGTGAAAGTCTAATTTTGTTTCTCACTAGAAAGTTTTTCTTTTCTCTTTAAGTCATATTGTTTTGAAATAATGAATTACACTTAAATTATTCATTATTACTGGCTGTCTGGCATGTGGTCCTTTCACAAGAAACAAAATATTAACTTCTACCAAATATATACATCGCTCTTCTAAACCATTTCATATTTGCGTTTTTTTTTTTTTTAAGATTTTATTTATTTATTTGAGAGAGAGAATGAGAGACAGAGAGCATGAGAGGGAGGAGGGTCAGAGGGAGAAGCAGACTCCCCGCCGAGCAGGGAGCCCGATGCGGGACTCGATCCCGGGACTGCAGGATCATGACCTGAGCCGAAGGCAGTCACTTAACCAGCTGAGCCACCCAGGCGCCCCCATTTCATATTTGCGTTTTATAGCACTCGCGGACTAACGATGTGCAATAGGTCACAAAGCTGCAGGAGATTATTCTGACTAGTGGTATGAATGTACGCCGTCTGTGGACAGGAGGAGAAGCGTGTCCAGGACCAGAACAGCAAGGATGGTGATGGCTGCCAAAAATGCTACTCTTTCCACCAGCGAGATGGGACTTTTTTGAGGAAAAAAAAGTATCTACATTTTACATTTCTTTACTGTATACATAAAAGAATAACAGACATTCTGATGACTTTGGTAAATGAGCAAAAACTTTTTAAAAACTTCATATGCTTCACACAATATATGTTAAGTAGTTTTAAATGTTCAAAGTACAATGTAAACCATCACAGTATATTATACATTAGCTTAATTTCTATTTGTTTTTCAAAATTATTTTAATGTAATTAAAAACCTGGTAATAATGGGGATTTTTCAACAATTCTAAAGGCCCTAAAATAAATCTCAAGGAATATTCATTTTCTGAAAATAAGTTCACAGTCCAAAACCAAAGAAAATATGTTGTTGCTGTTAATTTTTAAGGGATCTAGATTCCAGGAGTCATACATTATTTTGAAATGAGGCAATTTCTAATAAATAAATAAATAAAAAATTTAAATACATTCTTATATAGTCATTGGAAGTATCTATATACTTGTGAAGGGAATGAAAAAGTACAGAGTTCAGTAAATCAAGGCAAAAGCTCAACTTGATAACACATAACATGTATAGTTAGTGAGAAGATGCATTTTAAGTGTCTTATGTTCAAGAATTCTGTCAAGAAAAATTATAATTAGCATTTCATCTTTTCCTTCATTTCTACATGTTCTGATCTCAGATCTGCTTCCATTCTCTGAAATTTGTGCTTCTTGCATCGTTTTGTAGATAATAATCCTTAAAACTTTGCTTTGGAAGTACCTAATTAAAAAAAAAATATATATATGTAAGCAATATTTATATAGGATGAAACCAAGAGTGATGGCATTAATCAACTATTATTATGATATTAATGTGAAACAGTAAGGCACATAATGAAAACACTTGATAGAAAATACAAGATTCAAAGACTTAACTAAAACTTTAACTTAAAAGTTGAGTATTTTGTTTAGTAACTTGTCTAATCTTTGGTATTGTAAAGGTCTAAAAGAAATGTTGTTTTTGTCTCTCAGTCTATGTACTACTACATGGTTGGGAATACTACCTAAATGAACAAATGATAGGGTTCTACTTTTTTTTAATGTTAGTTTAAATTCTTATAGGGAGTATAAAGCTCCTTCAAATAGAGACAAAGAAGACCTGACTTCTTTTGCTCACTCAACAGTTACCACCTTAGATAGATAAATAAGCCTACTTGCCTCTAAACATTTTAGATCCAACATGAGTTTCCCAAATGAGTTCCATAAAAACAGATCTGAAAGCTTTGCAAAATAGCTGATACTTGGTTTTCTCTTAGAGAGACAAATAAATAGTGGCATATTAAGATCTGATAAGTTCTAAGGGGGAAGAAACCTACTGAACCATGCTTATTATAGTATTTCTCAAGCTTATTTGACCAAGCAGCTTTTTTTGTTTTTTAGAATAATACACATTGATATCCTATGGAACCACTTTGGGAGATACTGCTATAGTCAAATACAAACGTTTCAAGCTCAAGAGAAATAGCAAGAAATATACATATTTGCAAGCATTCACTGTCCAGACCTAACTAATCAGAACCCACAATCAACCAACATTTTATAGCTACAATAGGCTTTTACAAGAAAAAAGGAAAGGCAAACCTCTCATTCTGGAGATGAGCAGCAAATATGAGTTATTTCTTTGGGTTGACACAAAATCAGTGAATCTCCTGCATCTTTCTCAATTACTGCATTCTATGGTGATAGTTTAGTAACAAAAAAATAAGATGGCTTTGCCATCAGACAGAATGAGGCTCAAATCCTAGCGGGCCATTGACTAGCAAGTTATCTTAGGTAATTACTCACTATGTCTTTATTTTCCCTGGTGTTAAATGGGACATCTATCTCTGACTCTACACGTGGAACACCTCGTACAGGGCCAGGCACCTAAAATAACTCTAAAAAGTTCCCTGTTATTATTGCAGCCGATGTTTGGACATGATCCTACAAAACAGTAACTAATATTCCTTAGATGCTAATGGTCCTAGATGATGAAAATCCTGCTTGGAGTCATTATACTGTATCTGCTCAGATACAAAACTGTAGGTTTAACAGAAAATTTTTCTTTCGAGACACTCCAAGAGAATTCCAGTCAGATGAGTATTTATTCTAGTTCATTTTTGCATCACAGCTTAATAGTAGCAAACCAATGCTTTGTTGTAATGACTAATTCTTAAATTAAATTACTGGTCTAAAATCATTAGAAGAATAATTTGTAAATTGAATTAGTGGCCTAAAAATAAAAAATAAGTTATAAGTCTATTTCTTTCAGGGATTTCCTAAATGTCATCATAGAAAAATAGATTATGACCCTTCCTTTGTTACTGAACAAATTTAGAGACGCTAACATACTTATCTGCTATGAAGTTCCTTCTTTAGACAGGATTTGAAAGTGGGATACTTCTGCACTGTTTTATAACCCTGTAGAACAGAGGATTAAAAAGTAAGCAAATGTAAATAAAATGTTATGTGGACACAGGTATGCAATAAATACATAAAGCAAAAATAAAAACACATAAAATTTGAGAGAGAAATACAGTGTCAGAGGCTTCTAGCATAGTTATATTTTAATTCGATCTTGCTACTCTAAAATTTTTGAGGAAAAATAGGTGATTTTCAACGTATATCCATCCTTTCAGGTTATTTGTGCCATCAGTCTCCAATGTTAACAAGTGACCGCTAGGTGGCAGTTAAGTACACAGTATCTGTACCAACACTCTGGATTTTTAAAAAATAATTAAAAATCTTTAAAAACGTTTCAGATGAATCTTGATTTTTTGGGGGGTATATATAACTTTTTATCTTTTTAGATGTATCATACTTAGGGGTATTCTTAACAAAGAGAGAAGACTGAACATTCTAGCTGTTACTAGAAAAATTTTTTCTTTTTCCATTTGTGGCACATCCACAAATATGTTAAATGTGTAAATGTTTGTTGACTTACACTATATTTCATAACTTAAAACATATTTCTGAGGAAAAAAATCAGTAATTTTCAGTATAAGGCGTTAACAGGAAAAAAAAAACAGTTCAATAGGCAAAATTTTTTTTACCTTGTTCTCCATTTAAAGTACTGAAGATGCAGTGACTTAAGAGTCTCGAATTGCTTAGTGGAAATCTGCATCGTGCAAAATGAGAATCATGCTATTTCTTTGTATAGTACCAAGTCTGAATTGCCTGTGTGCTGACTGAATTAATCAAAAAATATTTGGCAACATTTCTCCCCACAAACTGAGATGGAGACATTAAATTAATTGAATATGAAAATAACTTACTGAAATTCAAACTGATTTATATTTTTAAAGAGCATGAACTTTTATCTATCACCTTGAAGTGTTTTGGAAAGTAAGTATGACCTTATGTTTTTTCTTTTCAAATATAACATTTCACATTTATATCCTTAAGAATTTATATACATTGTTTTTGAAACTTAGGGTTTTTTCCTTCTTCGATTTTTAAAAAGGATATCAATAGGCTTCAAATTTATTGGTTTACCCGGAATCCTCTATGGAGTCTGTCTTTCATAATTCCAATAAATTCTTTATAACTTAATTGATCATCTTTGTCAACGTCAAAAATCTTGAAGACTGTGTTCACTAAATGTGGTGAAAGTTTGAGGCCAGTAGCTACATAGACGGCACGCTTGAATTCATCTAGATAAATGTCACAGAAAAGAAGTAAACAGTTAACACTATTTTTATAATGTGTTAATTGCTAGAAAGGTTATCAAAGAAGTTTTTCTAAACATGGGTCATAACCTTAGTAACACATGACTCTTCATTAGTCATGCTATCTTTCAGGGAACAGAAAATGTTTGTGGTTTGAATTAAAAGGACCAAGAAGTAGCTGTATCTTAGGTTAATAATGTATTCATATTCAGTGGATGTTTAATGAGCACCTACTATCAGTGACAGACACTTTAGAAATTAAGATGAATACGTTATCAAGAAACTTACAGTTCAGATGGGCAATGAGACACCCGCCCAAATAACCTAACACAGGACCACACAGATATTAACAAAGTGTATGAGAACTTGGACATGAATGATTACTTCTGTCTGTAGTGTGGAGTCGTAGGGAAAGGAGAGGGAAGAGCAGTGATTAGGAAAGCCTGCGATTTGTATGTGAGCTGAGCCCTGAGAGATGAATGGGGTCAGCTTGTGGAACTGAAGAGTTTCCATAGCAGGTATGTTGCAGAAGAGGTCTATGTCTTAGAAAGATTATTCTGTGAGCTGTCTAGGAAACATCAGAGAGGAAAAGAGAGATATACTTATTCCTAGCACCTGCAAGAACACACTTTTGATTTCCTTCATTCCCAGTTACAAAAAGTATAAAAGAGTAACTTTCCATTCTGAACCGGGTAAGCAGATACTGACTTGTTTTTCTTCTCAAGGTTGACTAGTGGGTTTATCATGGCAGTAAATGCTGGTCTGTGAAGGCAGGGCTCCCAAAGTTTTGGTTTGAAAACATTAAGGTAGGTTGAGTTGAGAGGATGCCTTATTTGAACATCTGCACTAGACAAAGGGTGAAATATGAATAATTTTCAGATTTCTCTAACTCAGTGAATACATGAATGCAGCTAAGTGAGGGATTCAATATCTACATTTTTGGGAGAGAGATAATTTATTAGCACTTAGGGCCCACAGTTTGGCTTTTCCCCAGAACTTGGGAATAACAAGACTGTCCTCTGAGATTTAAACTTGGGAATTAGCACTTACTAGATTATGGCAGACACAGGTAAAATTACTTCAAAGACATAAATAGAAAGTCCTCATGTGGCAAGAATATTAAAAAAGGATATGGCCCATGAAGGAAGGGAAAGTGGTCATAGCCGCAGAATCCTAGAAAAACGACTGGACTGGTTAGTCTGTCTACAGGGCAAGAATGAGCTGGTCCTGAGGATGACAGCATTCTGAATTCTGTGACAGCTGTATTTCTTTGTAAATTAATGCAAAATCAACATTCAATTTTATATATTATTCATAAAACTCGATTAAGGTAAGTCCACAGCAGAGGGGGCTCTGGCGGCAACATTCAGGTTTCTGAGTCAGCAGAGATGGAGGGTAAAATCGGAAATATAAATATCATCCTGTGATGATGTTTGGGCATGGCCAGTTGGCTCTTCTATAGGTAGACACGTATCCCTCCATGTTACCAGTGGCCATGAGGTTTCTTCCTCTTTGGATCTTTACAAGCATTGTTAGCTCTTCCCCATAATATGAAATGAAGGCCAGTAATAAGTTTAATGGAAAAATTTAGCAAACTCCCCTAAACTCTGCTTAGGGAAAATAGATTTCCCATTGAAGCATACACCACACTTTCAGGCAATTTGATGGCCAATACGAAATGTCTCATTAATTTGTTGTCAAAGTTCCTAGAAAGAACATATGATTATTTTTCCTTTTAAGTTTTGAAAGACGATTACTTACCTTGCCCTATAGAACGACTTGCAAAATTATACATATTCAAGGCTATTGCAAAGTCTTCCAAGTTGTTCAAAAACTGGAAAAATGACCTGAATTCGTCAAATGTGATGCCCTATATTAAGAGAATATATGTAAATATATTTAGTTTTGCCAAATTTATTACAATAAATATCCATACTTCCTAGAAATAAATAGATTAAGCATCTGCAATGTATCTTGTGAGTAAACATTTCCAGGGCACGTTCTGAAGCCTCCTTTCTCCAAATTAAATGTAAAATTCACTCATATTAATTTCCACGGCATGCGGTTGCTACCATTAGCAACGCTAGGTGAAAATACTTTTAAAACACTAATTATCAGCACAGTGTTTCAAAAAATGATACAACAAAAATGAATAAAAAAGTTTCAATTGTGATAACTTTGTATTTCAGGCCTAAATTTTTTAAACCCTGAAAGTAACTATGATTAAGAAAAAAAAAAAAAAAAAAGTAAGGGGAAGACAACCCCTAAAACACCAGTTTCTCCTGTACATGTATTCCTTAAATGTAACTTAGCATTAGGTAGGTCATCAACATCTGTAATAATGACAACACAAAAGCCCACATGCTGAGTAAGCCCAAAGCAGTGTACTTTTACTTATTTCTGTCGTGATTAACACTGCCAGGATAGCAGGAGGAAGTACAGTGAGGGTACCCTTACAGTTCTGGGCCCAACACCAGGGCTTGGTGAAGGACCATGGGAAGGCTTCTAGGATGTCATTTACATAAATTGCAATTATTGCTACGCTACTAGTTCAATTAAACAGGAACATTATTTAAAATAAGCACAATGTATCTTAGATAATACCAATTTGGACACGAAGAGCTCCATTTAATTACTGTGTTCTCAGCAAAATCGACATAATTGAGAAAGTAAAGGGGAAAAGAGCAGAGGGCTAAGAGCTGGGGTTTAACAATTTCACACTTTAATGTAGAAGTAAAAGGAAAGGGAAACTAACAAGGCAGCATTGGAAAGCCAGGGAAAGAATCACAAGAGTCTAATATAAGCCAACTACTGATTAAATGTTTATCAAAATAATATTCATTACCAATTTATTATCAAAATAATAGTACTAATTTTTGGCATACACTATTTCCACTTCACTTGCAACGCCTTTTCACTTACAAGGAGAATTCTCACTGTCTTTTCTCTTCACAATTTTCTCTCTTTTCTAATATTCATTTACAGACACTCCAACCCTGGATTCTGCTTTGTGACCCAATCCCACCTGCCATGTTTTCCAGGGAGGGCTGTTTGAATCAATTAGGGGGACTGAGCCAGAAGGGGTCTGTCTTGATGTGGAGAGCTTGTTGCTAGGGAAACCGGTCACTGTTCTGGTTCTGTATCAGTTTATGCTGCGACCAGCTGCCACAGCAATTTTTAAGCAAAGTATAAACAAAAATGTCAATACTTTTACGGAACATAAGATTAAAAAGCAAATCAAGGAATGACAGAATAGAATGTTCACCATCTGAATCTTTAGATTTTTCAAAACAGTGTTCTCCTGTTTGGAAAAGACAAGTCAAATTCAAAACCATACAGTAATTCTTCTATGTAGATTAAACTCTTTGTGTTGGGAAATACGGAACTGTAAACTGAAAAACAGGGCATTCATCTTGATGGAGATAATTTAAAGCAATCCATTCTTAGCAGCAGTGAGGGAAAGACGTGTCAGAGAGAGGGACGATGGTCATTTCTTCCTCCTCTCCACCCTCACCACCAGAATCACTTTTGTTAATGGAACATTTGGATTTGAATGAAATGTGTCCTAATTGTTAGAAGTGGAGTGAAAAGAAGTAACTTACATTTTAACAAAAACAAAATGATGATAATAACTGAAAAATTTAAAACATCAAAAAGACATGAAACTGAGAGTTCAAAAATAAACCCAAATACCTATGATAGACTGATTTTCAGTAAGAGTCCCGAGGCCATTTATTGGAGAAAGAACATCTTTCTTTTTAACAAATGGTGCTGGACAACTGTATAACCACATGTAAACGAAAGGTACTGAACTTTTATTTCACTCCATATACAAAAATTAACTCAAAATGGATCAAAGACCTAAACCTAATAGGTAAAATTGTAAAAATCTTATAAAAACCAGAATGAAAATTTCATGACCTTGGAATTGGACAATGGTTTCTTCCCTCCTTTTTTTTTTTTGTTTTAACATCAATATATTGTTTATTTTCAAAGTGGAAGGGATGCTGTATCTCCTACTTGGTAATGGTTTCTTAAATATGACACCCAAAGTATAAGCAACAAAATTAAAAATAGATAAATGAGACTTTGTCAGAAGTAAACATTTTTTATGTATTAAAGGATACTATCAACGAAAGTAAAAAGCCTACAGAATGGGAGAAAATATTTGCAAATCATATATCTAATAAGATTCTAGTATCCAGAACATCTAAAGAACTTTTAAAAACCAGTAACATAAAGACAACATGATGAAAACATGGGTAAAAGACTTGAATAGACATTTTTCCAAAGAAAATATACAAATGGCCAACAGGTACAGGAGCAGATGCTCAACATCATTATTCACCGGGGAAATGCAAGTCGCAACCACAATGATCCCACTTCACATCCACTAGGAGGACTCAAAATAAAAAGGCAGGCAATAACAAGTGTTATTGTGGAGAAAAGGTAGAGAAAATAGAAACTTCATTCATTACTAATGGATTAATATAGTTACTCTGGAAAGCAGCTTGGTAGTTCTTTAAAATGTTAAAAATTAAGGATGCTTTGTGACCCAGCTATTTACTCTGAAGTATATATCTAATTCTCTGACAATTCAAAACATATGTCCACATGAAAAAATGCAGACAAATGCTCATAACAGCATTATTTAAATAGTCCAACTGGAAACAACTCACCAACTGACAAACAGAGGAAGTGTGGTATATCCAAATGAGAAAGTATTATGTGGCAATAAAAGGGAATGAAGTGCTGATATTTGCTAAAACATTGATGAACTCTGAAAAAGTTATGCTAAGTTAAAGAAGCCAGACACAAAGGCTCACAAATTGTATGATTCCACTTACATGAAATATCCATTATAGACAAATCCACAGAAACAGAAAGTGGATCAGTGGTTGCTGTGGGCTGAGGGGAAGTGGAATGGGTTATGGGATTTCTGTGTAAGATGATGAAAAAGTTCTGGGACTAGCACTAGCGATGGGTTGTATAACATTGTGAACATAATTAATACCACCACATTTTACTCTTTAAAATGGTTAAAATGGTAGATTTTATGTTATGTGTATTTTACAATAAAAATGTACATATACTACTGAAATATGTCATTCAGGATGGGAACAAGCACTTGGATTGAACTGTGTGGCAAGGCGTAAGTGAACACAACTGAGATAGCTGGTAAGACATAATTCAGTACAAAGACAAACTAGAACATGCGGTAGATCTCAAACTGCTACCGTAATCACACTGGGGGTTCGGGCTGCTACCATGCCCCGTCTGCAGCCCTGAGGCTGCTCCCAATGTGTGCACTTGGTTATCTTCGGTGGAGGTGCGTAAGCCTGAAGTAATTCTTAGGAGACCAGGGTAGGGGGCCTAAAGAATCCATCCCTCCACTGAAACAACCATCAGCTGGGAAAGACTGACAGAATCAACTTTCTTGAAACTCTGGAATCGAATCCGAAGTTTATAGCAAGGAGGGGACTGAGTAATAAGGAGAAGGGTCGTTGAAATTCAGTGTGAGCCTTGTGGTGTCTCTGTCCAGCGAACTACCATTTTCATCTTTCAGTGCTGTGGCAGCAGCTTTGGGGCTGGTGGCTAATGTTCCTGGTGCGGCTTCCTGGTGCCAGAGGGCTGATATGGGCCTTGTTATTAACATGGTGTGGTATGGGATTTGGTTTGTCTGGTGGTTCCTTGAGAGACTAGCACAGAGGCTGACTTTTGATTTGCCCCCTCGGTCTTGGACTGGTTTGGCTTTCATGGTGATAGCGACAACTATCGAAAGATATAAGGACATGCACACTCTGTGCCTGTTTGAGGCAAGGGATGACAGATGGGACAAGCGGCAGACAGAATCTAAAAACCTGGCAAAGAGAAGGCTGAGGAGAATGGTTATTGGAACAGGGGCTCAAAGGGCCATTGTAAATACATGGGAAATTAAACAGGCCCAGGAGCTGACACATGCTTTGAAAAGACCTGAGCAGATGTTAGGCAACTACCTCTGGCAGATCTGTGGGCTTTGTGGAAATAGGAGATCAAGGCAAAGGAAGAGGCTTAGGTAGCCTGGCTTAGTGTTGAAGGAATGCTCCAGCTCAGAGCTGAACTGCAAAGACAGTACTATATGTATTTTTTTCTTCCTGGCTCTAGGCATTTAAGGAAATCTCTGTCAGTTCTCTGGCTAATTACAAAGATAACAGAACAGAGTCTTCAGTGACTGCACATGACAAGAAATACAGTCTTTTCCATTTGTTTAGTGACTTTTCAAGCTACCCTGCAAATGGACAACTGCAGGGGAGAGTCTGGTTTTCAGAGTTAGCAAAGCATAATATTCAAAATGCTTAGGTTTTAGCAAAGATTACAATGCATACAAAGAATTAGGAAAATATGGCCACTGACAGGAAAAAAAAATCAACAAACCGTCCCTGAGAAGTTTAATCATTGGACCAAATAGACAAAGACTTTGAATCAACTGTCATATACACTCAAAGAGCTAAAGGGAACCATGGATAAGGAACTAAAGAAAATCAGGAAAACTACCTGTGAACAAAATGAGAATATCAATAGATAGAAATTATAAAAAGAAACCAAATAAAAATTCTGGAGCCGAAAAGTACTATAACTGAAATGTAAAGTTGAGTAGATGCTCAGCAATAGATTTGAGCAATCAGAATAAAGAATAAGTTAAAAGTATTCAGTTTGAGGAGCAGAAAGACAAAAGAAATAAAGAAAAGTAACAGAACCTAAGGAACCTGCAGACACCATGGAGCATACCAAAATACACATTATGGGATGTCCAGAAGGAAAAAGAAAAAGAGCAGAAAGAATATTTTTAAAAATAAGATTGAAAACTTCTGAAATTTGATGAAAGATAAAAGTCTATGCATTTAAGAAGCTTTACTGACTTTAAGCAGAATAAATTGAGACTCATACCAAGACATATACTTAAACTGTCAAAAGATAAAGACAATCATGAAAACAGCAGGCGAGAAGTGATTCTTCATATATAAGGAAGCCTCAGTAAGATTAACAACTGATTTTTCATCAGAAACCATGAGGCCGGGACGCCTGGGTGGCTCAGTCGTTAAGTGTCTGCCTTCAGCTCAGGTCATGGTCCCAGGGTCCTGGGATCAAGCCCCACATCGGGCTCCCTGCTCGGCGGGAAGCCTGCTTCTCCCTCTCCCACTCCCCCTGCTTGTGTTCCCTCTCTCGCTGTCTGTCAAATAAGTAAATAAAGCTAAAAGAAAGAAACCATGAGGCCAAAGTGAGTAGGATAGTTCAAGTGCTAAAAGAAAAAAATCTGAAAACCAAGAATTCTATATGTGGCAAAGCCATTCTTCAAAAATGATTAAGGCATTCTCAGATAATATGTGGTAAAACTATCCTTCAAAAATGAAGAAAGTAAGACATTCTCAGATAAACAGCAGCCAATGGAGCTCATTACTAGCAGATCTGTCCTACAAGAAATGCTAAAGGGAATCATTAAAGCTGAAAAGAAAGAAAACCAGGCTCTAACTGAAAGCTGTATGAAGAAATAAAGAATTCTATTTAAGGTAAAGCTAATGGTAATTATACAGATAGCACTTCACACCCACTAGGATGGCTATTACTTACTTGAATATATATATATACATATATTCATCCATGGACAGATGAATGGATAAACAGTATATGTACAATAGAATATTATTCAGCCATAACAAGGAATGAAGTACTGATACAAGTTACAACATACATGAACCTCAAAAATATAATGAAAGAAGCCAAACATATAAGGTCACATATTGCATGATTTTATTGATATAAAATAGAATAAGTAAATCCATTGAAACAGAAATCAGACAATAGTTCCTAGAGGCTGGGGAGAAATGCTTAATAAGAATAGGGTTTCTTTTTGGTGTTACGAAAATGTTTTGGAAATAAAGATGGTGTTTCTATTGTGTCCATACTAAATGCCACGTGAATTGCTCAGTTTAAGACAGTTTATGTTACATGATGTTTACCTCAATAAAATACACAGAAACAAAAGACTAGAATGAGAAAAAGATTAACTTGAAAAATCCATCTTAGTCATTAGAAGACATTATCAGCCAAATAAAAATAACCATTCAGAAAATACGGTCTTACAAGAGCCTCAAGAGTAAATTAATTTGTTCTCAACGCAAAATGCATGCTCATCTCATAAACTGAGTATGCTACTAGTTATATTGTTCAAATTATATAGGTAACTGATCTAAATGACAACTAGATAACTTTTAAAATATAAACAACTTTAAAAGGCTGAGGGAAATGTACCAGTTTGGAATAAGCAGAAAATTCAAACTTGGAAGTTTACTGGCTGAATGACCTGAAGTAAGTCACTTAAATCTTGCTGAATAACAGTTTCCTCAAAGCTTAATAATGAATTTTACTACTTTCTTGTTAATATTTACATTACATAGTTATTAGGAGAAGCCCTCTTCCCTTCTACAGTCTCTACCTACATTCTCTCCTAGGTAAGTTCATCTGGTCCCATGGCATTTACAATTTTTAAAAATTATTTTATATGGCACTGTATTCATCTGTTCAAAATTCAAAAGGGACAAAAGCGTGTACAATGCAAAATCTCCCTCCCTCTCACCCTTGTTCCTTAGCCATGCAGTTCCTTTCCTTGGAGGAACCACTGTCTCTAATTATGTGGGTCCTTCCAGAATTAGCATAGGCTATCTTTTTAAACAAACGGTAGTATACTGTACACTGTTTACAGTTATTGTTTGAAATTGTGCTTTTTCACTTGTGTCTTGGCGATCATTCTACTGTAGTATATAAAGAATCTTCTTTGTCTTTTTTCGGGAATACCTTTTCCATTCTATAGATACATCATAATTTATTTACTGATTTACCGAAAGACATTTAGAGTTTCCAATCTTTTGCTATTACAAACAACACTCTAATAAATAACCTTGTATATCTGCCGTTTCACATGAGTGAATATATCTGCAGGTAAAATTCACAAAAACAGAAAAGCTTTAAGTTCTACTTCCATTCAATAGGGGTTCAAGGTACTGGGATATAGGAGTGAATAAAAAAAGATAAAATACCACCATTACATTCTAGTTGGGGACACAGACAACAAATAATTAAAAAACAAGTTCTATTGTTTATCCAGATAAATAATGAAAAGTAAAAACTAAACCTATATTATATTATACTCTAATATAGTATGTTAGAAGATGATAATGCTATGGAATAAAAACAGATAAGGGAAGAGGACTAGGGAACGCCAAGGGAGAGGGTTATAGTTTTTATAATAGATTATTACTTACATAATAGCTTATATGTTATTATAAATACGTGATTATTTATCCATTAGATTGGAGGGTAGGCCTCATTGAGAAATGACACAGTAAGCCATGTGGATATCTAGGACAAGAGCATTCTGGGCAGAGAAAAGAACCCATACAAAAGCCCCGAGACAGAAGACTGCCTGGTGCTGAGAAGCAGTAAAGCTGTCAGCGTGACTGGAGCAGAGGGGGCGGGGGGGGGGGGGTTGATGGGAAGAGATGAGGGAACAGCTTGCTGGGCCTTGTAGGCCACCGTAAGGATTTAAGCTCTTTCTTTGAGTACAATGGGAAGTTCGTAAGATCTGAATCATGGTATCAATCATTTCCTTAATTGCCAAATGGAGAACACATTGTAGGGGGGGCAAAGTTGGAAGCAGAAAGATGACTTAGGAGGCAAGTGCAAGAATTCAGGCAAGAGAGAAGGTGACAACGGTAGCAGCAGTGGTGGTGGCAAGAGTGGTCTTGCGGATGGAGGCAGCATCAGGAGGATCTGTTGATGGATTGTATGTGGAATGTCAAAGGACGGAGTCCAAAATTTTGGCTAGAACAAGTAGGGAAAACAGAGTTTCCATTAACTGCAACAGGAAACACAGTGTATGGAAATTTGGGGGATGATCAGGAGTTTTAATTTTGCAACGAGTAAGCCTGAGGTGTCTACTGGATACCCAAGTGGAGAGGCTGAGTAGGTGGTACAGTGTAAAAGTCTGAAATTCAGGGGAGACGTTTAAGCTGGAGACATAATTTGGAAGTTTATACACTAATGATTACCAAAAATAGTCCTGATGGCACCCCTAAATTCCAGAGGCACATATCCAACTGCCTATGTAATTTCTTCATTTAGATACCTCATAGGAATCTCAAACTCAAGTTGTCCGAAATGAAATTATCAATTTTTTCCTAACCCCAAACTTGCAGTCTTGCTTGGCTCAGTGAATGGCACCACTATTTCACTATGTGGTTCAGGCCCAAACCCTAGGAATTCTTGATTCCTCTTTCTCCTTCACATTGAAGTCTAATCCAGCAGCCAGTTCGATCAACTCTACTCTTTAAATGACCCAATATCTGACCACCTTTCCCTACGTTCACCCTGGTGCAAACCATGCTCATCTCTTCCCTGAACTCCTGTGACAACATTCTAACTTGTCTCTTTCTTTCAGAGGTGGGCCAACCAAAGTCTATTCTCAATATACCAGCCATGATGATCTTTTGAAACATGAATCTGGTATCTGGCACGTGAGTCAGATCCCATTTGGCTGTCACAGTAGACAGTGAATACTTGCTGCATAAATACCTGATGGATGAATGTATATTCACCGATGTTCTAAAGCAAGGTTAGCACACTTTTCTATAAAAGGTCAGAGGGTAAATATTTTCATTTGTGTAGGCAATACGGTCTGTGTTGCACCTACGCTACTAAGGCACCGAAGCATTCGCAGACAGTACATTCAAAGAATGAGTGTGACCATGTTCCAATAAAACATTATTTACAAAAACAGGAGGTAGGTAGTTTGCTGACCCCTGCTTCAAAGTTTAAATACTATAGTAGCTTCCCATCACTCTTAGAACCACCATTAGAATAAAATCTAAATTCCTTATCTTGGTCTACAGGGTCCTGGAAGATGTAACCCATATCTGTCTTTCCTTCATCTCCTACTATTTTCCTATTGACTTATTTTACCCTTTTTTGCAATTTCTCAAATAATCTCAGCTTTTTCTGACTCCAAGCCCTTGGTATTTGCTGTTTCCTCCGCCTGGAATGTTCTTCATCCAGATCTTTGCATAGGTCATTCCTCACCGTCTTTCCTCAAAAGCTACCTGATCAGAGAATGTTTCCCTGACAGTCCAGCTTATTTTCCAGTCCCCACGATTTTTGTTTCTCTTCACAATATTTATTATTATCTGAAAATATATCACTTATTAATTTTTTGTTTACTTGTTTATTGTCTCCACTAAGAGGTATTTCTACAAGACAAGGATTTTGCTTATCTTGTCACTTTACCCACCGTAACTAGAATAAGGTCTTGTAAATAGCAGATGCCTAATATCTGCTAGATGCATGAATGGAACTAAAAGTATTTTAGAATATGTAGAGTGCCATCCAAGTAGCTGTACTTGTTATTCTTTTTGGAGAGAGGGGATGAGAAGTGAAAGGAAGGGAAAGATATAAGTTAGGGTGTTGGAGGAATATCACTGGCTTACAGTCGTGGGTTTGATTCCTTGGGCAAGCGTCTAAGTATCTGAGACTCAGCTTCCCTTTTTCTAAAAAAAGATGTCAATGTCTGGAAGTCGGTTCTAAGGATTGATGAGGTAATACCAAAACAAACAAACAAAAGTCATGAGAATCGACGTTGGTTCATTTGTCAAATTTTCCTTTTTTTAGCTGTAATGATGTATAGTGCTTAAGATACTTCTATCAATTATACGTTTTCAGAAACTGAATTTAACCTAAAAGAAAACTTTATTTTCAAATAACTTTAGGTATAAAAAAATAGCTGCAAAAATAGTACAAAGAGTTCCCATACACTCTTCACCCTGGAATTGAACTTTTTGAGTTCTAGATTTCTGTGCTTCCATTGGATAAAAGAAAAAGAGAAGCAGACTCATTTAGGCCCTAAATAATATCCGAGCAGCTTGACAAAGTAGTACAATTTCTAATATTTATTTTTAGGGAAGTGTCTCTGAATTGAAAACATTCAGTTTAATCATGTAAAACAGATAAAGTCCCCTAAGAGATTATGTAAACTAATGGCCAAATGCATCAGGTCTTTTCTTCTCATTCCTTAGGGGACCTGGCGAATTGTTAGCACTGTCACAGTGTATCCATTTTAAACAAAGTCAAACTATTTGCAAGTTTCTCTTGGATAGATTAACTTGATCCTTCTATAAACACAAATAGAAGGCAATATATCCAAAACATCTCATGCTTGAAGGGGTACTTGTAACACCAGTTCTATTTAGTTGCAATGATGCATTCAAATACCACTAGGTAATGCAACTGCTCAGAATTGCTGACAACACATTTGCTGCTAAACAAATAGACAATCAGTTGTCCAGGGTTCTTAACCATTCATGCCATCCAAACTCTTTGAAAAACTTCACTTCACTTGCTGATAAGATCACTCACTCATCAATGGCTGTCTTCAAATGACCTTTTATTAAGGATATTAGAGAACAAAGTGTGACTGAAATGATGTCACTATAAACTGTTTCATACAAGGGGATTAGTTTATGTAGTAGTCAAAGCATGTATCTCAGCAGAATTCTCTTCAAAGACGATATTCATAATTTGAATAAAACAATTGCTAATAACCTTAATGGTTTTCAGCATATCTAAGAAAAACATGGATCTCTACCCAGAATTTTACATTAATCGATTTTAAAAATTTAGCCAGAGCACCTAGGACACTGAGGAAAAAAAGAATGAAATATACCCAAAATACCTATTAATCCACAGAGGAGAAAAGAACTAAGAAACAATATATTCTATAGATCTATATGATTATAAGATAATATATGTAATAAAATAGATATGTGAGATTAGATACCTTTTCTTCAGGTATACTGTAACGCACATTTTCCAAAAACACTGATGTATTTTCCACATTTGTATATCGTAAAAGAATATGAGCAAAATCTTCTTCACTGATAGTGCTCATCCCATTAGAGTAGGAAAGGAATTCTATTTCTAGAACTTCTGTCTGTAGGTTATCCATGAATCTATGACAAAAATATAGAAAGAATGAATAAGATAAATGAAGAGTGATGGCAACAGGTGATACTTAGCCTCTCAGGGCTCTGGCTTCCTCATCTTTAAACTGGGGACAACAAAAAGATCTTTCAGGGTAGTGATGAGACTTAAAAGAGTTATTGTGTAGTGCCTGGTGTTTACTATAGAGGACACTACATCCATGCTTATCACTGTGGCTTATACTTCCTTAGGAATATACAGGAAATAATCCAGATATCCAGGCATTTCTCATCATTAACTTCCCGTTATACTTATCAATATAATAACTAGTATATAGGTACTGATGGAAGCGCCTGTTTGTTGAAATCAGCGAAGAGGTGAGTATTTCTGCACCAGATGATTCTTTCTAAAGACCTTTCTGACTTTAGCATGTTAATATTTTTCAAAACAAATATAAAATTAAGCTCACCTATAAAAATCTTCAAAGTTGAGCTCAGCTTTTCCTTTCTTTCCAAAAAAGTGTACAAGAAGTGTAGTATCTGTTACTAAACTTGTAATGTCATCAGCACGCTTAAAAAAATCACAATTTAAAGGTTAGCTGCAGTAAACAAACAATAGGGATACCCAATGTCCCTCAAAGAATTTTATCAACATATAAATACCAAGAACATGAATATGTTAAAATTAGAATGAAAAGCGTAAGGCTGCATTAATAAATGCCATTACAGTTAAAACGAAGTTCAATATTTGAAAATAGAAACATGACTGAAATTGATCTTTATCCTAAAAAACTTTAAAGATGACTATATTTTCGGAAGTTTTCAACCTCAAATTATGCATATAGAATACCTGTGTTTTAAATTATCTAAAATAGTTGAAATCTTTTAGTAATCACCTAAATGTTTTATCTTTAAGTCATTTAGTTTGGATTTTCCTAATCAACCTAAAAAAAATCAGTTTTTTTAAAGGATGTTCAAAAGAGGTAAATTCTTCAGATATATGAAATATATGGGGCCGACAAAAGGATGGTCTTATGCTTCACAAAATAGTTTCTTTTGAGCATGATACTTTCCTATTGTATTCCATATTTATGATACTTTAAATAGAAGATACCATATTTTGAAAGAGAAACTATACTACTATTATTTTGGAATTTACATAATCTATAATTTATTTTAAAAGTCTTACGTTATTTTTGAATGGATAAGAGAATAATTCCAGAGGACTTTTTCCTTCAAGTTCCAACAAGCGTATTCTTAAAATCACTTAAGTCTAGTCCTTATAAAGTTTAATGGCCTCTGAAAATAGTCCTTCTTTCCTTTAATGTGGTGACATAGATTTCCCTTTCTTTTTTCTCTCTCCCCTTCCATCCCTTCTTTTCTTCCTCTTCTTTCCTTCCTTCCTCACTTCCTTCCATTAACTCATATCTATCTTATAAACTCAGGTACAAAAATCATAAAATTCAAATGATTCTAACTCTCCCATATATTATCCTGGGAAATGTAAGAAAAATAAGAGGTTAAATAATAACTAACATTTTCTGTATTAAAAAAAAAATAGCTGTAAATGTCCATCCAAAGGTACATATCTGAAATGTTACCTCTTGGCCAGAATTCTGTTTCAGAGAAAACATAAGAAATAAAAAGTATATACTTCTCTACAAAGGATAAGTTGTGTTCTATGATCCCTGATGGAAAGTCTCATCTTACCCATTGGCCACACACTTTTGGTAATCTTTTGATTCCTTATAGCTCTCTTCCCAATTTTTCATCAAGACAGCCTTTTATCCTTTAACATTTGTTGGGTCTTTATTTCCCTTCTCCCTAGACCAAATATTATTAACTTCTAATGACTAGTTTGGTGTTACAAAGAGTACATCTTGTGATTGGTCTTTTTCCCTCCTACGTGCCTTTTAATTCCTGTTTTTAAGTGGTCTCTTTGCTACTTTGATTACTCAGGTCTCTCTTAAAACCTCCAACATGTAGGGTATCTTCTACTTTAAATTATCTAAAATTGTTGAAATTCTTTTAGTAAATTGTGTAGTCTTACTTAGGTTTGTTTAGCTTGTTTTCCTCAGTAATCTTAGGATTACATATATATATTATCTAGCATATAACCTCCTTAAAATTGTTTTGAAAGATCTCTACTTAGTTTAAGTTTGCTGACAACTCCCAAGTATTTTCAGGAGTTGGAATAACTTAGAAGTTTCCTATATATCTCCAATGAAGTTCTTTGAAGACCTGATTGCCAGGGAGAAAATAACAGCCCGGAAGCCAGGTGCCACATACTGTCTTATGCCTTCCTGAACAAGCTTATAATGGATGTTGAAGAACGTTAGTGGTGCCAGCCTTCCAGGGCTCTGCCTGTGACAACAAACTAGGGTAATTCTGAGTAGTTCTCAAAAGGCACTATTACTTTCACCAGTAGCTTTACGTTGCGGAGGCAGACTGCTGTTAAGGACAGGATTTAAAATCAGAAGACCTGAGTTCAGAGTTTTTTGACCTTTAGCTTCCTTATCTGTAAAATAGGCATAAACCTATCTACGATAATGATTTTGAAGATAAAATTAGACTCTGAGTGTAAATGAAGCATACAAATGTTACTATTGGCAGTCACAAGATGCTTTGGCATATAGCATTAAGACCTTTGGGGAAAAAAGGAGATATCTCATGTCAATTATAAACATTCCTTTGTGATTGTGTATGATCAAGTCTAACCCATTATTACCCATGGAATAGCTTAAGTTGGGGGAGAAAATATTTGAGAAGGCAGGCCTAATGGAGCACAGGAGTGGACGCTCTATCGAATCAGCAGGCAACATTAGGAACTGGGGTATCCATCTAGAAGCTAGAGGACTGGAATGCGGCGGGGAGATAAAGTTGATCAGAAGATGGGCCATGGTGTTTTAGACAAGTTACTGACTTCACAAATAAGCAGTGGGGTGGTGAGCACGTAAGATGATGAGCCCAAGAGTCAGATTCCTGGCTTTGAATCCTGATGTTTTTCCTTATTAGTTAAGTGACCTCGGTGAAGTTAATCTCTCTGAGGATATTATTACCCTCAGTAATAACAACAGTACCTACCTTAAAGTGTTGTTGTGAGGATCTGGTAACACATGTAAATCATTTAGCACTATAACTGGCATATTGTAAACGCTCAACAAATATTATTTATTTTTGCCAAATCAATATATTTCAAGAAGTTGAAAAAGGACTAGACAAGACAGAAAAGATAATAATGTTGAAGCTTCATGCAAAAAAAAGTTTTACATGGCACACTCTTACTTTTTTGTTAACTGCAACTACACATGTTATATAGATCTGAAAAAAAAAAAAGCCTTCAAATGAGAGGTCACAGGAACACCCAAAGTTAGTGAACTCAGCTACCATAGAAATGTTTTCCTTTAGTGCTGTGATGTCCTTTACCTCAAAACCTAACACAGTGAAATGAGATGGCTTTGTTTCATACAGGTTTTCAATAATGACCTCATTCTTCCAGCTTTTCTCATGCCCACTGAGCAGAGCAGATCTTCGTTTACAGTCTTTCATCATCAAAATCTTATTAGACTTAGGTTGCACTTATCCAGATAATCCAGAACCACAGAGGCATAAGTAACAGTTTGACATTAGAGAAAAAAAATTAGAAAATGGAAATGGTGAAAACTTTTCTCGCCCCATTCAATGAAACAGAGCACTGTTGGGAGTCATTGAAAACCATACCAGTGTTCTTAGTATCCTAACAGTGTTATATAACTTAAATCACAGGGGAGTTGGGACAAAAATAGAGACTTTATCCCTTTGATTCTTGTGCCCATTGTTAAAATAAAATGAATTCAGGTGTTTTCATAACAAAGCAAGAAAAAGCCACAAAAGAATCCCCATGGGCCATTTACATGAAAGGCCCTTATCTTTGTTGTGATTAAAAATTACTTTAAATAATTTCATCAAAAATAAAATAGATAAATTTGCATGGAATTAAAAATATGTAAGATATTACAGATTTTTAAGATAACTTTAACATATTTTTATTGATTATAATGGGATAATAATCATATCAAACTCTATCCAAAGGGCAGGGGGGAGGGAAATCAAGTAGATTTCTAAGCTTTCTTTCTGAACCAATTTGAATCCTGAAATACTTACAAACAATTCAATGTTACGGTGGCATCAGCAGTAACCTATAAGGAATTTCAATGAGTTGTAACTTAATTAAAACTAATTCTCAATTATCCTCTCTAATGTGGGAGGGTAGTAAGAGATAATCCCCAAATAATGATTTTATTTTAGAACACAATGTAAGTTTTGTTTTCGTCTTTCTTCTATCAGATTTACTTTCATGATGTTTGAATCAGTTCATTAATTAATTTAGTAGCTTATGATTATAATGTGGATTGATTACAGCCAATGGTATGCTAGTAAAATAAACTAGCTCTTTAGGGAAAAAAAAAAAAGCTTGATTTGTAGTGTTTGCCTATTTCTATGGTATTAATACTTCTATCATGGCCGCTTTCAAGTACCAACAGGATGTCACGGATGTTGAGTTGGGAAGAGATGTACAGAATTAACTCTAGGAAGCCATAAAAGCCAGCTCCAAGCACACCTCTGACAGTTTCCATCTCGAAAAGGTCTTATGCATACCATGTAATCTCTGAGTGTATGTAAGAGCTAACTGGTCTTCTGATATTAAACCTCCCAAGATCTGAATTAAATTCAACATCAAATCAGTGGATTGTGTCTAATTGTGAGAATTTCTAGCAGAGTTAAATTAGATTAAAGATAGGCTGGAGGCTGAGGTGGACAATCTAGGATGGAGAGAGAGCAGTGACATGACTGTTAGTTTCAAGCTAGGTCACAGTTGGCTTGTACGACTCTTGGGCCAATGTCCCCATTTGCTCTTGTTTTTAGGCACTGACTACTATATGCCTGCATAAATGATTACAGAATTAAGTACTTCTAAAATACCTTACATGAAACATCTATTACCACTTTATGACTAAAAAATGGTTCAAATTTAAAAGGTAATTTTAAAAGGTTATTTACTGGTCATAATTACATCATATTTACATATCAGAAGTAAATTAGAAAAAGGGCAAAATGCTTTATTTGTTTTGGGATTTTAAAATTGAACACAACTGACAAAATTAACATTTCCAAGTATCTGTCCCAGTCTAGAGGTGCCAATTGAGTAACACTACATACGGATAAGAGAAGTCACACCTGATTTCAGTTTACTTCTCTAGATATTTTTAAGTGTAATTTTTAAAAGTCAAACTTCAGAAAAAAGAAATGAGAAGCCAGCTTTAAAGAGAAAAATAATGAAAAATATCTCAGTATTAAGACTGATAGTAACGTTTTAAAAAATTCTTAATAGGATATATGAAATCGTGTTTAATGTAGAAGACAAAGCCCATCTTTTAAAATGACAAATCCCTAAGACGAAACAAAACAAAAACCCGAAACAAAATGACAAATCCCTAGTAACAATGGCAGCATGCTGAGTGGGCGGGGGGAAGGGGGGAGCCCACCTGAGTGCAGCGATAAGGTGCATGTCTCTATGGAATTCAGAAACAATAATGAATAACAGTCAGTCTGTTTTTAGTTTTCTATGCATTGGCAATCCAAAATAATGTCAAGTTAAAATATTCCTCCCTTCCTTGACTGACTGCTCCCACCATACCTCCCTTATTCGCCATTGGTAGACTACACACAACTAATATTCGGACATTTAATGTTTAAATCTACCATAACTCGAAAGCACTAGCTGTCTTTTACCAAGTTAAAAGTCGCAGCACTTCATGTAACATGGCAAAATTATAAGGTTAAAAGATTCAGTGAAACTGTAAAATAGTATTCTCAAATTTCTGAAAGTGATCCTTAAATTGAAAATAGCGACATTTCTTTTTAGTTAAGTTAGAAAGGCACGTTTTCTACAACAAGCAAGCTGACTTAACACAGACTGTTACAGGTAACCTTGCAGCCCCTGCCAGCACTGACATACTCGAATCTATCATTTATATATAGAAATTACTGCTTTACTGAAGAAAAGGGAAAATACAAAATTATTTTTGGTTTCATTATTGTAACTCTAAAATGAAATGAAGACTAGTTTAACAAAATGGCAAACAGTACAAGGTCCTGGTTGAGGTTCAATTATACCTCTGCGAGGTCTGAAAACAGTGCTTGGCTTGTATTACGTCTCAGTGTATCCCAATAGCTTCTGGAGACAAGTTCCTCAGCATCTGTTTTAAGTACCTGTAGAAGTTTTAAGAAGTACATCTGAAATCTAAAGAAGAGTCACAAAGAATGATAATTTATACACTTTTAAGTCTCTTCTAGCCAACCTTGAAAAGAAAACACATTAGCTTACCTGTTTTGTTTTCTGCTGCGCACAACAGTATTATATTACGTTGCTGGTAAACCCAAGGTATTTTCAAAGGTGTAATGGTATATAACCACTATTTCCACGTACAATGTGGCTCTGTCAGAAAGGATCACATTCCTCAGCCCTCCCCCATGTTGTCTACTGAAACATGCATAACTTCTAAGAAAATGTGAAATAAAAATTTTATTCACACCTATGTGAAGTAAATTCATTTGGACAGTATTTTGGTAATTTTGTAGCAACCTATAAAAATCATGCTTAACTTAAAAATCAATTATTGGCTAGTGTACATCGTGTCAGTGCATCAAAGAAAATGACCACATTCATATGTAGAGACACAAAATTTAAATTAATCTAACAGTTGTCAAAAAGAAATATGCCAGTTTAGGTTAAACCACTCAAAACTACTCAGGGATTTGGTAGGTATGTCTACTGTGAATAAATAAGGTACTTTCTAACCTTTTGCAAGGATAGGACACTAGCTTCTGTCTCAGTATTGGCTAATCTGAGGAAGGTGAGATCACAATTAAGGGCAGTCTAATCTTCATATGAAAACATAGAACTACAAGCTTAACTTGGGTCTCTGTAAACAAACACAATTAAATGCAGTTTCTGTCAGGATTTATCAGGGAAGATTTCACATGTTCAAAGGCTTGGTATTCCTGTTATTGTGAGAAGAAAATGCTGCATGATGTACGTAGGAGTGAGTGTCTAATGATGAGGAGAACTTTTATTTTTGTGTGTGTTAATTTTAAAATCTGGTGCCACTAACAAAATTACAAGGTGTTTGGGAGTTATCTCAAAAAACTAAGCTTTAGTTCATTATTATTAATCAGAACAACACTGCCTACTGCCCATATTTTAATAAAATCTTAATAATAAAGTGTTATTTAGCAGGAATCACTTATATAAACATAGACATACTTATTACCATCAGTGTAAATGCAGCAATATGTTAGAGAATCCACTCACCACACCCTCTAGTAACAAAACAAGCTTTAACTAAGCAGTTATAAGTCAAGTAAAATTAGCTGAATTTAGAACAAAGTTCATTTTTTTTTTATATAAGTATGGTAGAACGTCAAATGTTAACTAGATTAAATACTCTGCAAATATTATCTCAATATTTTCAATTTGGATACCTTTTTTATTGTAACTGAAAAGGTCAGTATATGATAAAGAAAGGGATTATTAAACCTATCAAGCTAGAAAATCAGGCTGACTACACTGTTATTTGAAGGGCAACAAGAATGATTGATTCACTTTGTGAAGCAATGCCTCCTTCCTTTTTCCAGCACTGGTCACCATCACCACTCACACACTCACATATGTACATATACCAACACTGATGACATCAGAAGGATGTTCACAACATATTAGGGGAAAAAAGTAGTTTGACAAACTATATTGATATGGATCTCTATAGAAAAAAATACATTTTCTGAGCTTAGAAAAGAAGTAAATATATTTGGATATATCGATTATCTCTGGTGAGATTAGGATATGTTTTATTATCTTCTTTTTGCTTTCCTATATTTTAAAATATTTTAAGAATGGGGCACCTGGGTGGCTCAGTTGGTTAAGCAACTGCCTTCGGCTCAGGTCATGATCCTGGAGTCCCGGGATCGAGTCCCGCATCGGGCTCCCTGCTCGGCAGGGCGTCTGCTTCTCCCCCTGACCCTCCACCCTCTCATGCTCTCTCTCTATCATTCTCTCTCTCTCAATAAATAAATAAAAATCTTAAAAAAAATATTTTAAGAATGTTTATTTATCTATCAGGATCATATACTACTTTTTTCAATAAAAAAATCTTATTTAGCTTATTGGTCCCTCCTGCAGAAAGCTTTCACACTCAACATTTAGCTCCAAAGATTAAATTATGATAGAATATATAACTGAATTGCTATAACTGCTTATATATGCTGTTTTATACAGGCAGTCTTTTAGATTAGAGTTTCTGAAAAAAGGAACAATAGTCTCACAGCAACTGTTGCTCTTCTTAGTATTAAGGGGAAAAAAGCTCATGTATCCGTGATTTTCTCAGCACAGTCACAGATTCCTAGATGTGTGTCTGTTCAGGAGCCAGTATTTAATTTTTCAATGGCTTGGGTGACGGAATTGAGAGTAAATTTTCAGAACATGCAAAACTAGTAGAAAACTTTAATGTCAGAAAAGTATAACACAATATTTAAAATAAGTTTAAAGTAGCAATGAAAATCAGAATAGATTTTACAGCAAGAAATGCAAATAAAATACAAAACCAGAATATACGCCTACACACTAAGGAAAGACTGAGAAGAGAAATGCCCAAATATCACTAACTGAGCACTGTGATGGCTATGAAATAGATATTATAATGCTCTGATATGTAAATGTAGGAAAATTTGCAAAGACTTCCTGAAGTCTTCTCAGGGTCTTTGATTACTATACGAGCTTTAGGCCTCTTTACTAGAATGTTAAGGTAGGTGTAGACTTTTACTAAAAAAGGTAGAAGAAGACATAGATAGTTCAGAAGAACTTCAAAAATGGATGGCACAGGCAAAATGATGTCCCAAATGTACTGTATTCTGTAAGCCTGACACATTTTTTGCCTAAGTTTAGAGTCTCTTATTAGTAGAACTTCCTTTAACTTTGAAGTTTCGGTCAAGAATTCCCTGTGCCTTTTTGGCTGAGCCAAAGTAGGATCTTACTGAAGGCATTTCATGACATTAATAATAGAAGGGAAGAAGGAGCTATGGTCTGAAAAATTATTAGGTTGAAATCCTAACCTCCAAGGCGATGGTATTAGGAGGAGGTGGGGCCTCTGGGAGGGGAGTAGGTCACGGGGGCAGAGCCTTCATGAATGGGATTAGTGCCCTTATAAAAGAAGTTTGAGAGAGTTCCTTTGTCTCCTTCCCACCATGTAAGGACATACTGAGAAAGTGCCATTTATGAACTAGGAAGTAGGCCCTCATCACCCATCACACTGCATCTGCTACATGATCCTGGACTTCCCAGCCTCCAGAACAATGACAAATGTTTGTTCTTTATAAGCCACCCAGTGTTTGATATTTTTATTATAGCAAAATGAATTGACTAAGACAGAAGGAAAGAAGGAAGGAAGGAAATCAAAGAAGGGAGAAAGGAAAGACAGAAGGAAAGAAGAGAAAAGGAAGTTAGGAAAAAAGGACTGATTTCAAGAAGGGAATATATCACTGTGGTAAGCAGAATAATGGCTCCCTAAAGTTGTCTGTGTGCAGACAGGTAAATACCCTAGTTACAGTTAGAATCTGAGAAAGATTATACTCCAAGATTAGGCAAACTGGGAAAGCAAAAACAAAATAGCAACCCATAGAATCAGACAGTAAACTGTCTTTACTATTAGTGATACTCAAAACACAGAAAAAATAAAAACAATAAAAAAGCCTATATAATCTGTGCCATTATGACAACTGTGGCCTGAAAAACTATAATGTGAGACTTGTAATTTAAAGTTACATAGGACTGCAGTTTTCCACAGAAACACACACACATAAACACACACCCACATACACCCACGCACACCCCTTCCTGGAAAAAACACATACTTAGCCCAGTCCCTAATGAATCTCCACAGACACATTCCAACAAATACATATTCAAAATACAAAATTACTAAACACATAAGAACATAAACCACCATAAGTGAGAACCAACAGAAACAACAAACAATAGAACAAGACCTGCAGACTTCAGATATTGAAAATAGTAGGTATGGAATACAAAATAAGTTTAATAAGCTTAAGGAATATGAAGCTGTATTTGAAAGTATTTTTCAGTAAGAACAGATGACCAAAAATTAGTTGGTTGATCAGAAAAAGAACCAAATAAAACCTCTGGACATTAAAGATGGAACTACTGAAATTTAATATCATATTATATACAGCTAGGGATAAAATTAGTTAACAGGAATATAACATGTATAAGTTATACAGAAATGCAATGTGAAAAGATAAAAAATATGGCAAATTATTAAAGAGAAGTTAAGAGACATAGAAGAGAACATGAATATCTATGAAAGCTCCAGAAAGCAATTAACAAAGAAAATGGGAAAGAGACTATAATATCCAAAGAAATATTGGCAGTGAATATTCAAGAATTAATGAAAGAAAACAATCCCCCTATTTGAGAAGCCTGGTAAATTTCATGATAGATAAAGGCAAAAAGAGAGATACACTGTAGTAAAATTGTAGAATACCAAAGGCAAACAGAATCTTAAAAGTAGGTAGAAAGAAAAACAAGATCAACTACAAAATAGTAATTAGACTCAGAGCTGACCTTTCAATTTCAATAATAGGAACCAGAAGACTGGAATGATATAATTTGCTGAGAATAAATGTCAACCTACGATTATATACCTAATAAAATTATCTTCCCAAATAAGAGCCCAGATAAATAAAGATAAAAAATGAATTCATAGAATCAGAATAGATTGGGAGTTGCTAGAGGCAGGTGGTGGTAGTGTGGGGTGGATGAAGATGGTTAAAAGGTACAAACTTCTAGTTATAAGATAGGTAAGTCCTGGGGATGTAAGGTACAGCATGGTGACTATGATTAATGATATTGTATTGTATATTGGAAGTTGCTAAGAGAGTAGATCTTGAAAGTGCTCATCACAAGAAAAACAATTTGTAACTATCTGAGGTGACAGAGGTCAACTAAACTTATAGTAATCATTCTGCGATATGTACATATATCAAATTATGTTGTACACCTTAAACTGATATAGTGTTACATGTCAATTATATCTCAATACAACTGGGAAAAAATAAGGGCAAAATCAAGATAATTCCAGAAAGATCCTAACTCGAGGATATATTTTCTGAGATTAAGATTGTAAGAATTAGGAGAGAATGAGATTAAAAAGGAGATTAAGAAATGGCAAATATGTTGATTTGGGTCATTTCTCTTCTCTTTTTGATAAGTCTGGCCAGGGGTTTATCAATCTTGTTAATTCTTTCAAAGAACCAGCTCCTAGTTTCGTTGATCTGTTCTACTGTTCTTTTAGTTTCTATTTCATTGATTTCTGCTCTGATCTTTATTATTTCTCTTCTCCTGCTGGGTTTAGGCTTTATTTGCTGTTCTTTCTCCAGCTCCTTTAGGTGTAGGGTTAGGTTGTGTACTTGAGACCTTTCTTGTTTCTTGAGAAAGGCTTGTACTGCTATATACTTTCCTCTTAGGACTGCCTTTGCTGCATCCCAAAGATTTTGAACAGTTGTGTTTTCATTTTCATTGGTTTCCATGTATTTTTTTAATTCTTCTTTAATTTCCTGGTTGACCCATTCATTCTTCAGTAGGATGCTCTTTAGCCTCCATGTATTTGAGTTCTTTCCAACTTTCCTCCTGTGATTGAGTTCTAGTTTCAAAGCATTGTGGTCTGAAAATAGGCAGGGAATGATCCCAATCTTTTGGTACCGGTTGAGACCTGATTTATGACCTAGGATGTGATCTATTCTGGAGAATGTTCCATGGGCACTAGAGAAGAATGTGTATTCCGTTGCTTTGGGATAGAATGTTCTGAATATGTCTGTGAAGTCCATTTGGTCCAGTGTGTCATTTAAAGTCTTTATTTCCTTGTTGATCTTTTGCTTAGACGATCTGTCCATTTCAGTGAGGGGGGTGTTAAAGTCCCCCACTATTATTGTATTGTTGTCGATGCGTTTCTTTGCTTTTGTTATTAATTGCCTTGTATAATTGGCTGCTCCCATGTTAGGGGCATAGATATTTACAATTGTTAGATCTTCTTGTTGGATAGATCCTTTAAGTAGGATATAATGTCCTTCCTCATCTCTTATTACAGTCTTTGGTTTAAAAGCTAATTTGTCTGATATAAGGATTGCCACCCCAGCTTTCTTTTGGTGTCCATTAGCATGGTAAATGGTTTTCCACCCCCTCACTTTCAATCTGGGGGTGTCTTTGGTTCTAAAATGAGTCTCTTGCAGACAGCATATCGATGGGTCTTGTTTTTTAATCCAGTCTGATAGCCTGTGTCTTTTGATTGGGGCATTTAGCCCATTTACATTCAGGGTAACTATTGAAAGATAGGAATTTAGTGCCATTGTATTGCCTGTAAGGTGACTGTTACCGTATATCGTCTGTGTTCCTTTCTGGTCTATGTTGCTTTTAGGCTCTCTCTTTGTTTAGAGGACCCCTTTCAAGATTTCCTGTAGGGCTGGTTTTGTGTTTGCAAATTCCTTTAGTTTTTGTTTGTCCTGGAAGCTTTTTATCTCTCCTTCTATTTTCAATGACAGCCTAGCTGGATATAGTATTCTTGGCTGCATATTTTTCTCATTTAGTGCTCTGAATATATCCTGCCAGAAGAAGGTAGTGGGAGGGGAAGAATGAAGCGGGGGAAATCGGAGGGGTAGACGAACCATGAGAGACGATGGACTCTGAAAAACAAACAGGGTTCTGGAGGGGAGGGGGGTGGGAGGATGGGTTAGCCTGGTGGTGGGTATTGAGGAGGGCACATTCTGCATGGAGCACTGGGTGTTATGCACAAACAATGAATCATGGAACACTTCATCTAAAACTATTGATGTAATGTATGGGGATTAACATAAAAATAAAAAAAAATAAAAAAATAAAAAAAATAAGACAAAAAAAAAGAAATGGCAAATATGTAAGTAATTCTAAACTAATACTGATCGTATATATTTAAGAAATCTAATTTGTGGGATTAAAAAAAGAAAGAAAGACAAGAAAAACAAACACTGCATAACCTCAAGTATCCATGCCAGGAGGGAAATGAAAGCCATCGAAGCACTTTAAGACTATTTTTAAGGAAGGGGTGAAGATATGGCCTATCTAATAAGACTTCATTATTTTAAGTATACTTATTATTAAAATTTCAAGAATAACTATACAAGACATAGAAATATGGTGTCTTCTAAACGAATAGAGAAGAAAATAAAACGAGTAAAAATAAACCTTAGTTAATTCAAAAGAAAGGTAAGAAAGGAGAAGAGTATACAGAATGGCTAAAATAAATCCAAATAAATTAATAATCACAGTAATGTAAACTGACTGAATCTGTCAAATTAAAAAGTAGAAATTATCAACCCATATAAAAAAGAACCAATAACATACACAAATTATATGCTTTTAAAAAAGACCTATCAAGATATAAGCACAGAAACCGAAGAAGATACGCCAGGTTTCTATTAATGGCAGGCTAGTAAGCAGCAGCAAGCTTCTCACTGAAAATAACGGAAAAAGCTGGACAAAATATAAAATAGTTGTATCTTCTTAAAAGCATCGTACAGATGTTGTTTGCCTCAGGTACTGTGTTGAAGGATGGTGCGGCAGCGATGGGGGGTAAAACTGCTGATGTCTTAGTACATTTACATTCAGGGTAACTATTTACATTTACATTTACATTCAGTGGCAACAAAGACCAAAGTCATTACATTCTTCAGTTCCATACACTCATATTAAAAAAAAAAAAAAGAGTTCACTTAAGAATGTACTTGCTGAAGAATAAAACACAATTTTTTAAATTAATCTTGGAACACACACCTTTTTAATTTTCAGTGTGATGAAACTAGAAGCATGCATAAAACACTTCTGAAGTACAATGGCTGTCTTGAGAAAAAGCCTTTGTGCAAAGGTTTGTGTTGCAAGGCGAACTAGTTACTTCTTTCAAGAGCTGCCATTTTTACTTGAAAGAACAATGGCTAGAGAAAGTATAGTTATTCAGACTTTGGTATTTGGTATTTGGGCAGTTTTCTGAAAATGAACCAAGTGAGCCTGTCACTTCAAGGGAAACACTTAGTAGTATTTGTTGCCAAAATAACATACTGCAACAGGTTGAATGCATAAGCATCCATGAGAAACCAGCTGTCTTCTATTAAACCAGACATTATAGAGATTCCCAAAGAATGTGAAATACCACCCTCCTCACTATATTTTTTAAGTTATTTTTCATAAAATGTTTAACTTGTGAGTTTATTATTTTTAAATGGGTTGGTAAATACTTTTAAATTTCTCGGTTTTAATTTCTAATATGGTACACACAGATACAACCAACATAAACACAAGCTTTTTTGGGTCCTCTCTAACTTTTCAATAAAGGGATCCTGAGACCAGAATGTTTGAGAACTGCTGCTTACAGCAATAAAAGTGAGTAAAGTAGGACTGGATACAACAGTGCAGATGAAACAGACAATCATGATGGTTGTGGCAAAGAAGCAAGAACAGAAAAACTCATTTAATATGATCCCATTCATACGAAGCACAAATATGGGTAAAACTAAACTATATTGTTGGGGCGCCTGGGTGGCTCAGTTGGTTAAGCATCTGCCTTCGGCTCAGGTCATGATCCTGGGGTCCTGGGATGGAGCCCCGCATCAGACTCCCCGCTCAGTGGGGAGTCTCCTTCTCCCTCTCCTTCTGCCTCTCCCCCCTGGCTTGTGCTCTCTCTCGCTCACTCTCTCTCTCTCAAATAAATAAATAAAATCTTAAAAAAAATATATTGTTGAGGATGCATTAAGTAGGTGGTAAAACCACAAAGCAAAGACGTGATTTACATAAAAGTCATGATTGTGGTTATCTTTTGGAGGAGAGGGAGGGATTATGATTAGAAAGACCTAGGAAGGGGCATTTGGGGTCATGGCAATGTTTTATTTATTGATCTATACGAGGTCTAAACTTTCATTATTAATTTTATATTTACATTTTATTTGCAGTAAATTTCTGAACTAAAAAGTGTATTTTAAAAATAAGGGAAAGTTTCATTACTAAAGAACAGAAAATAAAACTAAATAGAAAATAATACAAAATATTAATAACAATAAAATTGGTACATTTATTTTGACAACTATATTGATTTTTAGGCAAAAAATATTTCTAGAGATCTAAGGATAGTATATAAGAGAAGATTCAATTCACTAAAAAGATTTAAGAAATCTATATTATTATAGCAGGGAGTAACAATGCTTCAAAATATATAAAATTTAAAAATAACAATTACAAGGAAAAATTAACAAGTCTATCACTGTAAGTATAATTTAACATACTAATTAACAGATCAAGCTGACAAAAATATTGATAATGATAGAGGTTTAAAACACATATTAACATGTTTGGCCTTATATATAATACAACTCTGTACCCTAGTTGGAGAATACACATTCTTTTCAAACACAGACATTGTTTTAGTCCATAAAACAAGTTTCAATACATGTCAAAAACTGTATAAAAACTGGCATTCTTCTCACTACAATGGAATTAGGGCAATTAAAATAATCTTTAAAAAACTTTAAAAAACCATATAGGACATTTCAAAGTAAAATATACTTGATTTGCACTATTTATTCTTTTGAATTTTTAATACTTGTTTTCATTCCTGTGGCAAGATAATCAAGAGTTGAATATATGAGAAATATGGAAAGAATCATGGTTATTCAGAACAGAAAAGGCTACAAGGTAACTATTTTCATGGATATGAAGGAGAATGCTCAACCTTACACTGTAGCAGGAAATAATTTGACATAATACAGGCAGAATCTACTGTAAGAGCGATTAAATTTTCTAACAGGTTATTAACAGAGGCCACAGAATCTCTCTATAGTCAAAGTCAGGAGGGTCCTTCCCTTTCCTGAAGGAACTTCTTCCTAAAGGTAGAATCTTAGGTTATATTCAGCTCCACGAACTGCACTCACATTAGATACTTTGGCACTCCAGTTGATCTACAATTTTGGAAACTAGCACATAACTGCTAGTTAATTCAAGCCAACCTGAGAATTGGTCTAGCATTGTTCCATACATTTATAGCCTTTAAAAAAGGTTAGGGGCATCTGGGTGGCTCAGTCGTTAGGCGTCTGCCTTCAGCCCAGGTCATGATCCCAGGCTCCTGGGATCAAGTCCCGCATCGGGCTCCCTGCTCCGCTGGAGGCCTGCTTCTCCCTCTCCCACTCCCCCTGCTTGTGTTCCCTTTCTCGCTGTGTCTCTCTCTGTCAAATAAATAAATAAAATCTTTAAAAAAAATGTATTTTATATTCTTAGATGGAAAAAATGTCTTCAGTTAAATAATAAAAAAAATACTACCACAATAAAATGTAAAATCATATATTTACTTTACTATTAAATAAGCAAGCATAATATAAGCAAAATAGGCAATTTAAATCGGCTTTTTTTTTTTTTTTTTTAGATTTTATTTATTTATTTGACAGAGAGAGAGAGAACAAGTAGGCAGATAGGCAGGCAGAGGGAGAGGGAGAAGCAGGCTCCCCGCTGAGCAGGGAGCTGGATGCGGGGCTCGATCCCAGGACCCTGGGATCATGACCTGAGCCGAAGGCAGCCGCTTAACCGGCTGAGCCACCCAGGCGCCCCTTAAATCGGCTTCTTAATATCATTCTCTTATTCTCTGAGTTACTGCAATTTCTATATGTAACTTAAACTAGAGCTATGTTAGTACCTGTTTCCTTTTAATGATAGTACTTTTATGTATATTTTTATACTTTTATGTATATTTTTAAAAACCACATCATCATCTATATGAAAATTATTTGAGTTTAAAGGAAAAATGTAAAATGTCACAGTTGGAAAAATGGCTCATGCAATGACACATGAGATTAGAAGAATAAGTTAAAGTCACAAATATTATTAACATTTATTAAGTTTCAGATGGCATATGGCATTACAATCTATGAGATTTTCATTTTATACATTCTTACAAATTTTTGAAATGATTACTAGAGGAACATTAAAATTTTTAAGAAAATGGCAGACTTTATTTACTGGGAACAGTAGTGAATTTTGTAGTAAAAATTTAAAGTACTTGTGAGTTATCAAAACAATTAGTCATAAGGGTCCCATGGCCTTGGCTTATTCTCCAGCCTGTTCTAGGTCCATTCCTTGTGACTGAAGCAAGATACCTTGGGTTTATTTTATGCTGAATCATCCTCCAATATATGTTCAAATCTAGAACAGAGTTAATTTTTATAGTATGGAATTTTGATCAACTCTCCAACACAGGAGACAGCACACCTGCTTTACAGTTGCACACTTACGACTGTAACACTTTCAAGCAGGATACTGAGTCAGGTAACCTGAATTGAAGGGCTCCTCTCAGGAGGATAATTTGAAAGATCCTTCCAAGTGACTTAAGGATCGTTGGGGAAATTCAATGAACTGTGCATGTTTACATTCAAAAGGGGCCATGGCCTATTCTCAGTTGTTTAGGAGCTGGGCTAACCAACAAGCTCTGACTTTCTAGGAGGAAGGAAAGAAGAAAAGCTTAGCATAAGAATATCTGGAAGGTATCTGCAGGAATTCTCAACTTTTTCAAGAAAAGAAGAGTCTGAAAATCATAATCCTCTTTGAGAAATAACATGATACACTGATATATTAAATATATCAGGTATCATACCAGGCTTTTGTATAGACCACAGGCAGTAGGCAGGCATCAAAAGTTTTAGAAAAATTTTGCAAAAATACTAATGACTAAGAAAAGTCTATCTATTAATATTCTCTTTATTAGAGTTGAGAAAAGACTGTATCAGATGGAGAGATCTAGTTCTTAAAATACCTGTGTTCTGCAGGAGCATAGCCTGAGAATCTGCTCCATAATTTGTATTTAACTCTTCAAACACTGCTGAAAAATATAAAATTTTCATTATTTTACCAGAGCTTTTGGTGGTTGTTCACTCAGCTTTTCCTTAGTTTAATCTAAGGTTAAAGATACACAGTGGCGCTGTAAATTTTAGTCTTCTCATAAATCTAGGAAGGAAATAGAAAATTTTGGCTTGGCTGCACCTTATTATATTCAATAAATTCCTAAACATTCTCAATAGCAGATATAGCTATATATAAAGAAATAACATTATCAAGTATAACAGGTGAGGACTATTTACATAAAGAACATTTAAAGTATTGTACATACACTATTAGTAGGAGAATGGTATCCATAAAGTTGAAGACGCTGACATAGAGCACAAAGGGCCAAATGAAGTGTCACATTTCAGAATGAACCCAAGTATAGCAAAAGAAAAAAAGAAAAAGACGACAAAATAATCAATTAGGAAGGGCAAATCATTATGCTACATTCTATATAGAGCACACACACAATACAAGTGGGATAAATGTTAAAGATGAGTAGCAAAGTTTTTCAAATCTCATATAATTAAATATTAAATGAATCTGTGCTCATTTCAACCATTTTCATTTTAACTTTCTGATCAGCTACTGCTTTGAGTAAAACATTCCTCTGAAGTACATGGTTTTATTTAGACATGCTTCAGCAATTCTATATGGGTTAGGGGAACAATCTAGATAGATGAGCATGGCAGTGGAGATGGTATGAGACATCTGCAGCGGAATCTTGTTCTGTTCTTTTTAGTGCTGTGATCTTAGGCAAGTTAATGAACCTCTCTAAGATGGCTTTCTCATCTGTAAATGGTATGATACTTACCTGGCAGAAATGTAATGATGACTAAATGGGCGTAACATTTATAATGGATATAGCACAGAGTGTCTCAAGAAATGTTATGTTCCCTTCTTTCCTTCTGAAGCATATGCTATTAAGTGGCTACATGTTTTAGCTCCTTTAATCTCCATAACAATCACATGTGGTCATCACTACTATTATCCCCATTGTACAAATGAAGAAACTGAGGCACAGGCAGCTTAAGGACCTGTTCAAGGTCACCCAGATAATAAATGACTCCTAAGCCTGTGTTATACTGTCTCCCTAATGTAATTGATATATTTTCACTACACACTAAATTTCAGTGGCTTAAAAACTCAAAAATCTCATCAGTTCAGATTTGCATTATTTAAAATGTGGCAACAATTAACAGTAAGTTACCACTAATCATCATTATTGTTAAACATAGTAACAAATATTTGTAGAGAGCTATACTGTCTTAGAATGCTATTTATTTAGTTCAGAGGCTGTACTAAAGTTTATTTCTGAATTGTTTTAAGGAATAGTTTTGATCGCTAAATTATGTAAATAAATTTCAGGAGCACTAATTAAACTCTGTAAGATAAATACCTATGAGGTACCTGTGTAGATCAATGACTCTAGTAGGCATTTCTTTACATATAAGCAAGTTATACAGTATATTACTTATAAATTCTTTTTATCTATTCTTTAAAACAAGTCTCCTTCTCCATATATTTGCTAGAGAATGATTCACTGACCTGTCGCATATAAAATTATACAATTTAGGGTATGCTGATATAATTTAAGTTTCATAATTCAGGTAGACTTTCCCTAATTAGTCCAAGTTAATGAGGTTTTACTATATCATTATTATGAGCTATTTGCATTAAATCAGCATTAACTTTACTTTACTTGGGCTGCAATAAAGCTCAGAGCCAAGCTTTGTGCTGACACTAACTTTTCCCAATGTGGGTTGTCTGCTATCATTTCTCCCTTTCCTCTCTCCCTTTGTTATTTGACTTACGTATTTTAGTAAATGTTAATGATTAAAATAGTATTGTGCTTTTCTTGGAAGATTCACAGGTCCTTTCTGGAAGTAGTATAAATAAACAAATAAATAAAACAGTTAAATTCCTGAAACTAATGTAAATACCACGTGTTTCAATTATGCTCAAATTAAAAAAACACAAATTTATATCCATTGAAATATGATCTATTCTATCACTGAGGTATCTCAAAAGATTAATTAACATAGTTCAACCTCCTAAATGATATTTTATTAACAACTTGGCTATCCAGTTAAGTATAGTTAATCCATCAAAATTAAAACAATTGCTTACTCTTTCAATGTTATCTACAGAAAATAAAACTTATGAAGGTATTTAATTCTCTAGTGTTATTTGCTAATATTCTAAAAAATGGCATTTATGGGGCTAATTCCTATGGGATTTATAGATTATAATTTAAAAACCATGAGACCTGAATTAGAGAATTCGTAATGCCCCTTTTAATTCCTGGCTAACATTATATCAGCTCTTTGATTTTTTAACAGTGTCTTCCATAAGCTTTGTCAATTAGAATATTGAGGGTGGTTCAACAAATACTGATAATTATAGTCCAATATACTATGAAATAATAGGTATTTCATATCCTGATAATCTGATTTTATTAAATATAAATACAAACTTAATCTATTGGGATTGAACACGGCACCATCTGCTATAGATAATCCATGCTTTTAAAAAACATAATACATATCCTTATAACAATGAAAATCATAAAAAAAAGTTGCAACTCCCTGAGGTTAATTATTTGAATTCCAGGTAGACCAACTAAACTACTGCACAGGGTCACTAATTTGCAAAGGAAACAGTTATTTACATCTCAACAGAACGGTGTTTCTGCTAAGTGCCAGATGAAAAAATATGCTATGGTGGGTAAAAGTACAGTTTGGGAGCTGCCCAGCCATGAACTCCCATCTTGGCTTTGACATAATTACAGACAATAAGAGAACTATTAGCAGATTAAATGAGAAAATGCATGCAAAGCATCCACTAGAGTCCCTGATAGTAAGATCTCAGAACATGTTTGTTATTTTTATTATATGAACCTGGGATACTGTCAGACTGAAATATGTGGGATAAACAAAAAGAAAACTGGTAGGAAAATGGAGGGAAATGTTGCTTAACTCTACCTTCAGAATAAGTTGAAAACGTTAGTCAAATTTAGTGCCACTAAATTCACTCACATGTATAATTAAATCTTTGCAATTCACCTTTAAGTTTTTTCATGCATAATGATCTGTATTCATCTATTATATGATATACCCTTCAAATCTCATGGATAACAACAATATGGATGGAAATGATATAATGAGTGGGATTATGGACACACATGTTTAATATCAATATTTGATATAATATTGATAGAGATGCATATAAATCTGAAGCAAATTTTCTATGTAAGAACTTCAGAAAGTTTTCCCAAAAGGGACAGCTCCACAGTTACAGACTTTAATTATTGTTTTTCAACATGAATAATTCTCAGCTAGAAAACCCACCTTAAACTACTATAAATTATTCTTACCAGCACTGCACGCTTTTCTTCATCTCCTTTTGTTTCTCTCTTTTCATTTTTTTTCCTGAATATCTCTTGAAGCTGAAAGAGAAAGTGATCAAGAATCAAATATCCAGTGAGTTTCTGGGTACCTAGTTACCACTCTGTGCTAGGTATATTCTAAAAACAAAGAATTAGCTTCATCTACCAAGAACATTAAAACTACTACAGATACATTTTCTGATACCAATTTTTTTTTCCTGAGGAAAAAAAACACACCCTTTGCCATCAGCAGCCTATGGTTCAGTTAAATGTACAAAATTATAGCTTTACTTTATCTCTAAGACATAAAGACAGGGAATTTGTGACACACAAATAAAAGAGATGAAGCCAACTGGGGTAGAAATAACACTGGAATAGAATTCAGGGACTCTGGGTGTGAGCCCATCTTCTGTCACATACTAATTTTGTGATGGTGGACAAGGTCACATATCCCTCACGAGGCTCCAATTTACTCATAAGTGAAATGAGGACGCCCCCTAAAGTCCCTTTCAGGTAATTGTACATTGTGGGCTCTGCGTACAACCCCTTGGACAAGTTACTCTAATTATTTGAGGGATTGTTTTCCGTTTCCAGAACATGTAGATAATTCCTTACTTTAGAGGAATATTTTTTTTTCTCCAGCTACATTGAGGTACAATCACCAGGTCTTGTAAGAATGCTGTGCAAAGGAAATATTACAGATAGTTACTCAGCACATTGCCTGTCACATAGTAACCTCTCAAGAAATGTCAGCTCTATTATCACCTCTTTAAAATCCTATTTTACAAATGGAAGCCTAGTCCTACCTCTATCACAGCTTTCTGGGGAGGTCACTGTTTGTGGCTTTGTAACTGGAACAGCTATCTTAACTCTTCATTTCATTTTGTACGGCAATAGTTGAAAGTCAAATAAAGCGTATCACCTCCCAAGATATGTGATAACACAAATACAGTATAGAATCTGAATGATTTTTTAACAAATACATTCATTTTCACACTTTTTCTTAGTGAAAAGAGTTTTTATTTTTTTTTTAATTTTTTATTTTTTTAAAGATTTTATTTATTTATTCATGAGAGACAGAGAGAGAGAGAGAGGCAGAGGCAGAGGGAGAAGCAGGGTCCCAAGGAGCAGGGAGCCTGATGTGGGACTCGATCCCAGGACGCTGGGATCATGACCTGAGCCGAAGGCAGACGCTTAACGACTGAGCCACCCAGGCATCCCATGAAAAGAGTTTTTAGCAAGGGTTATTAATAATCATTTTTTAAGTAGGCATGAGAATCATAGGTTTTAGACCTCTACAAGGAAGTCAGCTCAACTCTACCTCCTGCTTTCAGGAATTCTTTGCTGTTTACAAACAAATAAAAACAACAAACAAAAAACATCACTTAGGAGGCAGCAGGACAGCCACTGCAAAGAGTAGAGAGGGGAAACAAGTTGTACGTGAACGTTTTTACCTCCCATCCCCACAAACAGACAATATTCCAAAGGACATCTATAGAGACACCTTTCAATGCACTGAGTTCCTAAAGGTACTCTTTTAGTCGATGGGGTAGAACTTGGCAGTGTTGCCACAGAAAATTTATTAAAAATTATTTAGAATACTAGGCCCATTCTGAAAGTCCTAAAAGACAGTTTTATGCTATCATAACAAAACTATATTAAACTAAATCTGTTTATTTTAGGGTGTTAGGAACATATGTCTATCTTTGCAGTGAAACTGAAAACTCTCACCTCCCCACGGCATCCCGAAAAGCACTCAAATGAGGGGTCCTTCATGGTTCCAGGTTCCAATGGTGTGACTCAGGGACTGTCCCCAGGCAAAGGCTACATGGGTGTTAGAGTAAGTCATCTGACAGATCCCAGTAATTAGTCTGCTTGCTTCCTTTTGAATGGCTACTGATTATGACAAGGATTTTTATCTCTTCCCTTTTCTACCACAGAAAACAATGATTTCATAGTTTCTCTTCCATGTTCCAGCCTCTGAGGAAAATACTAAGCTGTTTAAGAGGTTTTCTGAGGGATTTTTAATGGCTTGTTACAAAAGAAAATAGAAAATAAAATGGCTATTTATATGCCATCTCTCCCTTTTCTTTTATCTAGGAATTATAGGTAAATACAGAATTGAACATAAATGTTAAGGGTAGAACTTGTTACTCTAAGGATCTCTACTTTGGAGAAAAAAAATAGAATAGGCATTTTGCCACCGAAGCAGATGCAGGATCCATGGGTAAAAAGAAATAGGAAAATTCCGGAAAGGGGAGTGGCAAGATCAGTGAGCAGCTGATGATGTTGCCAAACCAGCATCAAGCTGCATCAGTCAGGTGAGAAAGACTGAAGGCAGATACCTAAGAACAATCTTATTCTCCCCATTTTAGATCAGCCCTTTTTCAAAGACAAGAGAAAGGAATAGCAAAATGGGGACAAGACTGGAATATAAGGCAGTCATGAGTGGAAGAGAAAAGCAGAAAAAAAAATCACAGGTCCTATCGTGAGAAGGAAGGGAAGTTCCGGTGGCAAAGAGCTGTGGCTGGGGGCTGATACGATGGGGTCTGAGCATAACCGAGCATATACCACACCTCTGAACTGCCTGTTATCCACCCAGTGGAAAATATCTGACTCATTTCAAATGTTCAGAAACATGTAAACAACTATAATCATCTTTATATAATGAATACAATTTATATTTTTATAATATAAAAATTTTTTAAAGTACACAATGCTGTACTTCTTCATTAAATTAAGGAGAAAGCATAAATTTTTCACTCTTCCTTCTACGTTGTTCCAAATAATGCAAAAACATAAGGATGTAAATATCAATATTTATTGATAAAATGGAGCATATAATATACATACCACCAAAAACTCCTTTTTATCCACCATCTCATTGCCATCAGTGTCAAACATGTTGAAAGCTATTCTAAAACCTGCATGTGGCTCTGCCAGAAAGAACAGAAAAGCACTTGTGAAATGGAAAAATGTTTTTAAAGTGCAGTTGTGAATAGTTAAGTATACTCTGTACAAAAATACTTTCTTTCACCAAGAAATTAAAAGCAGGTTACTATTAATGAAATATAATAAAAGCTACATATGTATACATATTTCTGTTTCATGTATTAGCACTCTTAGCAACAAAATTGATAATACACTTTAAAAGTATTTGTCTGATACCTGCTGTGCAACACAGGCAGTATAATTTAACCACCTTAACTTCCAAAAAGAAGTACTTCTTTTTGTTATCCCAAGTTTGTCAGTTTCAGAGGGAAATAGCAAATCATCACATATGTTCAATATTTAGAACACAAGAAAAAAAATATGACACAATGGACCAATCCTGATTCTTAGGAAAATCAGAATGGAAATGACCTATGAAAATAAATGTCAAGCACAAGAGATTACATAGTGGGTTTAAACTTTCAGAAGCTTCAAAAGGAGACATATAAAATAAAAGAGGCTTGGATAATTCTCAATTTCCCCAAAATACAAGGAACAATTGCTTTTCTGAGAAAGACGCACTTGTAAACACTAAGAACTGTTTAATTTTATGAACCTTATAATGCGGTTCAATCCCTTTATCTTCTAAAGCATAAAGAAGAAAACCTCCCACAGAAGAAAACTTACATATCCTTCAAAGAGAAGCTCAGTGCACATGCCTTTGTGAAACATCTGACCCTTTCTTTTTTTAAGATTTCATCCATTCATTTATTTTAGAGAGCACACACAGGCACACGCAGTCGCGTGAGGGGTGGAGTGGTAGAGGGGGAGCGAGAGGGAGAATCTCAAGCAGACTCCACATTGAACGCAGAGCCTGCTGTGGGGCTGGATCTCAAGACCCTGAGATCATGACCTGAGCCAAAACCAAGGGTCATTAGCTTAACGGACTGATCCACCTAGGCGTCCCTCTGACCCCTTCTTTTGAGATGACTGGCAAAAAGTTTTTAAAAGGGGCCTCCCACAGATATATTTGGCATTACCTGCTGTAAAATCTTGAAACTAGCAAAAGAGAAGCATGTAACCTTACTTACTTTCTTTTTTTTTTTTTTTAAAGATTTTATTTATTTATTTGAGACAGAGAGAATGAGAGAGAGAGCATATGAGAGGGGGGAGGATCAGAGGGAGGAGCAGACTCCCTGCAGAGCAGGGAGCCCGATGCGGGACTCGATCCCGGGACTCCAGGATCATGACCTGAGCTGAAGGCAGTCGCTTAACCAACTGAGCCACCCAGGCGCCCGTAACCTTACTTTCTTAACTGGCAATAGCTGTCTCTGAAAATGGAAACAGAAGCCAGTCTTATATGCAGGCTCATTTCTGGCATATAGTTTAGGAATTGAAACTTACTTTCATTAGCATTCAGTTAAGAAAGAAATAAAAAATTTCATTATCTCTAATAACCAAGTTTTAAGTTAAAATGATCTTGAAAATACACAATGAAAAGAAGTCCTCACTGTTTGGAAGGGAAAATGAGGTTAAAATAATAAATAGCAAAGAGGAAAGAATCATAGACAGGTAAGGTGAATTCTCTAGCCCACTTTCTACCAGCTCTGTTTTCACATTTCTCTTGGTTCTAATCTAAAAAACATCCAAAAGTTTTCAATTCAAATTCCCAGAAGTTTCTAAAATAGGTTCTGAACTCCAAAGGAAGATTCACTGCATCCAAAGATCCTAACCTTTCCATGTAAGCAAAACCACCGTATGTTTTCTTCCTACACTCTTATCCATACCCTGTCCCATCTCAACAAGTGGCTTTCCTAACCAGTTCTATTATATTCTTGCCTGTCACTCTGCCAGTTTAGGTATTTCAGACTTAACAGTTTTGTAACCAAAGTTGTTCTATAGCTAACAATATAACTTTTTCACAAGTCTCTGAGATATCCTTGGTACTCCTCTAGTTTTCATGGAGTATTCATCATTGACTAGACTTGAATCATAATGGCTTCCAGTGTGGAACAACCTCAGATAGTTGTATTACTAACTGCACAACACTTCTTGTTCTTCAGCACCAACATTTTAATTTCATTTTGAGTCCAGGAGGAAAAAAAATACAAGAAAAAATAAAGGATGATAATTTTCAAAATTCATATGCACACATGTACATCCCCCAAACTTCCTGCGACAGAACTCCAACATAACATCATTCATTACTAAATTCAGAATAACATAATGGCTCTGATTTTTCTAATCATAGAAGTACAAGGAATTTTATGACTTGTTTCTAATGACAGAGTTTCACTGATAATTCGTATTTCCAGACATCTCTACAAATCCCCACAAACAGAAATCCCTCTAGCGATATTCTTTCATTTATTCTTTTTTTTCACTCATTCACCTAGTTTTTGAGAGGCTACCATGTGCTAGACACTGTCCAGAAATGGACAAAAAAGAGAAAATCTCTGCCATCATGGACCTTGCATTCAAGTATGGGGAGACGAAAACATACAAACCAATAAACAAATACTTTCAAGTAGTTTTAAGTGCTATGAAGAAAATAAAACACGGTAAAGGGATAAAAAGGGAGAGGTAAGAGAGGGCGCTATTTTAGGGAGGATAGTCAAGAAGCGTTCACATTTCACATTCAAACGAAAACTGAATAATGTTTATTATCATGAGGATCTTGAGGAAAAAGCACTGACAGCAGAGGGAGCAGAAAGTACAAGTTCCTGAGGTGAGACTTCAAGGAACAGAAATGCCAGGTGGCTGGAGCACAGTGCACAATAGCAGGTAAGTTCCTGCATTAAATGCAATGAAATTTAACTGAAATCATTAGTAAGCCCTTCCTATATTTCATAAAAATTGCTGCATATGAGAGGCAGAGAATAACAAAGCTGTTTTAGTATGTATAATGGGTGTTCTGATACACTCACAGTTAGAAAACTCCTTCTTTCACACTAGTCTTAAGAAACTTAAGATTTCAATGAGTGTAGCAGGAAATTTACAAATCCCTACATGACCTGACTTTTAGGCTTTCATGTAAACCAAAAGGAATGATGTATGATCTAAAATTTATAATTTATGAGCACTTTATTCCTATACCGTATGTCATAAAAACATTTATGTCTTTGACTCTTGATAGTGCTATTTGCTGATAACATTTAGACATGAAATTTGCAAAATAACCATAGATAAACCTAAAGTGATTTTCAATAGTAAAAGAATCTAAGATTTGTTTTCCAAGATTCTGATTTAAAAACAAAACTGTATCCAAAAGTAGACTCAATGAGTACACTTACTTGTTAAAATACATAAAAGAAAAAGATATTCTGTGTAAGAAATCACACCTAGAAGAAAAATAGTATTAGTAATGCTATATATAAAGTATTACTTTATCAAGCAAAATATTATTCTTACAGTAATAAGTAATATTAATAAGGAACTTACTGTTTTAAAGAACAAGCTAAGTATTGTTTTAAACAAGACTAAACTATTAAAAATCATGGCAAAAGAAGCAACAAAATTAATTTTAATTTGTTTCACAATGCTTCTGTGGAAACTCATGCAAAATTACCATTAATACTCCTAGATATATTGGCCAAGAAAGCAAAATTATATTGTTTATTTATAACTATAACTTTAAACTTGTTGCTAGTTTTCAATGGATGAACTAACATAAAATAAAAAGGTTGGAAATGGTTAAACTGTAAAGTGCTTAATTACTTCTTAATAACTCTTGAAAAAAATAACAAATAACTCTTGAAAAAAACATTTAGATATTCCTGCTTACAAATATGATTTCTGTAATTGCATTAAAAAAACAAAACTCTGTATCACTTTTCTGCTTTCAAGTTATTATTATTTTTGACAAAGTTAATGCTTCTATTAAATGTACTCTAAGAAGTTTTTGTCTTAATTACATGGCTTACCCTTTCTGAATATTGCATCCTGAGTTCTCTGTAATCCTAGTATTACAAAGTTTAAAAGGTGTTTGTTTGGAGTAAATACAAATATATATTCTGTTACTCAAATTCTTGCTTTTGGACATAACACCCCAAACTAGAACTAACGCTTAATTGAGCTTCTAGGTAGATCCTGAGAAAATTAAAATCAGGAATAAGTCAGTAACACTTCTCCACAGATATCAGATAGTCCAAATGTTTAGTAAAAGGGTATACAAAAATCCTTAAATAATCAGATTGTGAACCTTGAAAGTCCATTTTACCTGATGTTCTTTGAGGCTCCGCTCTTTGTTACAGAACAAAGAGAAGAGAAGTCACTGTCAGGCAGTTTGTCAAAAAACTTGAAGGGAACTAGCTGGAGGCCCTGAAAGCATTCCCTTCTTTTGTTTATACTACAATATTGTGACCTATAGACAGATAGTTCTGGTTGACTGCCATGAATGTTATGGGAGAAAGATTCTGGAATGGTCAATGTATATAAAAGATACAATACCTAGATTCCATAGGGATCCCTCATAGAAAGAGAGAGAGAGAGAAAGAAAAAGAGAGAGAGAGAGAGAAGGAAAGAAAGAAAGAGAAAGAAAGAAAGAAAGAAAGAAAGAAAGAAAGAAAGAAAGAAAGAAAAAAAGAAAGAAAGAAAGAAAGAAAGAAAGAAAGAAAGAAAGAAAGAAA
>NW_023270320.1:19940019-20151958 GCF_011800145.1 Mirounga leonina | reverse complement strand
AAAGAAAGAAAGAAAGAAAGAAAGAAAGAAAGAAAGAAAGAAAGAAAGAAAAGAAAAGAAAGAAAGGAAGAAAGAAAAGGAAAAAAGGGGAATGGGATTGGGAAATGGACTCTATGTCTCTACAATCCCATCATCACTGACTGTTGTTCTAATTGACCTGGTGGAACACACAAGAGATGTTGGTTGATATAAAGAAGTTTAATAACTACATCTTTTATTTGATAATTAACTCAAGATTTCCCTCAGTGAACAATTAGCAGTGAGAGTACTAATCATAATTATCATGGTAGGTACTTGTTTGTAGGACCAAATGGTTTTTGAGGTGGTGTAATCCGCAAACAAGAACAAAGTGAAATTTATGATATAATTTAATAAAAATGATCAACGAAAAGAGAAAATACTACTCAACATGAACTGTAGATTCTTAATGCTTTCCAATTACAAAAATGTAAAACTGTTAGACTCACCTTTTAATTTATTTTAAGGCTACCCAAGATCAAAAAATAAAATAAAAATGCATATGCTAAGCATATAAAAAAAGAGGGTAAGAAAGATGTCAACTACATTTCTTTTGAAAATTCAATAAAAAAGTTCTAAGGGAAGCTCCTTAAAAACATTATACTGTTTAGTTCCTATATCATGATACATTACACAGCTGGCTGTTATAACTAAGTCTGAAATATATGTTTTCATAAATGTTGCATAACAATTAATTTTTTGTAAAACTGCGTAACATTTTCTTGCGGGGGTAATACTTTAAGCAGATAAAATGCAACTGTAAATTAATCTTCAATAGCTCTCAAGATTTAGCTTTAAAATTCCTTTGCCACTTAAACCAATTTATAAAAAAGCAAGGCTCTCTGGGACATTCTACTTCGCCTAACCTAATGGTTCTAAAACTTTTTGTGTACATGGATTCCTTCGATAATCCAATCACCATGACATAGCTCTGCACTATCCTACAGGGTAGCCATTGGTCACATGTGGCTACTTAAATTTAAAATAAATAAAATTAAATACAATAAAAAATTCAGTTCCTCTGTTACAGGAGCCACATTTCAGGTGCTTTTTTTAAAAGCCTACTGGCTAGTAGCTACTATGGGAGACAACACAGAAATAGAACATTTCCATCACTATAGATAATTCTCTGGGATAGCACTGAATAGATCATTTCCCCCCCAAAATTTGCAAATATTCATGTAACATAAAGATTAGGACAAGCCTAAACCCAGGGCTTCCAGATTCAACCCCTTCTATGACCACAAAGAATTTCCTTTTTCCATGCATTTGTTTTTCTCAGATGATACTTGATCCAATTTGTATTTTCCCATGAGAGGTATTAAAAGTAAATATTTTTATATTTGCTAACTTATCTTTCTGAGCTTTGATTTTTCCTAATCCTATCATCCCACCCTAGATTTGAATGACAATCTTTAAGACAATTTCCAGGAAAAAATTTCTAAGAGCTTTAAATATACCATGGCTCTGATTTCGCAAAGATTTTAAAACCCTAATTATGCAAAGCCTACGATGAAAGGTAAGGTGTCTACCCCTTTCAGGTTCCATTTGAACCAGGTGGAAGCAATCTGATTTTCTAATTCCACTCAGATAAAATACATGGATTATAATTATCCTTTAAAATATTTGTCTTCATGCTAGAGTATAATTATTTTCAAACCAATATCTGTCAAAATTGATGAAAATGAAAAAGGTAACTGTTTATATAATTTCTTTAATATTTTTATTTCATATACTCTTATATTTGAAAATATAAAAAAGTATATTTACAAGAAAAATTCCTTTTTAAGATTAAAGAGATTTTATTAATTAGTCTTTCCTATAAATATGTACCAAAAGTTAAGTGTAAAAGAAAATGGCAATAAAAACTATATAATTTGATTGCGAGGAAATGTATGAATTTATAACAACTTAGCTTAGATACATAGATATAGATCATATAGTAGGTTGAAAGGTGGATTTTGCAACGAGTGTTGTTTTAAAAGAAACATATTCAAATTGGGTGACCAAAAGACATATCCAATAAGTTCTTCACAGTGATTACTAAATCTTTTAAAAATCTATAATCTCCTGGAAGTAAAATGGAAGAAAAATAGTTGGAGATCAATATTTTTGAAAAATGCTTTCTATAATTAAATATAACCCTCACTACTCAATATGGTTGGAAAGTAATTTTTTATGCCATAAAAGTTCATTTTCTTCTAAAAAATTTGAAAGACATGAATAATATATTTAAAAATAAGAAACACTTTTAATCCCGCTACCCAGAAACAATCATTAATATTTTGGTATTTTTCTTTTCAGTTTTTTCTCTATGCACACACACATCTGCACATATAAGTAACTTGTTATATTATTTTAAGTATAAGGAAAAATATATATAAAGAGTATAAATAATACAGTGTCCATTTTAAAATGCATAAGTACTAAAGTTAACTTACCTTTTTCTTTAAGATTACGAAAAAGCTTTGAAGATCCTTTCCAAACTGGTGGTGTTTCTGAGAGCATTTGATTTAATTCCTATAACATAAGGTATCATAACATTGATTAAGAGGCAAACCACTTACTTATAAAATAGATAAAAAATATTTAAATGTCATATACAAAAAAATTCTCCACTTAGAAGACCTGAGACATGGCTGTATTTATTCTATTCTATACCTGTGGTTCATTCAACCACAAAACCCAATATTTGCCCACAGTCTAAATATAAAGTAAATCATAAAGAAGCTATGTTGAATTCAATTAGAGCTACCAAAAATTTCAGATAAATTTTGCAAGTGGAGGAACATATATAAAATATTCAGGTTAAGGGGCACCTGGGTGGCTCAGTCGTTAAGCGTCTGCCTTCGGCTCAGGTCATGACCCCAGAGTCCTGGGATCGAGCCCCGCATCCGGCTCCCTGCTCCGCGGGAAGCCTGCTTTTCCCTCTCCCACTCTCCCTGCTTGTGTTCCCTCTCTCGCTGTGTCTCTCTCTGTCAAATAAATAAATAAAATCTTTAAAAAAATAAAAAATAAAAAAAATAATCAGGGTAAGATAAAACAGTGAGTTTAAGTTTAGGAACCAGTTAGAAAAGGATAGTTTCATGAAAGTGGTAAGTAAAGGTAAATTTCCTAATCAAGGTCAGAGATGATGACCTGGCTTCACATACTGTCTCTTTTCTGTAGCCCTCTTGGATTTAGGGAGCTTTGTGGAGGAAGTAAATGGACAGAGGATCAAATTGGGAAAGAATGAAGAATATTTTAGTAGTGACTCGAAGAGTGCTGATGTCAGATGGAGTTCAGGGGTATTGAGTGATTATGACCACTGTTTCCTTTTTTTTTTTTCTTTCTAATTTTAACTTACATACTCAGTAAAGAACACAGACTTCAATTGCTTAGTCAGCCTTTTTTGTTTGTTTCTAAATCAAACTACCACAGCAGGTTGGGGAGCTATTTTGGAAAATTTAAACATTTGAATCATTGTTCAGATACTAAAGGAAATTTGAATTTATTGTGCATACTGAGTTCAAAATAATTAAATGAAAATTGTATTTTGGTTAATTGTAAAGAAAAATTATTAAAGGATTTGATGAGATAAACTGAAATAATTTGAAATAAAAAAGGTGGTTTGCTAAGTAACACACTGAAAAACACTAGAAACCACTTCTATTCCCAGACCTGATTCTTCTACTCAACATGTGGTTCCCCAATAGCCTAGGCATAACCTGTGAGCTTGTTCAAAAAGCAGAATTTCGGTTCCCATCCCAGATCTACTGAACCAGAATGTGTATTTTTAACAAGAACTCCGGGCGATTTTCTTTCTCTACATTCCAGTTTGAGAAGCACTTTCAGACAAACCCTTCCTGATGTGGCTGTACCTAAAAATGCTCTGTAACATTATAAACTGTTTTGTTGTTTTTTTTTTTCATTACAAAGCTGAGCTGACAGGCAAATAAGGAAACCCTGGGATGCCAAAGGCAGCACAGGTATTTTTAGGCGATTTATGGATTCCCCGAAGCCCACTGTGAACCCCGCTTTCATTCCCTTCATAGGGCTATCTATCTCTGCACTGCAAGTAACAGACGCCACCAGATGATCAGTAGCTTCTGATTAGAATAGCAACAGCACAGAGGTAAGAATTCGGGCTTGAATAACGACGAGAAGCTGGAATATTTACTGCTTAAACAATAAACTCATAAATATTTTTGTTAGAGCAAGAGATTAAAAAGAACATTTTGCATATATTTTATATACCTTAATGTATACCACATCTATTATATAAATATTAACCTCTCTTTCTCCATTTTAACTATTTCCATATATTCAACTTCATCTCTTCCAGCTTGAACTCAGCTAGAGTTTACAACCAAAAAAAAAAAAAAAAAAAATCATAGCTACCTTTTATTGAGTGCCCTCTATGTGCCTGACAATATATAATCTCTCATTTAATTTTAATTAACATTCTCATTATGCATATTTTACTGAGACTTAAAGAGGATAAGAACTTACCCAAGGTCACACAACTACTAAATGATTGACCAGATCCTTACTGACTAAGCAGTTTATTTTAGTAATAATTCAGCTTCTTCTGGTCTGGATTATCTAATTAACACACTGATTTTTTTTTTTTTAAGACTTATTTATTTGAGAGAGCGAGAATGAGAGAGAGAGGGAGAGAGAGAGAGAGTACATGAGAGGGGGGAGGGTCAGAGGGAGAAGCAGGCTCCTCGCTGAGCAGGGAGCCCTATGCGGGACTCGATCCCGGGACTCCAGGATCATGACCTGAGCCGAAGGCAGTCGCTTAACCAACTGAGCCACCCAGGCGCCCCAACATACTGATTTTTGTCTTCAGTTCACTTTAAGAAGTTTTAAAACGTATTAAAATCTGTATTTCCGCTCAGACTGGGAATTTCTCTCCCCATTCCCAGTGCCTAGATCTTGGTCTCTTACATGTAGTAGTGTTATAATAATAAATAATTTGGGGCATCTGGGTGGCTCAGTCGATTAGGTGTCTGCCTTTGCTCCGGTCACGATCTCAGGGTCCTGGGATCGAGCCCCACATTGGGCTCCCTGCTAGCAGGGGACCTGCTTGTGCTCTCTCGCTCTCTCTCAAATAAATAAAAAATCTTTAAAAAAATAATAAATACTTTGGTTGGCCTTTGCCCCTGGTTTCTGGAAGATGCTATATCCTTGAATCACACTTGGTTATAGGATGACCCTGGATGGGTTACTGATAGCCAGAAAGGACCACCATGGGATTAGAAGGTTGGGGCTCTGAGGTCTCCCTACCTCTGGGGAGGGGTAGGGAAAGGGAACGGAGATTGAGTTCAATCACTGGGCCAATGAATCAATTATACCTACATAATGAAACCTTCAATAACAACTCAACACCCAAGCTCAGTGGAGATTGCCACTAGTAAATATATTGGTGTGCCAGGAGGGGTGACACACTTCTCCATGGGAAGAGGGCATGGAAGGTCTGTGTTTGGGATCTTCCTATACCTGTCCTCAGAGTCTCTTCATATGGCTAGTCCTGATTTGTGTCTCTTAAAATAATTATAAACTGTTAATTATAAATACAGAATGTGTCTGAGTTCTGAATCAGTCTAGCAAATTACTGAACTTCAAGGGGAATTATGGGAGCCTCTTGGATTTGTAGCCAGTTGGTCAGAAGTGTGGGGGGCCTGGGGACCCTTGATCTTGCAGCTGGCATCTGAAATAAGGGCAGTCTTGTTGGGGACTGTGCCCTTAAATCAGTGGAGTCTGACACTAAATCTGGGTGGTTAGCATCAGAGTTATATCGCATATTGTAAGTTGGTATTAAATAGATATTTGCTGTATCAAATTCATTTTCCTAGAATTATGGTGCCTTGTAAAAGATTTATATAATTTTCTTAAATAAGTATAATTTTGTCTTATTATATAGTTAATATATATGCATTATAGGAAAATTAGCAAGTATAGAAAATAAAAACTAATTTCAATCCAGGAATGAACCATAATTGAAAGTTGTTTTTTTTTTTTTTTTAAGATTTTATTTATTTATTTGAGAGAGAGAGAATGAGAAAGAGAGAGCACATGAGAGGGGGGAGGGTCAGAGGGAGAAGCAGACCCCCTGCTGAGCAAGGAGCCCAATATGGGACTCGATCCCGGGACTCCAGGATCATGACCTGAGCCGAAGGCAGTCGCTTAACCAACTGAGCCACCCAGGCGCCCCATAATTGAAAGTTTTATTTAAATCCTTTTAGTCTAATTCTCTCTAGGCATAATTATATAGCTTTTTTGTCATTGCAGCAAATATTAAATTATTTTCTACATATTGTTTTGTAACTTACTCTTTGCACTTAATACTTCATGGGCATATTTTCCTGCCAAATATTCTTCATTGCATTTTAATGGCTACACAGCAGTTCTATATTAGCAGTTCTGAAATGTAAATTCTTTTTTTTTTTTTTTCTAAAGATTTTATTTATTTGACAGAGAGAGAGACAGCGAGAGCAGGAACACAAGCAGGGGGAGCAGGAGAGGGAGAAGCAGGCTTCCCACGGAGCAGGGAGCCTGACGCGGGGCTCGATCCCAGGACCCCGGGATCATGACCCGAGCCGAAGGCAGACGCCCAACGACTGAGCCACCCAGGCGCCCCTGAAATGTAAATTCTTTATACTCTTAAAAATTATTATGGACCCCAAGGAGATCTTGTTTATGTGGATATCATATTTAATGCATGTGGAAGTAGAAATGATAAATTTTTAAACACAAAAATACACAAACACATATTCTATTAGATGTCAGATTGATGGCATCATCAATCATCCTGTAGCCTCTAAAAAACCCCTCTGTACACTTGTGAGAGAATGCAAATAATAAAACAAATTATCTTCTTGGTGTTATTATAAAAATAGTTTTGACTTCATGGACCCCTGAAAAGGTGTTTGCACTTTAAGAACAGGCAGTCTATATTATTCTGCAACTTGCTGTTACTCAACTTTCAGTCTTCTAGGTCCATTCATAACTTGGATGTATTTTTTCATTGTGGTTCTGTATTACTGTATTTGTCTCTGAATGCCTATTTCACAATTTTTTTTATTCATTTCTCAACTGACTGACATTTATATTGTTTCTTTTTTTTAATTTTGGCTATTACAATCGATGCTGCAGAAAACACGTACAGGACTGCTGGTGTAATATTTCTCTAGTATACTTCTCTAAAAGTACAGTTTTTGATGTGTACTTTCAACTTTATTACATTTGCCAAATTCCTCTCAAAAGTGAATATACAATACACCCTCACCTGGTTCTTTCTTCTTCGTTGCTAATTATTGGTCCTGCTAGATTTCTGGAAGCTGATAATCTGATGGGTGTGAAACAGTACCATATTATTGGTTTAATTTGCATATCCCTAATCACTAGTGAGGTTGAGGTCCTTTATATATATTTATCAGCCATTCTATGTTTACCCTTTTTTTCTTACTGAGCTGATTATCTTTTTTATATTGACTTACAGGAGTCCTATATAAGTATAGTACACTTAATATTTTGTTAATATATTGCAAGCATATTTTCCCATCTGTCATACATCTTTTAACATTGTTGGCACTCTTTTGGTATGCCAAAGTTTCTGATATTTAATTTAGTAAAATCTTCCAAAATTTCCTTTGAGCTTTGTTTTATGTGTCTCATCTAATGAAACCTCCTGTGTCCTTTATTTTACTTCTAATATTTCAGAATTTTTTGTCAAAGTAAGAACTTAATCCATCTGAAATTTGCTTTTGTATATGGTGGTCAGTTTGATATTTAATTGTATTTAGCCCCATTTTGGAAAGACTATTGTTCCAATACCTAAAGGTCAATCCTTCCTCCAGGGATTTACAGATCTTCCCATACATGCCTGGGTCTGTTTCTAGATTCTATATTCTATTATTTTCACCTAATTAAAAAATTCTTGCAATAATATAATACTATTTTAATTATAGCTCTATTATTAATCTTAATATGAGACAGGCCCAATTGTTCTCATCCTATTGTTTGTCTGTTTGCTTCCCTTCCTTCCTTTTCAGAATTGTTCGGAAAATTCTGGGCCCTTACTCTTCTAAATGAATCATCTGTGAACATGACATATTTCTCTGCTTACTCATATCTCTTAAAAAATAGAATAATATCTTGCACATCTTCTGTTAAGTACACTAAGAATCTAATACTTTTTGTTGCTATTGTGAAAAGTACCTTATTTGATAGTGCAGTTTCTAATTGCTTTGCTGGTGCAGAAATACTAGCAGCAACCTTGCTAAACTTTTACTAAATCTGAATTTGAAATCTATGCATTTTTATATTTTTCTCTCAATCATATTGTTTCTTACTGTCCTGCTCCTTGGAACCTATTTTTTCTTGTCGTACTACATGTTATAGCCTGAGTTATGTCTACCTCAAATTTGAAATCATAATTCTCAGTACCCAGAATGTGACTGTATTTAGAGACGGCCTTTACAAAGGTAATTAAGATTATTAAACGAGGTCATTATAGTTGGTCCTAATCCAATATGACTGGTGTCCTTATAAGAAGACATCAGGATACAGACATGCACAGAACAATGATGGGGAGATGACAGAGGGAGAAGACAGACATCTACAAGCCAAGGAGGGAGGCCTCAGAAGAAACCCACCCTGCCAACACCTTGATCCTGAACTTCCAGCCTCCAGAACTGTGAGAAAATAAATTTCTGTTGCTTAAGCCACCCAACTTTGGCATTTGTTACAGCAGCCCTAGCAAATTAATATACTCCCTTAGCTTAGACCTGTAATAAAACAGTGAGTAGTAGTTGTGATAGCATATTTGTATTCTATCTAATTTGAAAGAGAATGTCTAAAGTTTTATATGTAAACATCATGTTTGCTACAGGCTTTTGGAAGATTCTCTATAACTGATTAAGGAAGTTCCCTAGAATGCTATACTGTTTCTTTTTTTTTAAATTGAAGTTTATCATACATTTAAAAGTGCAAAAGGAATATATGTAAAATTTAAAGTTAGAAATTGTTAAGAAACAGAAAATTACCAGTACTTTAGAAGCCTCTTTGCACTTCTCACTGATGATATTTCCTTCCATCTCCCCCAGAGGTAAATATTGTCTTGAATTTAATATTTATCATTCCTTAGTTTTCCCACCTATGAATGCATCCTTAAGTGGTTTCTTTTTAGACTTTATGTAAATGGAACTGTAATTTATATTTTTGTGAACTGCCTGTCATTATGTTTCCCAGATTCATCTAGTTTAAGCACCAGTATAATTCATTTGTTTTCACTTGGTATACTATTCACTGTATGAATATATAAAAACTTATTTATCTTATTGACATTGTACTGTAGTCTTTCTGGCCAACCATGAATAATCTAATAACATTCCTGTGAACCTCTCATGCATGTACAAGTTTCTCTAGGTATAGAGACTAGTGTAAAATTATTGGATCATAGGGCATATTCAAGTTTAACTTTACTAGGTATACGTATGGCAGAACTGAGATCCAAGAGAACTGGTAGGTACAGGGTATGTGTATCTTTAATTTTATAGATGATGCCAAACTATTTTCCAAAGTGGGTATGCATATATATATAGTGTGCATGCATATGTACACCAAGAGCTTTAACCTACCTGTTTGGTAAGTGACTTCCACGTTTTAACAACTGTAATAAACAAATATAAAAGAGTTAGATAATAAATACTTCATGTAATGTACATCTGAATTCAGTAACCATCTACAACCCTAACTCATAACACCAAGCTTCCATATCTAAAAACAAAATATTTTTTGGCTTTGAGATGTGGATCTAAGGTATAGATTTGACTTATGTATTTGTTTCATGTACTATACACTAGTTATAATAAGTGATAGCAGTAGAATAGGACACATTTTCCATAATCATCTTACTTTGGGGATTTCTGGATTTATAAAGTTAACTTACTCCATGTTAAACATCCTATGGGCTTAAAAACACAAATACTGATATTTATTAAATATTCATACTAGAACATAAAATATGAACATAGAGAAATTATAATTGTAAGGTGCTGCCTATGATGTCTGCTTTATCTCTAGTTACAATTCAAACGCCAGGTCTCTCTAGGGTGAAGGGGAAGGATCGGGGCAATGAGAAAAGGAGATGAAGATGAAAGCAGGTAACACGATAGGGAGACCCTCATCCTGTTCTCCATTCTTTCCCCGTATTTAAGAATCATTTCTAGAACAAGAGTGTTATAATTGAATAAATTACCGAGATCACTTTCTTTTTCTGATTCCTCCTCACACCCTTGAAGATCTCAAACACTATAAATCTTATAATATTGGAATAAATGCTCAGTCACCATTGCTGTTTCCTTTGCTCAGATTTGAAAACTCTGAATATCTAATGTCTGCCCAAGAATTATCTCCAGATTTATATGTGATTAAGTCTTATAACACAGCTGCATTAGGAGCTGGTAAATATTAATTATTTCAGCTACATTACAATAATGATAACCAATAATTTTTTTACATGGCAATGTGGCTATTTCTTTATAATTAACCATAGTTACTGTAAACAGTACATTGAAGTCAAGACTATAAGATAGGCAGTTTTTGCCATGTAACTTTCTTTTTTGTAAGCAATATAAAAAGTCACTTTAAGATCGAAAGCATAGAAGTATGTTCTAAAATTCAGCAAACCGATTTTTATGGAGATTGACTTCTTCTCTATATAGCAACAATATCCTTTTTTTACCCAAGATAATTTATACAAATGTGTAATCAAGTGATTAAAATCACAGGTTTATAAAGAAGTCAGCATTTAGCCTTAATTCTAATACATTTATTTCATCCTCCTTTTCATAATGAACAGAACACTGTAAATAGTATTTATTATCTGTTGCTTTTGAAATATAGCAGTATGAACAGAAGAAAAACAAATGGCACTAAAGTACATGCACATGCTCTTATGCAATGTTCAGAAGCTATTTATCAGAAGAGGAAGTTAGACACACTCTTGAGTTTTGTAGGGTTTATGAGATTTCCAGGGTAAATTATTCACAAAAGACATATTCATTCTGCCGGATATGTCACCATGTTCAGTATTATTAGCTTTTTTTATAAAGACTAAAGAGCCATTAAGATTGTTCTTCAAAGGATTTTCTGATTTTCTAAATTCCTTATTTCATATGAAGTTACTACATATATAAATATAACTTGGGTGAAGAGGGACTTCAATTCTATTGGATGTATTTTATTTCTTCAGCTATAGGTTGATGTTCATCATATTTTTAATACTTTTATGTATGTTTGAAATTTTTAACAATATATTTTTTAAAACTAAAATTAAAATAATACTTGAAGCTACATGAAGGTAATCAATTATTTTAGTTCTAGAAGGGAAACTTACCTTTTAGGTTCTATTGAGGTAGGTAAAATAAGAATTTTTCTAGATTTCAAACACAAAGCTTAATCAACAATCAAATATATCTTGATTAACATTTATTTGAACTATATTAAGCAAATGTTTACACAGCATACCAATTTTTTCCTGTTGATGTCACCATAAAATTATATCAAAGATTTTTTAAAAATATTATGATTATGAATTCAAACGATGATGAAGATAGTGACAATGACAGCTACCAACATGTATTAAGTGCTTACTGTGTTTCTGATATCTTACTAAACACAACCAATATCACTCAATCTTCAAAAATCTCATGAGGTTGCTATTATTTTTATTTTTATAAATGAGGAGACAAAAAAATAATTTAACAAAGTTCTCAAAGCTAGTAAATGAATGCTCAGGTTTAAATACAAGTCTGTCTAATTTCAATATGCCACACTGATATACATATGATTTAATATTCAGTCTATGAAACATTTTCTCTTCCGAGGCAAATATTTCTTTTTGTAACCCTACACTTGAAAAAAAGTTTTTACAAATATCTTGATCTTTAGTGATCATTCTTAACTATGTTTTAAAAGTCCCAGTTTGAAACTAACTGATCAGTTAATTTCTGGTTGTTAAATGTCCTGTGCAAGTTTTTTATAATGGAATGTTTTTTCCTGCAAGTGGTAGTTTTGTAATATCTTGAAAAGAATCAAATTTGAAATTTATTTCCAAAAAGTAAAAAGCCACCAACAGGCTTACAGTCAGTATATTATGAAGAAAAAATTCAAGAAAATAATGAATTAAAAATTTTCAAACTATGAAATTCTAAATTAAGCATTACTTATTGAATGACTTCTCAAACATAAATTTGACAAAAATTATAGAATTTGATGCAAAAATACCATTTGATATTCTAAAAAATACATCAACAGTTTTATCAAATCTGTGCTAACTTAATAATAAATATAAAAAGATTTCATACAAAAAATTGTATGAAATCAATTAAACAAATGTATGGAACACATATAGATCTATTTTTGTATAAGGGCCTTTTCTACGTACAGTCTCTACACTTACGAAACTTAAAATATTTTAAGAGGACAAAAAGTATCAAACAACCAATTCCAAGGCGAAACACGGTTATCTGGTACATGGTAAGTACTCAATAAATATTTCTAGAAGGGAGGGAAGAAAGGGAGGTTAAAGGAGCGCAGAGAGATATAATCCTTTCCACAGCCCTCAAATTCCTCCAAAAAAGAGCCCTACTCAATTTATAGCCTTTTCTATCACTACTACCTTACAGACTCCCAAAGTGGACTATTCTGAACACATCATTTACTCTCTTGATCCCATGTGTTTGTTCATATAGTTCCCTCTCCTTCAGTTGATAACCTCAGAGTCTCCTGACAAAATATTGCATGATAAAGTCTCTCCTTCAAGTACTATCTTTCATTTCCTCTCTACTTCCCAGCCAAACATTTTGAAAGGGTCCTTTATACTCACTGTCTTCATTTCTTCATCTGCTCTTGCAATCTGGTCTTTGTTCTAATCACTACATTGAAACATCATTTTAAAAATCATCAATAACCTTCAAATTACTAAATCTAGTAGACATTTTTCTGTCCTCATCTAACTTGACATCTCATTTGACCATTCTGTTCATTTTCCTTGACTTCTATGACTCCATACTCTTGATTTTGTTCCCATGTTTCTGGATACTCCTATTTTTCCTTTTGAGGCTCATCTTTCAAGCTGTTGTACCTTCATCATTTAAAGTCTAGGAGTTCCTCAAGGATTGGTCCTTGGTCACCTATGTTCTCATTCTATACTGCCTCCTAGACAATCTCATCCATAATTATTGCATTAATTACCAATCACATACAGATGAACCCTAAATATATACTCTACCCAGCCCTCTCCCCTCATCTCCAACGGAAATAATCTAAAATCTAAAATATTAATTGATTAAAAGATAATTTTCAAAGTAGCCAATTTGCCAAATTATTTAGGATTTAATTTTTTTTGAGCTTTTACACATTTTTTTTCACCTCACATAGTTACTTTTTTGGTTACTATTAGGAATGCTTAAGATCTACTCTTTTGGCAAATTTCAATTATACAATATGGTATTATCAACTACAGTAACCATGCTATATATTAGCTCTTAAGGATTTATTTAAGGTTTTGCCATATCCCTAGCTCTGAAGAAAAAGGGCTATAATTTGTTCTAACATAACTTAAGGCATTTGTTTGGCAGTTTCAAGTAGATTATCAAACAACTGATTATTTGGTACATTGATTTTCAATGACTTGAAATGAATGATCAAAAGCCAGATCCAACTGCCTCTTCCATATCTCCTCTTTTGGATATCTAAAGCATCTTAAATCCATCATGTCCAAAGTTGAAGTTACAATATTTCCCTTCAAACCTGGTCTCCACTGCCATCCATACAGGTAAACCAGCCAGAAATTTTTAGTACTCATTACTCCATCATCACCATTACCACCCTTATTAGAAGCTTTTCAAGCCTGGACAAGAGTCTCCTCTCTGATCTGCTCATGCTCACTCTGGCCCTCTTCAATCTATGTCCACCCTGAAAGATCTTTTCAAAACACAATCTAATAATGGTATGCACCTGTTAAAAACAAGACAACAGGTTCAATATGGAGTTCCTTATGCTAAGACCCACATAACCAAGCCACGGCTTAATTACAGTTTCTGTTCTGCCAGAAATGGAATCTTAAATCAGTCAATCAGCACTAGTTTGTAATCTGCCTGAGAGACCCCTGCTGTCCTCTAAAGGAAGGTAGTAACCTTTCACTAACTAACCCACTTTTTTTTTTTGCCTCGTATAACTTTCTTATTCCTGTTCCCTTCTGCCTATAAGTCTTTTGTTTTATACAGCTCCTTGGAGCTCCTCACTATCTGCTAGATTGGATGCTGCCTGATTCATGAATCATTGAATAAAGCCAAAAGGATTTTAAAAAGTTACTCAGTTGAGTTGTTTTCTAACACACCAAATTATTCTGCAGCTTACACTACTGCCATGATTTTCCATTACTTTTAGGATAAAAACAAAAATGTTTAATATAAGCTTACCAACTCAATGATGTGGAACTGCCCCACATACCCACCCTCACTTCATACCATATTCTTCTTTGCTCCTTGCACTATAGCTACCCAGATCTTTTTCCCCTCCTCACATGTATCACATTCCTTCTTGTCATGGCACCTTGATATTTGCTGTTTCTCCTGCTGAAATTCTCTACTCTCAACTTCCTACTAGCCTAGTTAACTCTTATTCACAATTCACATTTCATGTGGATATTTATTTGCCCAGGGAATATCTCCCTGAGCTACCTAAGTTACTTCTCCAAAATATGCTCTCAGAGCCTCAAGTATCTTTCTTTCATGGCACTTATCACAGATATAATTTGCTATTTACTTATTTCATTGATCAGCGCTGGTTTTGTCCACCAGATTGTAAGCATTGTGAGGGTGGAGGGCACCTATTTTTATTTGTTTGTTTCCCTCACCCCTTTATCTCCAGTGCCTAGTGCAATACCCGGCATTGGATAGGTGTCTTTGAGTATGTCGTCATATGCTGTGAGATGAAATGGGAAGTGTGCATAAAGCACTCTGTTGCATTCCAAAGTACTATCGCTGTCTTGAGAGAAAGCACTGTGATTCTTTGAGTTGTGAACTGAACTTTTTTTCATGGAACGTGATTTTTACTTGAAAGAACAACTGACAGACAAATTATGGTTATTTAGACTTAGGTATTTGGCAGGCACTTTCTTACAAATGAACAAAGTCAGCTTTAACTTAAAGAAAACAACTGACAGTATTTGTTGCCAGTAATAACATTTGAGCTTTCAGTAAAAATTAGAGTTTGGGAAAACTTGTATACACCACCATGAGTTTGACAGCTTTCCAATAAGTAAAGACTTTCATGAGAATATTATGACAATATCACTGAATGTGATTTTAAAAATGTATTGTATAATAAATATGTCAACATTTGGAAGATCTGCATAACTGAATCAACCAGTATCTTCGGTTTGATGTTACAAGATTATATAAGGGTAAAAGATCCATTCAAAGTGCAGTGTAGGCCAGTGGATTTTAACATAACAGATGACAAAAGTTTCAAATTCCACACTGCAACTAAACTTTAAGAAACTACCACTAGCCAAGTGTTGATTCAGTATCAAAGAAGAATATCTACAATAATCTGAAAGGGCTATTAAAATACTCTTCCTTTTTCCTACTTCTTTATCTGTGAGGCAGATTTTCTTAATATACTTTATGAAAAACAACACACTGCAACTACTGAATAAAAAAAGCAAATGAGAATATAGCTGTCTTCTATTACTCACTGAAGAGATTTGCAAGAAGGTACATAATGCCAAAGAGTTTGAAAACCACTGCTCTAACACATGAAAAGATGAGTAACAGTATGTATTTGCCCTGTAGGAGCCATGACAAATACAGAAGAAATATAGGTAGAATTCTTGACCCAGGTCTAGCTTCAAAGCCAGTCCTCTGAATTACTCTGTTCATGCTGGATAGAAGAACTGAATATTATAAAGAATATCAAGAGTAAGGTGGTTTTTAAGTTCAATGAACTGAAAAAGAGGAAATAAATGAAAGTTTGTGAAAAGAGATATCAGTCAGAGTTTATAAGAAATATTAGTCTAGTAAGATTATATAGCATAATGTCTTTTGAAATACATTACTTGGTTAGTTATTCTGAAAACTTATCCTGTTCCACATTTTACAAACCAGAGATAAGAAAAAAATCTTATAAAATTATTAAGAGAATTAAAAAAAACATACTTACATTTGGGCTCATCAGTTGTAACAGCCAAAATAAAATCATATGGAGTCATGAATAACTGTCCTTCACATTCTATAGAAGCAAACAAACGAAATCTCCTTTCCCGAGATGTAGCATAGAGGTCTAAGTCTTCAATGTCTGTTCGGTTGATAGCAACCTAAAGTTAAGAAAGCAAATAAATTTGGACTGTGTGAAATAATGTCTCCTTTTAGAAGCTAAATGCTTTTAATTATGCTGAAAGTGAATTAACAGAGTAAATGACCAAGTGTGAAAATATTGTCTTCTGGAGAACTTAATCATTTTATAAATAAATTACCCATGTGAATAAAATGAACTAATGTTTGAAAGATCCTACAATAAATATCATTAAGGGCCTGAAAATTCTAAACTGACACTTTAAAGGACCTGTGATTTACTTCTGAAGTTTCAGTTCCAGAAAACATGAAATTTTCTGAGCTAGTAGTTTCTTTAGAAAGAACATTAACTATTGCTGAATGCCTACTATGTGCTCTCTATTGATCTAATCAGAATTCTGTTCAGTATAGTCTGTTGGTTTTTTTTTTTAAAGATTTTATTTATTTATTTATTTGAGAGAGAGAGAGAGAGAGCGCACAAGCAGGGGGAGCAGCAGGCAGAGGGAGAGGAAGAAGCAGGCTTCCTGCTGAGCAGGGAGCGCCATGTGGGACTCAATCCTAGGACCCCGAGATCATGACCTGAGCTGAAGGCAGACGCTTAACTGACTGAGCCAACCAGGTGCCCGTAGTCTATTGATTTTCTAAAAAAAGAAAGTGAAACCCTGATATGCTATTCAGGGCTACCACTAAAGAAACCACTTAGTGGCAGCGCTTAGATTAGAACTGAAGTTGCTAACTCTAGATCACTATAGTACAGCTACTACCAATGGTTGCTCTGAATTCTACCTAAGGTTAAGATTAACAGAATTAGAAGAGTGTGTATAAATGCGGGGGGCAGCGGGCAGGAAGTCTCTTTTGTTTTCCTTAATTTCAAGACCTTTCTTTGTGGATAATTTTTCACTGGTCCTTTCTCTCTGAACCACAGCAACTTTATTTTTTAATAGAAGGGTTTTTTTTATTACAAAAGTGATGAAGAGTTATTATATTTAATTCAGAAGACAGAATTTTTAAAATTTATAGATTTAGTTTTTTCTTTTTCGGCAAAAATGGGATTACACTACACTGTTCAGTAATCTGATATTTTTCACTTACTAATATATCAGGGCTAGTTTCTCATGTCACTAAATACTCTACATACTCTAGTAGACCCTTTTTTAGCAACTGTATAAAATTTCATAGTAAATGTACGATAGCACAATTTATGAATTACATACGGTTGAATATTTATTTAGGTTATTCATAGTATTTTACTATTATAAAACAATGTTAAAATGACCAGGATAGAATATATTTACATATACGTACAAAGAGTTCCTTGAGATAAATTCCTAAGAGTGGATTTGATTGATCAATCAAAATCTTTTCATATATATTTTCACTCTGCCCTAGGGAGTTAATAGCAATTTACAAGATTATCAACAATAATTATATTTTGAACATTTCATAAAAATTACTTTATATTAGAAAAAATTATTATTTAGGATGGCAAGCTTATTCTATTTATTGTCTCTTCCATGTCTATGAGGTCATAATGCAGATTATGTGTAAACTATTAAAATTATTTAAATATCTAATATCTTGAGAAGTCGTATCAAAACAATCCACAAGAACTTTCAAGAGGAGACTACATTTTGTATTTCTAAGTTACACTTTATTAAATGAAAAGCTAGGCAAATGACTAATCTTTTCTCACTATTCTGAAGACTAAGACTTTTAAAAACATTACACAAGTAGTCAATTAAAAACTAAAAGAAAGGTTCATTCCCTACTTTTTAATGGCATGTAAAAGAGATAGAATATATAGTCTCTGCCTTTAAGAAATATGCAATCTATATGGAAGGACAAAATGGTAGTTGGAGAGACAAAAGGTACAAACATGGAAGAAAGTAATGAGTCAGGTTAGAGTAAATCAAAATAAAAAGCACTATAGAGATTGAGGTTAATATGGTTTCATGGGGCTCCTGGGTGGCTCAGTTGGTTAAGCGTCTGCCTTCAGCTCAGGTTATGATCCCAGGGTCCTGGAATTGGGACCCTGCATCGGGCTCCCTGATCAGAGACCTGCTTCACCTTCTCCCTCTGCTGCTTCCCATGCTTGTGCTCTCTCTTTCTCTCAAATAAATAAAATCTTAAAAAAAAAAAAAAGGTTCCTGGGGCACCTGGGTGGCTCAGTCATTGTGTCTGCCTTCGGCTCAGGTCATGATCCCAGGGTCCTGGGATCGAGCTCCGCATCGGGCTCCCTGCTCAGTGGGGAGCCTGCTTCTCCCTCTCCCTCTGCCCACCCCCTCCTAATGTTCTCTCTCTCTCTCTCAAATAAATGAATAAAAATCTTTAAAAATAAAAAAAAAGGTTTCAGGAAGAAAAAAAATGAATTTTAATGTCAGGAAAAGATATGAGCATTCTAGGTTTACAAAGAATATCTGAAAAGATGGTAAGAACCTTCCCAGAGCAGAGGATTTGCATTCATGGAAAAGGGTAAGTAAACTGATAAGATTTCTGAATGCCAGACTAAAACACTGGAATTTAATCTGATAGAAAACATGGCTTTAGGAGATTCTTACGTAGAGCAATGACACAAAGAAAATGATGCTTTAGAAAGATAACGCAGCTCCATACCAGAGACAAGCCAGTTCAGCAGTATGTTAGTAACAATTACTCAGGTAATCCATAGGTACTGGGAAACTGTTTTGGCTCTGTCATGGGTGAGAAGTGAGACACTGAGCAACTTAACGTCAATAATGGGCAATAATCTCCCTGAATAGTCCTCAAGGATTGGTCTAACATCTTAGGTCCCTTTCTATACATATATTCCAGGGGGTTCTTCTTCCTCCTAGGACAGGGAAATCAATCTTGTCTGTGACCACAGTTTTCTCTCCTGCTTTCTTCCTGCTAGGCCATTTCCTTGGACCTAACTGGTCCCAATCAACCATGACTGATTTTCCAGAGAATTCCCTGAAGGACCACTCTGTGTGGAACTCTCATGGTTTCTGCACCATTATCTGAAGCCATGCCTTAGTCTAACATCTTGAACCAGTTTTTGCCCATAACATCTTTATTTGTTATGATCTAATATGGACTTGATCTGTGACTTCTGCCTCTACCTGCTGCTGCCATTACTGCTTATGATGTACCTGTGTTTTCTCATGAAACTTTCCTTCCTAAGTGTCTGTCATTGGTCCCAGCACGCCAAACCCGCTTGACCACTGCAGCTGGGAATTTGATCCACCTTCCATGAGCTAATGCTGACAACTCTTCCTTCTCCTTAACTTCTACTAACAATCAATCAACAAAACCTGTTGTTCTCCCTCTAATTTCTCACATCCGCCACAGCCACCACTTTTGTGTAAGCACACACTACTTCCCTAAAATTTTACAGTAATGGCCTGTGATTTTTGCCTCTAATCCATTCTCTACTCAGAGACAACAGGCAGAACTATAGGACAGTGTGAATCCTTTAACCACCTGAGTAACAGTTTCAGAAAAAATCTGACCAAGTAGAGTTAAGTTTTCATTTAAACTCCACTGTAGGAAAGAAATTGAAGATGACACAAAGAAATGGAAAAATACTCCAAGCTCATAACTGGAAGAACAAATGTTGTTAAAATTTCTATATTACCCAAAGCAATCTACACATTTAATGCAATTCCTATCAAAATACCACTAGCATTTTTCACAGAGCTAGAACAAACAATCCTAAAATTTGTAGGGAACAACAAAAGACCACGAATAGCCAAAGCAATCTTGAAAAAGAAAAGTAAAGCTAGAAGCATCACAATTCAGGATTTCAAGTAATATTACAAAGCTGTAGTGATCAAGACAATATGGTACTGGCACAAAAACAGACACATTGATCAATGGAACAGAATAGAAAATTCAGAAATGGACCCACAACTGTATGATCGACTAATCTTCGACAAACCAGGAAAGAACATCCATTGGGAAAAGGACAGTCTCTTTAACAAATGGTGTTGGGAAAACAGACAGCAACATATAAAAGAATGAAAGTGGACCACTTTCTTACACCATATACAAAAATTAATTCAAAACGGATGAAAGACCTAAGTGTGAGACAGGAAAACATCAAAATACTAGAAGAGAACACGGGTAGTAACTTCTTTGACATCAGCCGTAGCAACTTCTTACTAGATTGGGAGGCAAGAGAAACAAAAGCAAAAATGAACTACTGGGGCTTCATCAAAATAAAAACCTTCTGTACAGTGAAGGAAACAATCAACAGAACTAAAAGGCAATCTTCAGAATGGAAGAAGAGATTTGCAAATGACATATCTGATAAAGGGTTAGTATTGAAAATCTATAAAGAATTTATCAAGCTCAACACCCAAAAACCAAATAATCCAATTAGGAAATGGGCAGAAGACTTAAATAGACATCTTTCCAAAGAAGACATCCAGATGGCTAACAGATATATGAAAAGTTGCTCAGCATCAATCATCATTAGGGAAATACAAACCAAAACTACAATGAGATATCACCTCACATCTGTCCGAATGGCTAAAATTAACAACACGGGAAACAACAAATGTTGGCAAGGATGCGGAGAAAGGGGAACCCACTTACACTGTTGGTGGGAATGCAAACTGGTGCAGCCACTCTGGAAAACTGGATGGAAGTTCCCCCAAAAGTTAAAGATAGAACTACCCTATGATCCAGAAATAGCACTACTAGGTATTTACCTAAAGGATACAAAAATATTGATTCAAAGGGATACATGCACCCCAATACTTAATGGCATTATCAACAATAGCCAAATTATGGAAAGAGCCCAAATGTCTATTGATTGATGAATGGGTAAAGGAATTGTGGTGTGTGTGCGTGTGTGCGTGTGTGTGTGTGTATGTATAATGAAATATTAATCAGCCATCAAAAAGAAATGAAATCTTGCCATTTGCAACAACATGGATGGAACTAGAGTGTATTATGCTAAGTGAAATAAGTCAATCAGAGAAAAATACCATATGATTTCACTCATATGTGGAATTTAAGAAACAAAACAAATGAACATGGGGGGGAAAAAGAGAGGCAAACCATAAAACAGACTCTTAACTATAGAGCAAATGCTGGAGGGGAGGTGGGCGGGGGATGGGTTAAATGGGTGATGGGGATTAACGAAGGCACTTGTGATGAGCATTGGGTGTTATATGTAAGTGATGAATCACTAAATACTACTCCTGAAACTAATATTGCATTATATGTTAACTGGAATTTAAATAAAAACTTGAAACAACAACAAAACTCCACTTAATGAATTCTACCTCTTGTTGCCTTAGCAATAATACACATCATTTTTGATAATGGTATTAGGTGGTGCCTACAGGTCTTAAATTTAGCAACACCTTAAAAGAAGGACTGGGAAGGTATTTGAGAATGGTTCATGCCCCAGACAAAAAAAGTATATGCTAAAAGGGAAGAATATGATTTATGTATAAGAGATAACCAGAGTCTGGGTGCTTAAAAGGGCTTCCTGCTACTGCTCACTTGTTGCTTCCTTCACTGCCTCTTCTCAATTTAGTGAGATAAATCATATAGTGCAATAATATACACTGGCACTGCTCAAATGCAACATAAACTGGTAAAAAGTAAAAACCAATTTTCCCATGTTGATCCAGTATATTGGCCGGATCCTAAAACAGTCTAGTTATCATCAACTGGGAGGAATGGGTTCATCTGACTGGAGAATGGGATGAGATGAAGAGCAGAAAAGGAAATCAATACTTTGGTTGGCTTTATATTCTTTATATTATTTGTTACTCCCTACTCAAATGCCTTACTGTTTTAATTATTATAGCTTGTGGTTATGTTTTGATATTAGGTAAAGCAAGATTTCATCTTATTATCAATCTTTAGAAAATATTCATAGTGATTGATATTCAAGTTTCTTCTCTAAGTGAACTTTGAAATCAATATGTCAAATTCTATTTAAATAATCCTACTAGCATTTTGTTGGGGATGACACTCGATTTTGGTGTAATTTAGGAGACTTGATTTTTCCCATTTGGGAACATGGATATCTATTTATTCAGGTCTTCAACTATGTCTTTCAGTAAAGTTTTGCAGTTTTCTTCATATAAGTTTTACATATTTTCGGTAGATTTTTGGTACATTTTATAGTTTCTGTGTAATTGTGAATTGTGAATGGAACCTTTTATTCCTGTTACATTTTCAACTGGTTATTTCTGATGACTTTCGTATATTTGCTTTCTATCCAATTACCTTTTTAAACTCCTTCATTCATTTTAATAACTTTTTTCCTTCGATTTTCTAAGTAAATAATCATAAATTCTTTTATAATAAATGACAGTTGTAGCTTTTCCTTTTTAATATTTATACTTCATTTTCATTGTCTTAATTATGAGAGGTCTATGTCTCTAAATATGATGCTGAATAGTTATCAGTAATAGTAAGCATAATTATCTTGTTCCATGTTTTGAAGAGAATGCTTCTAATGAATTGCCATTAAATGCAATGTCTGCTGTTGGTTTTGATCATTATCTTCTACCTTAAATCAGGAATAGGTATCTCTTTTCCTTTGTTCACTGGAAATAAATGTGTTTAGAGTTAGACTGGTCTTCATAGACCTTAGAGATCATCTGGTCCTCTTGTTTCTTTACCTTTTTTACCCAAATAGAAATATAAGTATGAGTCCCCAACCAAAAATTTAAAATGTGTTGGGCAAGTACCAGCATAAATAGAAATCCTCAAACAAAAACTCAAAAGGTATTGGACAAAACTCAATTATATTATATTTTAACAATTTTTAGTTTCCAAGATGAATATTTAAAATCAACTAATGAGCTAATGTAAATTCATTCATTCATCCAACAGATACTTGGTATGTGCACTATATACAAATAAGTTAATTATAAAATAATCAATTGGAAGATTACTTACTTTATCTAAAACTGTTTCTATAGACAAATATGAGTAAGCTTGGTTTAATCATATTCTACCCATATATGCCCATTCAGTCTCAAACCTTCCAAATGTCCACATGCTTCTTTCTCTGTGGTTTATAAACAGACTATTTTCTTTCTTTTTTTTTTTTAAGATTTTATTTATTTATTAGAGAGAGAGAGAGGGAGAGAGAGAGAATGAGGGGGAAGGGGCAGAGGGAGAGGGAGAAGCAGACTCCATGCTGAGCGGGGAGCCCAATGTGGGGCTCGATCCCAGGACCCTGGGATCATGACCTGAGTTGAAAGCAGACTCGTAACCAACTGAGCCACCCAGGTGCCCCAAAACAGACTATTTTCTTAATGAATGATCTAAGGGCACAGATGAAGAATTCAGGTTTTTTGTTTGTTTGTTTACTGTGGTACAGTTCTAACCACATTAAACTTTACAGTGTTTACGAGGTTGATAAGGAGCAGTGGTCCATGAAGTTCAGCTGATACCTGACTTGATCCACTAGAATCCCTGAGAAAAGGGACAGCTTCAGACAAGAAGATTCCCAAAATATGAGAAGGAATTCTCAGACCTTTAAAGGATTCAGCTTTGCTTTTGAACTTTACAAAGTTAAAAAAATCTAAACCTACTGAAGTTCTAATATCACTATTATGATTATTCAAAAACAAGAACCAATAAATAAAGGTGAAAAATGATATTCAAACCAGTTTACTAATCCTCTTGGCAGTCTTGCTTGCTTACAAATGACAATGACCTTGTATCATGTTAATGTTCAGAGCATTTTTAAAAAACAAATACAGCCATTTCCCTGTAGCACACTGGTGTGAACCTATGGGTATAATCCTTATATTACAAGGAACAGGTGAAGTATACCAGTATTCACTGGATGATCTACTTTAATACCTTTTTTGCTTATCTAAATCCAATGTATCTTTCTAAAGTTAACTTCTAAAACTTAAGATTAATCTAAACATTTTTCATTAATATGTACTGTTTCATTAAATAATACCTTTTGCATCACAAATTCCCAATATAGAAAAACCATCAATAAGTATAATATAGCTAAGGTGAATGGAAAAATAAACCTGAAAGCCAAAAAACCTGAATTATCTACATTTAGTTGTTAAAACATTAATTATTAAAATGAAAATCTCCATTATCAATCCAATATTATGTACTTAAAAAATAAGCCTTTCAAAAGTGGCAATAAAATATAACTAGACCATTTGTTAACCACAGGGAGTTAATATAAGTCATGGTCATCTAAGAAAAATTCTTAATTTCCATAGGTTGACAGTCAAACTAAAAAACACCTACTTAGGAAACCGAGGAAGTGACAGCCTTTAAATTGTTAAGGAATATTAAAGAGAAAACCCCCAAGTTTATAGTGGCTACAAAGAGAAATGGCCTCTCTAAGAACTTAGCTGGTGGGTACGAGAAGCATAGATGGAGCTGAAGACTGGTTAAGCTTCTAAGAAGTAATTTCTCCAAAGTTCAAACTTCAACACAAAGTTTCCACGTTCCATATTTCCTGGAGATGCTTCTTTTAAATGGCTTATTCTAAGGTGAAATCTTTTCTCTGCATGTACTCCTGCCTTTGGAAGTTATTTGTTGTTGTTATTATCAGCAGACCCACTCAAAAAGCTCTTTTTAAATGCAGGGAGACTGAAACATAATTTTTGTTAGGCAATAAGGAGCACATCAATCCATGAAGTATAGCTTATTACTTACCAATTTAAAAAATTTGTTCTAATTAAAAATCCTTAGAGATTAAATGTAATTAATATTTGTACCCTGAATTCCTGTTTTCGCTGGTGTTTAGAAGAACCAGAATCTTCATTGTGAGAACTCTGATACTGAAATAGTGTCCTTGACTTCCTCTTCCTAAAAGCACCTGTTGAAGATACTTAAGCACTATTTGTGGTATTTGTTTCATTCACTTCAGTCTCTGGAACCAATCCTGTCCCACCCTGGGAATAATCAAAGACTTTCGGGCCAGAGATTTGGGTGGTGGTGTCTGTCCTGCTCTGGAACCAGGAACTGAGCTTCCGATTTGCTTCTTATTGTTAGAACCTACCCCTTATTTCCCAGTGTCAGTACTCAGTACCTGCCAACCTGTGACTGAGGCCTTTTCCTGAATCCTTCAGGAGTTCCCCTGGGATTACAGTGCTTGCCTATCCACTCATCCCAGTGGTAGGTGTTAAGCTGCTATTTATCAGGTCTCCTAAATGCTTTATTTTAGAGTGTCTGCTATAGAGATCTGCTAATTATCAACATATTCAGTAGCTGTCTACTGCTAGTACCTCATGAAACCAACTAAACTAATACTAACCAACAGCTAGTCCTAACCTGTTGGTAGAAACAAGAATGAGTCTAATTTCACTCTGTGCCTGAGATGAGCTCTGGGAACTATAATGTCTCTGAGGTATGGTTAGCTCCAGCAATATTTTAGATCAACTCTGCTTTTCATTTCTCTGGAAGTGAGAAACTTTTGCAGCTATTTCCAAGAAGATGAATCTCTGCTCCCTATCAAATAATCTCAGTGATTCTTCCACTCAGACTCTCAGAAAGGAGAACTGTCATAAAACGTCCGCAGTCATGTCCTCTGTATTGTATAAGATACTGCTCCCAATCAATCCTAATTAATCACATCCTTGTAATAACATATCTGAAACTCTGACAACAGCGAGTATTGAGAGTTCCCTGAGAGTCAATACTGTACTTTAAATAAATCCTGGTTATCGGGGCACCTGGGTGGCTCAGTCGTTAGGTGTCTGCCTTCAGCTCAGGTCATGATCCCAGGGTCCTGGGATCGAGCCCCGCAACTGGGCTCCCTGTCTCCCTCTCCCACTCCCCCTGCTAGTGTTCCCTCTCTCGCTGTGTCTCTCTCTCTGTCAAATAAATAAATAAAACCTTAAAAAAAAAATCCTAGTTATCTTAGATCTTTATACATCCCTGTTATGTCACTTGTACTCCTTTCACCCATTCATACTGGGTTGCAATTATCTGTTTACATATCTGTCTCTGCCATTTAACCAGGAATTCCTTGAGAAGAGTAGTAGTTGTTACGTTTATAAGAACTTAACCAGTGATGAACATAATGCCTGGAACATCTAAGAGGCTTGGTAAATGATAATTGTGTGAATAAACAAATGCTTGTGAATGAAAACAAAATCGGCAACTGGGTAATAAAGAGCCAAAGGGATACCTGAGTCTGGGTCAGGTAGTAGACAAAGGACAAACAAAAGAGAAGCTTTTGATTCCAAACTAGGAATTTAGAGTGAGATAATAAAAGATAATCAAAAGTTTTAGTGAGAAAGATATGGCATAATTTGTGGGTATCTTTTTAAAAAGTTGTTCAAACACATCTTTAAAACTAACTTTGGGGGGCGCCTGGATGGCTCAGTTGGTTACGCATCTGCCTTCGGCTCAGGTCATGATCCCAGGGTCCTAGGATGGAGCCCCGGGTCAGGCTCCCTGCTCAGTGGGGAGCCTGCTTCTCCCTCTCCTGCTCCCCTGCTTGTGTTCGCTCTCTCTCTGTCAAGTAAATAAATAAAGTGTTAAAAAAAAAAAAAACTAACGTTGGTAAATGCTTAAGTTTAGCTATTGCAATAAAAGGTATATGAGATTTATTTTTAATTTTATTATTTTAATACAGTAAAAATTCTGGTTAAATGAATCTCTTCTTAAGTAGGGATACAGGCAAAAGTAATTTGCTGCTTAAGTCTTAAAATGTGGAGCACTCAATTCTTACCCCTCCCAAGTGATTGCAATACATAAAAACTACATATGTAGATTTTTTTCATATTTAGATTTTAAAAGGGTTCTATGTACTTAAAATTTTAAAGTACAACTCACCCTTGAACAACACAGGTTTGAACTGCACCTGCCCACTTACACAATTTTTTCAACAAATACAGTACAGTTCTGTAAATGTACATTCTCTTATAATTTTTCTGAACATTTTTTCTCTAGCTTACTTTGTGCAAGAACACGGAATACATATAACATACAAAATATGTATGTGTTAATCCACTACTTATGTTACTAGTAAGGCCTTCCAATCAACAGTAGGCTATTAGTAGTTACATTTTTGGAGGAGTCAAAAGTTATATAGGGGTTTTCAACTGGAGGGGTGGTGATGCCCCTAACTTCTGCATTACTCAAGGGTCAACTATAATTACAATATTACTAGCTACATATTACTTCACTTAGCTTCTTTCAGTTACACATTACCAATTCTTTTCTACAATAAAGAATAATTTTTGCTTCTATAATATTGCTTCAAAAGGGGTTAATTAATGAAATTCGCAAATTTTTCTAACTTTTGATTAGAGGAATAAGAACAAATGAACAATATATTTAGTGAGAAATTTATCAGTATATGAATTAGGGAAGGCCAGATAGAAGAGAATATAGCTTTTCAAATTTGAATGAATAGTGGTAGTTATAACATAGAAGTACTTTATTGTTGGAGAAAAAGATAAATAAAAGTATGATTTGGAAGATGCTCAAATTTAGATTACCCTTTTTCCTACATGAAGGATTGTAGGAGGGTACAGCAGAAGAGGGAAGAGAAGCCAGAACAGAAAAAGTAAGGGAAATAGAGCATATGTTTTATTTGGCACAATCCTGAACCAAGTACAAGACCCAGACTGTGGATAATCAGCCAGGAATAAGGTGATACACAGTGGTTCAAGCAGCAGGCAAATTGGCTTAAGACCATTATTCAAAGGGAAGGGTATGTGCTATGGTGAGCGCTGTGTGTTGTGTAAGACTGATGAATCACAGACCTGTACCCCTGAAACAAATAATACATTATATGCTAATAAAAAAAAAAAGACCATTATTCAAAGAAGAGATGAGTAGACCAAATCAAGAGAAGCCTGGATTCAGAAAGAAGAAAATTAGTCCCTGGAAAATTGGCATAAGGCCACTGGGGTGTAAAGTAGGAATCCATAAGACTAGGACTAAATCACAGAGATCACTTCCATTAATAATGTCAAAAGTGGACAAGTAGCCATTAAGCTCCTTTGTCTTAGTATCTATGGTCAGGCTGAACCTATAGGTCTGCAATTAGGTGAACTTTCATACCAGAAGAATATAGGAGACCAATCCAGCTGACATATATATATATATATATATATATATATATATATATATATATATATATATGTATATATATATAATTGCACTGGTAACACAATATTTTCATTTCTTTTGGAAAGATGAGGTAATTAAAAAATGTAGCTTTTATTATGTATATAGCATATATATATATACAATTTACCTTCATCAAAAAATAATCATTTCTTCCCTTCTCAGTGCTCAAAGCCTTTACCAATTAATCCTTTCTCTACTGTATTAGATAGGATAGGCTAAACTCCTCAAATACAATGGCTCAAACACTACAGAAGGGTGTTCATTTCTCTCTCATAAGAGTCCAGAGAGGACATTCTGGGACTAGGGTTGCAGAGTGGGATCAGGGAACTCTGCTTCAGAGACTCAGGGTGAAGCCATTATCAACTGAGGTGGGGAGGGTGAGGCGGCATGCAAGAAGTTCATGTGATAAGCTTTTATTGGCCAGGCCTCAAAGCAGTATAAATCACTTCTGCTCGCATTCAATTGAAGAGAACTTAGTCACATGGCCAAACTTAAGCACAAGGGATGATGGAAAATGAAAAACTGGGCATCTACAGCCCTAACTATTAGGGAGGAAGAGAAGAGATTATGGTCAACAGCTTGCAGTCTGTTATACCAACTTTGGGTATCAAGGACTCATGGGATATAAAGGACCAGGGAGAAAAATATTAGAATTACATGTATGTTGAACAAAGACTTGGAGAAATTCACTTCCAAAACAAACCACATCTGTAGGATTGGAAGCCTCATGGGAGGTAACACTTCCAAATCACCTTCATGTATTTTTCAGGAAATACTAAACTGCTATGATTCACCCAGGTTGAGAGTTCCACACATTTTATCTTCTGCATTCTGTATCTCTTTCCATAGTCTTAGACACAGCCACTATTGACTTGAAGTTTAATGTTTACATCTGCACTCTCCCTAGCTCTGCTTTTCCAAATTTAGCAGAATGCTTCTGTATCTCTGACCTTTCCACAAAACACTGCAGTGAGATTAAGAAACACTGGGTCTGGGCCTCCATCCTTAAATGTTGAGAGACGTCCAGTGTAAACAGATGTTTTGTGTTCTACCTCCACAGACCTACCCACATTAGCTACAGGAGGCTAAACAGTAATTACCGTCCTACGGCTTGATTTACAAAGTCTGAATTGAACCATCTATAGGGAAAAATATAATGGTCTTCCAATTTTTGCTCTACAATTCTAAAACTGAGTTATTCCCAAACTAAATTTGTTGACAGATTGCTATATTCAAAATATTTTAAAAAACCCTAAAAACTCTAAATCTATGATCCAAGTAACAGAGAAAAATAAAATTACCTGAAAATTCATATATATAAACTTAAGTTTTATTTTTTAAACTTGTTTCAAATTTTAACAGCTTCATTTCTTTCATTAATATAGTAAAATTCACTCTGACAATAAAGTATCATCAAACTTCAAAATAATGAAACACTATAGCATGTGTGACTGACAAATATTAACTATTAAATATAATTATGGTTTCTTGGCTTTATATGGGCATATTCTAAATAGATATGTTAAAATTTTTACAGTGTTATTTTTCACAGATTAGGAGAATATGGACATTTAAGTTTAAGGGAAGGTATCACTGAAAAATTTTTAGATGTGGCAAATTTTGTGAAGGAAATGGAATTTTTCATTTCAAAAAGATCTTGTACAACCGCTAATGAAAATTATCCAAGCATGGATCTCAGAGTTGGCACATAAATTATCTTATATTTAAGTGCAAGGCCACACAGAAGAAAAATGAAATCACAGAAATCTAGAGGCAAAAAAGAATTTAAATTTGCCTTTTCATTTTATTCCTCCTAGGAAATTACACTTTATACCTTCTAAGAAATTATTTTATGGGAATTGCTTAACATTCTTTTCAAGTTTGCTAAAAATGTTTAGGGAATTTTCTTTCTAGCTCTAGAAAGCTCTATCTTTTATGTTTTACTGAAAAATTGTGAGCTACATTTTAATCTCAGTTTTCCTATTTATAAAAATGGAGAGTTTACATGGAAATAAAAATTTAAAATACAACTGTAAAACAAAATACATAATTTATTCACAAAAATAAGTAATGATCATTTTTCACGTAACTTTGTGGAATCTCTAAGTCATGTTGACATGAGCAAGATGAATGTTTAAGAAGTGGGAGAAATAATAAAAGCTACATTTTTTAATTACCTCATCTTTCCAAAAGAAATAAAAATATCGTGTCAGTGCAATTATCTTCTTTGGAATTTCCAAACTCAGACCTTTGCAACTAGTACTTAGATGTTACTTCTTAAGGTAGTGAAACAAGGGTCTTCAGGCAACAGTGTACATCATTATCCTTCCTATGAATAACAGAAAGCAAAGGTTCACTGCCAAGGCACAGTCTCATGTTACTTCAGGTCAGCAATTCGAAAATTTACTCTGTGGTAAGGTCTGATTTTCCCAGGGAGGCAAGATTAAATGCCAGATAAAAGATTCACTACTTGACAATTAGAGAAACTGATGCCTACAAGCTGATAATACCCTAAAGAGGTAGCTTGAAACAATTATATCAATTATCTAAACACTGTTTAATGTATTACCTTTTAGCAGGTGAGAAACAGAGCCATGAGAATGAAAAACGGAAGAAGGAAAAATAACCATTTGTATTAACCAACATTATTTTGATTACTTACCCTTATTAGTTTCTTTAAAAATGGTTTGATATTAAATCAAACCAACACTAATTTTAAAAATAAAGAATAATTAAGCATTTATTTGATTTCAAGTAGGAAGCTGAGCATTTGTTATTATGACCTACCTGATACTGGCAACAGGGCTAACATTTTTATAAAACACCGAAGAGCAAAAATGTTTTAAATTTAGATTTTTAGGTTATATTTTCTGGATAAGAATCTTATGAAATTCTATTCACATCTATTTTTATTCCAACTAAAAAGATGTTCACGTATTACACTTGGCTTTCTCAAATGGCTTCAGGCTCATTTACAAGCTTCTAAGAAGATAAAAGGGGTAACAGTTTCTCTGCTTGTTGGGTGGTCGAAAGGTTAAATATCAAATTCCAATGTGGGAAAATCCCAAGTACTCTAGGTGAAGTGTTTTGATGCTAGGTAAATGTGTCCATGTGGAAATACACACAGTCTGAAGACCAGCCAATAGTATTGCCCTGGCTGAAATCAAATAGAAAAAAAAGTTGTAAAAAAAAAAAAAGTTAACTGACCACTTAGTCTAAAGTCTCCACTTGCATTGTTATAGTAGCTTACATTATAAGGTTCTTTACAAGTTTACAAAGTACTTTCACAAATATCATCTCAATATTGACAGGAGGATGATGTGAGTAAAAGTTATCTAAGGAGGCAGTATGCATAGAGGTTTAGGGTGTGTATCTCATCTCTTCTCGCCTATTCAAAGTCTTTGCTCCAGCAGTACCTCTCTTGCCCTGCCTACTCCCTCACTATTTTTCCCTCTTCTACTGAACACTTCCCTTCAGCATACACATGTTGGCATTCCTCCAGTTTTAGAAGGCTTCCTGTCCTACTTCTCCATTTAGCTACTCTTCCCTTCCTCTCCACCTTGTCTCCTGCATTCACTTCCTGTCTCTGACCTCCTCTACTTCAGTAGGTTCTCCCCTCTACCACCCCACTAACTGCTTATCAAGGTCATGGATGAACTCTTTGTTGCTAAATTCAAAGGTTAATTCTCAGTTTTCATCTTACAGCATCTGACACATTTGATAACTCTTTTTTCCTTAAAATAATTTTCTCAGTTTCCAAGACATCACTTTCCTGATTTTCCTTTTACTTCTCTGGCATTCTTTGTACTTTTGCTGGTACTTACTTCTTTGCCAGTCCTCAGACTCTCTTTTTAAAACCTATAATTACTTCTATGATGATCTCATCTGGCCTTTACATATTATAAATATACTGACAAATACAAAATTTATACATCTAGCCTTCTGAAATAATATAAATTCCACAAAGGCAGGAATTTTTAAGGGGTACACTTCAGCTTCCCCAGTTTCTTGCTTGTAGCAAGTTCTTCAATATTTGCTAAATAAATGAATGCATGAAAGTGGTTGTAAAACTTACAATTATTAAATAATGATTCCTTTAAAAATTGAAGCATATTAAAAATCAACAATTATCTGGCATTAATGTAATTGGCTTCAGAACTGTGGGGTGGAGAAGGCAATACAGTCAAAAATGTTCAATAATTTGCCTTGTATGTGTAACCACTTGAAGACTAGAAACAGGATGTACAACTTTCAAGCCACCAGAGAGACAGAAAAGAGGAAAAAAAAAAAAAGGACCAATCTAATGTCGGGGCATAAAGAGAAAAAAATTACACATGCTCAGGTAATACAGCAAAAACAGATGTAGATATGTCAATAAATATGAGTGGGTTAGACTCTCATTAAAAAAAAGGAACTCATATTTTTAAGAAGCAATATAAACATTCCTTACAAGAGTCAGAGGTAAACATTGCCCCAAATGTTTGAAAATACACAAAATTATGGGCCAAAAGCATTAAATGGGACAAAGAAAAATTCACCAAGAAGACATTACACACATAAAACAAAACAACTTAAAATTATATGATGGAAAACCTGTTAGAAAAATGCAATTTGGCCAATTCACAATCACGGCTGAGATGTAAATACATCTCTACTAGAAATGGGTAGATCAAATGAAGAAACCATGTAAGAAAAAGAATCTGTGTAACAAAACAAAAATAAGATGCTTGTTTTTAATAAACAAAATATATAAACTGACCATATATTAGTCTTCACAAAAATATCAATAAAATAAAAATGTGGAAGTTATTTGGTTCAATGAAATATTCACAGAATATTATAGAGTAGTGAATATAAATTTACCAGGCGTACTTATATCAATGTAGATAAATTTCTTAAATATAATATTAAATAAAAATACAAATTATAAAAGGATACTACCAAACAAGTATATATCATTCAGGGGTACACTCATTTGTAATAAAATTACGAAAACATTCATGGGAATGATAAAAATCAAATTTAGAACCGTGGTTATCTCTTTGGGGAAGAGAGAATTATGATAGAGGTATATATGCTGATGGTTTATTTTTTAAGCTGTCCAGTGCATATATAGCTATGCCTTATATTATTACCTATTTATTGTATTTTTGAAAGTTAGTTATATGTTGTTTTTAAAAAAGAAATCATTCAGGTTTTATTCCTTGCCTCATATGGAAAAATGCTAAAATTTATCAGCAAAGAAATGAACATAAAAAAACCACTATGGAAAATTTGAGATACACTACTATACAATTAGACAATTCTTGGGTTAAAAAAGAAATGAAAACTGAGAATACAGTTTTTGAAAATGGACACTTAGGGACTCACAAACAGCAATCTGTGTAATTTGGTCAAAGCCATTACTAAATGGGAAAATTAATATCCTTAAATATATATTTTTAAAAATAAGAATTTAAAGTAAATATATGTATTCAACTCAAGAAGCCAAAGAAAGGATAAGATAAATTTGAAGAAAACAGAAAAGAATAATAAAGATAAAAGCAGAAGTAAACAAAACAATAAAACAGTAAATGAATTTAATTTAAAAAATGTATTTAAAAAGATCAATAAAATAGACAAACCCCTATCAAATCTGATTTGAAAAACGACCTGAAAATGAAATAAACAATACTGAACATAAATTACAGTATATCCAGAGTTTGGAAGGGTACCCAATTATAAGACAAGAATCAGAAATCTATAATATATTGATATAGTAACATTTTAATATAATACATCAATGAGTAGTAGTCTATGGCCATTAAAAAGGATATTGTAGATCAGGAGGTGGTACTTGCGTAAGATTTATAGGACACATAGCTTGGTGAGAAAAAAACAAGTTATGAAAGAATGGGCAAAAAAAGACAGAAACCAAGCTCATGCTTTAAAGAAACATACACACACATGTATGGACTTTAGAAAAAGCTGTGGATTGCTACATTACTTTTTAAAAAGCAAACAGCACATATATTATTAGCCTCATTTTACAAAAGAGTTACTAGCCTAGTCTAGAGAAGCCTTCATCACTGTCATGCAGACAGCAACTGAGTCTCTGACCAAATCCAGAGTTCTTCCACATTACACAACTTGGCATTTTGGAATAAAAGTGCATTGGTTTTGCAATCCTTCAGGCCTATGTTCAAATGCCAACTTCACCACTTCCTAGTTGTAACCTTGGGAAAAATAACCTCTCTGAACTTTAGCATTTTCAATGTAAAAAGTGGGCAAATAAATACCAATTCCACAAACTGTAAAGATTAAATGAAAACTAAATGAGAACACTTCCTTCTCCGTTAGCCAGTAGAATCAGTTCATCAAGAGTGTCTACTCTGTTGATCAGCAGGGTCCAGAAATAGTCTTTGGCAGCTCAGCTCCATGTATAAAGTTTGAGGTATCAAATGCCTTTGTGGTACTATAAGTTGGGAGTTCTTTAAATGTGTCCATGATGACAAAACTATTCCAACGGCCTGGCATTTCCTTGAGGCTCCCATCTGCCTTTACCACCTTTCTCTCAGTCTTCCTGGCTCAGTTCCAAACATCTAGATTATATGGTATGTGGTATTCTATTTATTTCTTAAGAGTGATGGCTGACCCTTCATGACAAAATTTCTAGCTATGCACTGAGCCACAGTCTTCTAGGCCTGGCTACATGACTCCCAAGATAGTTTTTCTAGACTGCAACTGGAAGGAATAAACATAATACATCATTAGTAGTTTGGACTATTTTACCCTAAATGAATCACCTTGAACTTACCCAACTCTATTAGCTTGGGCTGTCATAACAAAATACCATAGACTGGATGGCCTGAACAACAGAAATTTATTTTCTTACAGTTCTAGAAGCTACAAGTCCAAGATCAAGGTGTCAGCATGTTAAGTTTCTGGTGAAAGCTCTCTTTTTGGCTTGCAGATGGCACCTTCTTTCTATATCCTCACATGGTCTTTCCTCAGTGTGTGGGCATATTAACAAAGTGTGAGTGAGCTCTCTGATGTCTTTTCTTATAAGGACACTAATCCTATCAGATCAGGAGCCTACCTTTATGACCTCATTTAACCTTATACTTCCTTAGAGATCCCATTTCCAAATACAGCCACACTAGACATTAGAGTTTTAACATATGAATTTTGAGGGGACACATTCAGTCCATAACACCAACCATAGAGTGACTCATCTGCCCTTTTCCTCTACTCATTTATACAGGTCTTAAAAATGCTCTGGCAGGTCACTTCCCTCAAGCTAGAATTTTATTGTCTGGAAGAACTTGAATACCTGGAGATTTTACTATGTACCCTCTTGTGGATTCTTTATAAAGAAACAAACAAATAAATAAACAAACAAACATTAAGTAAGATCAGTCCTAGAGTCCTTGGCCTACCTGTACCCCAATGGAAGGTCACAACTTGAAGTTCCCTGCCCACCAACCAGCCTTGGCCTACTTGCATCATAGTGGGGGATCTCCTGCACGCCAATTCTATCTCATGGTTCCCTGTCTGTCAACACTGGCCCAGTGCACACCAGTAGGCAGTTTCCAGGTAGCCAGTCCTAGCTACGTTTTAGGGTCTGCCAGCCTCAGCCCAGCAACTGTGGGAAAAAAGCTCTAGTTGTGAATACACCTTTTCTAACAAGGCCTAAATCCCAATCTAGGGAGGGAGCCCCCCTTCCAAGTTTGTTCTTTCCTTAGGTTTTCTCCCTCAGCCCTAGAATATTCTTTTGAATTTTGATTCCTTCTTAGTAGCTAATCTCTTGTAAATAGTGAACAATTCTTCATATTGAAGCTTATCTGTTCAAATTACTGTGTGGTTTCCATCTTCTGCCTGGCCCCTGACACAGAAGGGCTTGAGGTGAGTGTCACTGGGTGTTTCACAGTGCTCCAGGAACAAGCAGGACAGAGGCACACCAGTCAGAGAAAGAAGCCTCTTCTGCCTACAGTGTGCCTGCTGCACAGTCTACCGGCAAAAAAGAAACATTTGCAAGTTCCAACGCCAGCATTACAAGCAGATGCAATGAAGGGCAGATTTGAAGCTGAGGCAATAATCTCATACCTAGCATCGTAACCTTGCTGCTATCCATACACAAAGTCCCTATTTAGCTACATTTAAAAAAAAAAAAAAAGTTAACACATACCAAGACCTTCTTATGTGCCTGACCATTTTAAGCTCTCTTAATAATCCTGTAATGTGGGATGCCTGGGTGGCTCAGTCGGTTAACCTGCCTTTGGCTCAGGTCATGATCCCAGGGTGAGTCATGATCCCAGGGTCGCACTCCCTGCTCAGTGGGGAGCCTGCTTCTCCCTCTGCCTGTGGCTCCCCCTGCTTGTACTCTCTCTCTCTCTGACAAATAAATAAATAAAATCTTAAAAAAAAATAATCCTGTAATGTAGGGACCATTACTATCCTGATTTTACAGATGAGGGAAATGAGGCATGTAAATTTAATTAGCTTTGGCAAGGTTCTTGAGTAAAAGAGCTGAGATTCATATCTAGGTATTCTGATTCTAAAGACCACACTCTCAACCACGTGCTATATTAATTTTTGTTTCCATTGCTAAGACAAAAACAAGCTTTAGAACGTGAAGAGATTTGTTCCTTTTCTGGAGGCCACTTCCCCCACTGGTCCAACACACCATTAGCATGGGACGGTTTCCTCTCATGCTCTTGGGCGCAGCATCACCCTTTAGACTAGAAAGCTGGTGGGCACTGAGGAAGAAACCAAACAAGAAGAAAGTGGAGGAGGTGCTAGAGGATGAGGAAGAAGAATATGTGGTGTAAAAATTTCCCAAACATCAAGAGGAAAAGGCAAAGTGGACTACCTCCTAGAGTGGAAGGGGTCATCAGATGCAGACAACACATGGGAGCCAGAAGAGAACCTGGGCTGTCCTGACCTCATTGCCGAGTTCCTACAGTCACAGAAAATGGCACATGGAACAGAAAAATTATAGGAAGGCAAGCGCAAAGTTGACTCTGATTCTGAAAATAAGGGAGAGAACAAACCAAAGAAGAAAGAAGAGTCAGAAAAGCCATGAGGCTTTGCTCAGGGTCTGGAGCTGGAGCATATTATTGGAGCTACAGACTCCGGTGCAGAGCTCATGTTCTTGATGAAATGGAAAAAATGTGATGAGGATGACCTGGTCCCTTCCAATGAAGCCAATGTCAAGTGTCCACAGGGGTCATATCCTTCTATGAGGAAAGTCTGATGTGGCATTCCTACCTCTCAGAAGATGGTGACAAAAAAGATGACAAGAATTAACTCTCCTGCGTCCTAGCCCCTGTCACATCTGTCCGTGGGTTTCAAGTGGAGAGGGAAAGGAGTTCTACTTGTCTTGACACCATAGAGGTGGCTTGAGGAGATGTCCTTTGAAGAGTCAGTACACTACTTAGAGCCGCCCAAAGGAATATAAAGCCTTTCCAGCTGTGTAGTTTGCACACCCATCCCAGTGGAGGGGAAGGAGAAGTGCTGCAAGGCAGCTCATTCTGTACTTTGCTGAGAAAAGTAGAATGCCTTCCATGAAGGACAAAATTTGCAGAATAGGTGTATAGGAGAGCAAACAATATTGTAGATCTTCAAAGAGCATGTCCACAACACACAGCCTGCTTTCCAAAAGCGTTAATTGCATTTTTACAGTGTGGTGTATATGTAGTTTTTGGGGATCACTGGTGTACTATTTAGGGGTAGGAGGGATGGAGTAGGAAGGAAGGAAGACAGAATCATTTTTGTTAAAATTTGGGGCCTTATTGGGAAAATGGTGAAACATTGAAAAGAACAACCTAATGATGATTTGGTTTTATGTCCAGAATATTTTAGCTTTTAAAAAAAGTCATTGGCAACCTAAATGAAGACTGTGAGAGACTGTTTAAAAGCTGTGAATATCTGAAACTTCTAAGTCAATGTGTCCCCTGCCTGAGTTTAATGCTGTTCCCAACAAAGGACTACAGCAGTTAGTCAGCAGCTGTCATTTGTAGAATGGAAACTGGTTAAGGAGGGAAGTTTTATTGGAACATAGGCCAGGCGACTGTTCTGTCTTAGAGATGCTAACCCTTGATGTTGATAAGACCCTTTCTTTTTCAAGATTTTTTTTTTTTTATTTGAGAGAGAGAATGAGACAGAGAGCATGAGAGGGAGGAGGGTCAGAGGGAGAAGCAGACTCCCCGCCGAGCAGGGAGCCCGATGTGGGACTCGATCCTGGGACTCCAGGATCATGACCTGAGCCGAAGGCAGTCGCTTAACCGACTGAGCCACCCAGGCGCCCAGACCCTTTCTTTTTCAATTATAAAGTTATAAATACCAGCTTGTTCATCCAAGCAACTGGCTGAGGTATTTGGGGAGGGGGAGAGGGTGGTATAGAAGGTGGGAGACTAGGGAAAGAAAGGCCCATGCTCTTAGAATGGAAAACTCTTGGAGCCTGTCTGCTTCTTGAACTGTGAACTCTGAAACCACTGGTGGTGGCACTTTAAGAGTGGAAGGATTTCAAAAGCCCTGGTCTCAGGAGAAGATTAAACTTTCATACTGGGGCCATGGTTCACTTGTGTTATGGTGAGCGCAGTGAATTGTGCAAGACTGTGGAATCACAGACCTGTACCTCCAAAACAAATAATGCAATACGTGTTAAGAAAAAAAAAAAAAAGAAGATAGCAGGAGGGGAAAAATGAAGGGGGGGGAATCGGAGGGGGAGACGAACCATGAGAGACTATGGACTCAGAAACAAAATGAGGGTTCTAGAGGGGAGGGGGGTGGGGGATGGGCTAGCCTGGTCACGGGTATTAAGGAGGGCACGTACTGCATGGAGCACTGGGTGTTATACGCAAACAATGAATCATGGAACACTACATCAAAAACTAATGATGTAATGTATGGTGATTAACATAACATAATAATTATTAAAAAAAACACAAAACAAAACAAAATTTTTCTAATCCCAGGAATTACCTAATACCCAAAATGCTGTCTTGGATCATGAGATACATCAGTTCTCGACATTGTCTAGACCTGTACCTAAAAATCCACTGTAAAATCTTCTTAGGCATGTGCTAGGTTTCTGTGAAAACTTTGTTTAAATGTAAACTTTGTACCACGTTGTCAGTTTTTGTCTTAAAACTATAAATTAAAAAAAAAGTGAAGAGAAACCCTATTAGAAGCTAAAGTTCTTGGGGTGCCTGGATGGCTCAGTCGTTAAGCTTCTGCCTTCGGCTCAGATCATGATCCCAGCGTCCTGGGATCAAGTCCCTCATCGGGTCGCTGCTCCGCAGGAAGCCTGCTTCTCCCTCTCCCACTCCCCCTGCTTGTGTTCCCTCTCTCACTGTGTCTCTCTCTGTCAAATAAATAAATAAAATCTTAAAAAAAAAAAGAAAGAAGCTAAAGTTCTTTAATATTGCTATTAAAAAAGACAGCACACTTAGATAGTATTTATCTCTGAAAGGAAACTATGAACAAATATGTCAAAATGTTAACAAGTATTAATTCTGAATGCTGGAATATACAGTTCACCCTTGAACACAGGTTTGAACTGCACAGGTCCATTGATCCATGGATTTTTTTTTTCAATAAATACAGTACAGTGCTGTAAATGTATTTTCTCTTCCTTATGATCTTCTTAATAATATTTTTTCTCTAGCTTATCTTGTTGTAAGAATAAAATAAGGTGGGGCGCCTGGGTGGCTCAGTTGGTTGAGCGACTGCCTTCGGCTCAGGTCATGATCCTGGAGTCCCGGGATCGAGTCCCGCATCGGGCTCCCTGCTGGGCAGGGAGCCTGCTTCTCCCTCTGACCCTCCCCCCTCTCATGTGCTCTCTCTCTCATTCTCTCTCTCTCAAATAAATAAATAAAATCTTAAAAAAAAAAAGAATAAAATAAGGTGTATGCATATTGTAATAATATGCATATAATACATACCACATACAAAACAGGTGTTAATCAACTGTTTATATTATCAGTAAGGCTTCTGGTAAACAGTAAGCTATTAATAGTTAAGTTGGGGGGAGTCAAAAGTTATACATGGATTTTTGACTGCACAGGGGGTTGGTGCCCATAGCCCTGCATTATTCAAGGGTCAACTGTATAATTTTATATACCTTTTAAATTTGACAAAAACAACTTTAAAAAGAGAATATAAGAAAAAAGCACTATTAAAAGGTATACAACCTTAAAAATAATTCAATTTTTCAGTTGTAGAAATTATTATTGAAAAGGATATACAAGTTTTAAAAATCATATAATATTACTTAGTTTTGGCAGTTTATTCCCATTACATTGACATTTTATTTTCAGAGAGAACTTAAATGTCCCTGAATTTAACACGAATGAAAGTTGAAAAGGCATTATCTGTGACAAAGTTTATAAAACTGGTGTTTTGATTTAAAATATATATACAATAGAATATTACTCAGCCATAAGAAAGAATGAAATCTTGCCATTTGCAAACGGAGCTAGAGGTATAATGCTAAGCAAAATAAGTCAGAGAAAGACAAGTACCATGTGATTTCTTCACTCATATGTGGAATTTAAGAAACAAAACAAACAAGCAAAGGGGGAAAAAAGAAAGAGAGAGAGAGAGAGAGAGAGACAAATCAAGAAAGAGACAAGACTATAGAAAATAAACCAATGGTTACCAGAGGGGAGATGGGTGGGAGATGGGTGAAATAGATGACAGGGATTGAGGACTGCACTTGTCATGATAAGCACTGGGTGATGTATAGAATTGTTGAATCACTATATTGTACACCTGAAACTAATATAACACTATATGCTAATTAACTGGAATTAAAATAAAAACTTAAAAAAATTAAGTTTAGAGAGGATTAAAAAGATGAGAACATTTAAAGCAACAAGTTATAATCAAAATATTAGGAAGAATAAAGTGATTTTAAGATTAAACAACTATTATAGCTAAAATGGACCTTACAAATTCAAATCAATCATCCCTACCTATGACATTTCATAGAATGATAACCCTGAAAGGTTAAATGACTCAGTTACTGTTACAAAGACAGATGGTGGCAGAGCCCTAAAACTGAACCTCTCTACACACATCTCATTTGAGATATAAACATTTTTAAAGGTATAATTAATATGAACTCTCTAACTTCTGTTCTCAAGGTTTTATACTTAGAGAATTTTATGTGGGGATTCAGTTTTATTATCTAAGAAAGTCTGAAATATTTTCATCTAGAAGTTACCTATGAAGGAAGACAAAAAAGCTGATGCTCAAGGAAACAGATAAAGTTTTTCTCTATCTCCAAATACAGAACTATGCAGTGCTTATTTGCAGGAACCATAGCAAGTTCATAAATTTCTAGCAGATTTATAGAGTATATACCTGGAAAGTGGCTCTTGATCAGGCTCAAAGAGGAGGTGGTTGTAGAGATTAGGCCAATGAATTTCTCCTACCACAAGGAAACCTGTAAGACTTGAAGTAGGAAAGCAGATTCTCCTTCAGGTTTCATCAGTGCAGTAAGATTATTTTTGCAGACTGAAATTTACTTAGATTACCTGGGGACAATATAAAATCTACACATGTTATATATGATATACATACTTTCAATTAAAATTCCTATTTAAACTTGAGGAGTTATCAGTTCTTATAAGAGAATTAAAAAATTAAGGATATGATATTTGAAGTAATTGGTAGTATAAAAATATATTAATTATATTAATGAAGTCATTCTTCTTTCTAAGCATACAGCTAGAGTGCATTTCCCAGTGTCTCTAGCACTTAGATGTGGCCGTATGACTCAGTTTAGAAAATGTAATATGAATGGCAGTGATGCCTGCCACTTCTGGGCCTGGCCCATTAAACCTTCCCACAAGAAGGCTCCCTCTATGCTCCATCACCCCTTTTTGGCTAACTGGTATGGTGACGCCCTGACTAACCCTGGAAACCACTTGTTGAAGATGGCAAAGTCACCATCACTCTAGATGTCTGAATGACAGCATGGAGGAGAGCCACATGCAGGAGTCTTCCTATCAACCTGTACACAACCCAAGAATTATTACATAAACAGTAAGTAAGCTTTTATCAGGTTAATCCACTGAAACTTGAGGGTCTACGTGTTAGTACAAACTAGCCTACCCTAGGGGCGCCTGGGTGGCTCAGTCGGTTAAGCATCTGCCTTCAGCTCAGGTCATGATCCTGGAGTCCCAGGATCGAACCCCACATCAGACTCCTTGCTCAGCAGGGAGTCTGCTTCTCCCTCTCCCCCTGCTCCTCCCCCTGCTTGTGCACGTGCGCACTCTCTCTCTTTCGCTCACTCTCTCTAATAAATAAAAAATCTTTAAAATTAGCCTACCCTAATAAAATCCTATTTGAATCTAATTCTGTATATTAAATTGACCCTGAATCTTGGAAATGATGTGAATGTCCTGACAAGAAGCAGAAAATGAAAGCTTATAATTAGACAATCTGGTGTTACTTCTTTTTTTTTTCAAGATTTTATTTTATTTATTTATTTATTTATTTATTTGAGAGAGAGAGAGAGAAAGAGACAGCAGGGGGAGGGGAGAGGGAGACAGAATCTCAAGCAGTCTCCTCGCTGAGCACAGAGCCCAATGTGGCTTTGGATCCAATGACCCTGAGATCATGACTTGAGCTGAAATCAAGAGTCAGGTGCTTAACTAAATCACCTAGGTGTGCCAAAAATCTGGTATTTCTTCCTGGAGAAGAGTACATTGTAGGACTGTGTTATATTCTAAAAATTAAGGAGAAGCTATCCAAGGATTTTATGTGGCCAAGGGTAGAATGTTCACTTTTTCAAGAATCTTCCTTCATCAGTAAAAACTGGTCTTAAACATATTCCCAAGTTTAACATTCCTGTGGAACTAAATAAATGTGGTCAGCTGTCTTTTATCAACCAGTTTTTTTATTTTTGTATTTTTGTCACTGAGATGATGAAAGCACTCTGCTCTTCTCTGCCACCAACTTCACTTAGGCATTAATATCTGCCAAATAAATTCTGTATCACTGATGCTGATGGAGGTAGATATGCCCTGGTTATATCACTTAACAACCTTGCCAACGGCAACTTGTAGGCATTCCTACTCACTTTTAAAGAGGACTTTGAAACATAACTCATGGTTTTCCTCATCACCCCAAATCATGTCAGAGAGAATGTCAACATTCAATGTTGGCCCATTTAATAACTTAGTCTCAAAGCTCTCTAACTTCCCAAATTCAAAATTCAAGGAAAAAAATTCTATCACCACATTACATTATCACCTAGAACTGCTCCATCTCTTAGACTACTGGGCACTGCTAGAGAAAAATCATGGACTCCAAACTCCTTTCTCTAGTTTTGCAGGAAGATACCTTTATTCCTATGGAACTAGAAGTGAGAGAGAGATAAAGGCAAAGTCAGTTCTGAGGAAGAAACTGAGCAAATTTACTTCTGATAGATCATTTTCCCTGTGAAAATGGGAGGTCATTTGCTTGAGACAGACCGAAGTGAGGTGTGCTGCAGGCAGAGTGAAACACAACATTTTGAAGTAGCTGTTGTAGGGTTAGAAATGGAGGTATCGGGGACATCTAAAAAGATTGTTAAACATGTCTCCTTACCACAGGTTTCTGTTTCCCAAGAGTTTATACCTAGATAGAATTTCTGAGTTATTAGGCCTGTGAATCTTCAATTTACTATATAATGTCAACCTATTTTCCAAAGATTTGTACTCCTACCAACAGAGTATGAGAATTTTTGTTGCCAAAAGTTGTCAATTTTTTTTTTTAATTTTACCAATCTAATTGGTAAAAAATGGTGCTTCATTATGGCTATAATTGCATTTCCTATTATTAGTAATGTTGATCATCTTTTCATGTGTTTGGTCTTCTGAGTATCATTCTCTTGAATGGCCTGTTCAAACCCCCCGTCCATTTTTCTATTGTGTTGTCTTTTTTAAAAAATGATTTGCAGGGCACCTTGGTGGCTCAGCCGGTTGAGCATCTGCCTTCAGCTCAGGTCATGATCTTAGGGTCCCAGAATCGAGTTCCACATCGGGCTCCCTGCTCTGCGGGGAATCTGTTCCTCCTTCTCCCTCTGCCCCTCCCCCAGCTCATGCTCTCTCTCACTCACTCTCTCTCAAATAAATAAATAAATAAAATCTTCAAAAATAAATAAAAAATAAAAAATTATTTGTAGATCATTGCTATTTATTCTGGATATTCTTTGCAAGTTCTATGTATTATAAGTATCTTCTGCCATTCCAAGACTTCTATTTTATTAGAAATTTTTGTTTTAATGAAGTGAAATGTAGCAGTATTTTCCATTCTAGATTGTGCTGTTTGTTTTGTTTTGAAAATCCTCCCCCACATAGGGCCAAAATTTTATCTTCATATATATTCCTCTAAATATCTTGAGGGTTTTTTTTTTTAAATCACATTTAGGACTCTAATTGACCTCGATTATTACAGCATGAGGTAGACATCTAATTTTATTTTTGTTTCCCACATAGAACACTTAACCTTTAATCAAGCCTTATTGTCTTCCATATCACTATAGTTCAATATTTGAGGACCACCTTGTTTTAACTCCTTTCAATAATTACTATTTTTGTTGTAGTATGTAGTCAATGTTTAAGAATATCCATTCTTTAGTAATTCTTACAATGATATTCTGAAGCTGTCCCAATCTTACAAAAATGATTTTATCCTCATTCCTAAATGACAATTTACCTAGGTATAGAAATCTAAGATGACAATTATTTTCTCTCAGCATTTTGAAGACATATTATACTATCTTCTGACTTCTATCCAGTGTTACAAATTAGTCTTCAATCAGGCCAGCTACTATCCTTTAGTACAAATCTGTCCTGCTTCTCTTTATCTTTGATTTTACAGTTTTACTACAATCTACAAATTTATTATTATTTATCCCACCCAGGACAGTTTATGCTTCCTAAATCTTGGGATTAACATCTTTGTTCCTTTCTGGGAACTGTTCTACCATTTCTCTTAGAATATTGCCTCTCTCATTCTCTCAGTCTGTACCTCCTGATAGACAAATTTTATTTTATTTATTTATTTTTTAAAGATTTTATTTATTGGACAGAGAGAGAGAGAGACAGCGAGAGAGGGAACACAAGCAGGGGGAGTGGAGGAGGGAGAAGCAGGCTTCCTGCCGAGCAGGGAGCCCGATGTGGGGCTCGATCCCAGGACCCCGGGATCATGACCTGAGCCGAAGGCAGACGCTTAACAACTGAGCTCCCCAGGTGCCCCCTGATAGACAAATTTTAGAATCAGTTTATTTTTCATGTCTATTAAATTCTCCTTAATGTTTACCATTTCTTTAAAAGTGTTACATTCTGTGTAGTTTCTTCAAAATTATTGTCCAGATTACTAATTGCTTCTTCAATTACATCTTATATGCTGCCTTAACGATCCAGCCTTCAAGGACTATATTTTACATGTCTAGAAATTCTTTACTAATTCTTTTTCATACTGATTTTTCATTATCTTTAATCATTTTGCATACACTTAACTTACAGATTCAACCAAATTATCCTACTTTTTGTTAGGAATCCACTCAGTTTATTAACTCTTCTTTAATAAAACTTCATATATTTTGTACTTTGGGATTATGAGCTTACCCTCTTCCAGATCTTTTCTGTAGGAATTACATATGGCCAGTGTTCACGGTATTTCCTCCAAAAAAGTTTTCTATTTCTTTCTGTCAGTGACATCAGCTTTTTCTCTGTTTGGGTAATGTAAGTTCTAACTCTGAACCCATATGAGGTAGTGAGGGACCATGTTTATACATTCTCAGAAGATGTTTTTTTCCACTTGCAGTCCAGGCAGACATCTTCAGGTTTCCCTGTCATCACACTAAGAGAATGACTTTTTCTAGTCCATTCTTTTGAAGAGGGCTCTGGGTGTCTCAATTTCAACTTCCCAAGGTCTTGTTTCCATCCCCAAACAGGCATTAAAATCCAAGTGCCTACAATTCTATGAATAATAATCCACTGCTCGCCCAAGCAAGCCACAGCTCACGCTGTTCTAGTTATTAGTTTCCTCTTTATTTCTGCCCCTGGCAATTTCCCTTAATTTCTTATGAGTACAGTATGGTATTTAAAAGGATGTTTAAAATATTTTTACGACAGATTATATAGTATGCTATATTGTTAAAACCAAAAGTCTAAACCATTTATTTTATTAAATGGGCATTCCATAATTTATTTATGAGCATTTTCATTTCATTTAAAAGAAAAAAAAAAGCCATTTTCCTAATACAATATACTTCACACCTAAGAAAGATGGATAGATACCTATTACTCATTCTCTAGTTTTTCCTTAGAAAGAAAACTGATTTTTAGCTAGGCACAATAGCACATAGAATAAAGGTTACATTCATCAGGCTTTGTTGTAGTTAGATAGTTACATAAGCTAAGTAAAAATGACTATTTTGACTAAATTCTGGCTAGTAAAATGTAATAAATGAAAGTGTTTTCTGAGACTTCCTGAAAAGCCAATTAAAAGGAGCTGACTCTGCTATTCAGGGCCCAGGTAAGTAAAGGCTAGGTGACTCATTTCTCCTGATCCCAAGCTATCTGCTTCTTATGGCACCTTACTTTCACTTATTTTAACCAATGTTATTTCCATAATTTCTTTAATCCCTGAATTTAAAGTTGTAGAGGGCATTCATAAGTAGAAATGGGCAAGCAGATCATTTAGAGGGAGGAAGTGAGGGAAAAGAAAGGGAGGAAGCTCTATATTTTCCCAAGCTAAACAATTACATGAAGATCACAGTCGCTTTTGGATTAGGATGTAGTGCTGTGAGTGACTCAGTAGGATACCACGGTGCCTTCACAGATTTTTCTAGGTACCTCTGACCCCTCTGTCTGCCAAAACCCTGATCCCCAGTACTAGTACCAAAGGACTTAAACTCACTCCCTAGGGAGCCACTGTGCTCTCCTACAATTAAGAAAGCATAGCTGTAGATACTTGAATTTTACAGTGCATTTAAGAATGCCACTTTCTCAAAAAAAAAAAAAAAAGAGAGAGAGAATGGCACTTTTCTGTAGACTTTAAGAAACCTTCCTTAATAAAACATATAACCAAAATATGGAAGAGACATGTTTCTAGAACTTCTCTATCAGCCTATAATCAAATAACATACCCTTGGGTCCCTGAGTAACTTCTGTTCTTATTTATCTGACATTCAGATAATCGCTCTGTGGTTCACTTCTCCATATCATTCCAATTTTCACCATTCTACTGAAGATCAATGTGCAAGCCAATCTGTGGCTTTAGCCATGTTCTGAATTCTGTTGGGTGGGGGATGTGGGTAAAACACCTAAGACACAAAGTGCTACTCTCCTATAATTTGCCAGCAAATGGCAGAACCTTGATAAGTTTGCCTGCTTGCCTGCAGTTTTACAAAAATTTTAAAATAACTACTATAATAATTCAGGATAAGTTCTAGATTTTAATTATTTGGTGATACATATGAAATATTTTTGATAATTAAATATTTAGTTCATAAAAGCACCCAGTATTTGTGCTTCCAATAAAATTTAGAATATCAAAGTATGAATTACAGATTTTAATTTTACTCCCCAGATAGGATGTATTCACTTTGATTAAGCCTGTGTTATAAACCACTTGAATCAAAATTCTTATCTGACTTTGATGATGATCAAGCAATCACCAGGGCTGGCAGATCAGAGGAGAACAGGACAGGCATATGCGACTATACATGTACACAGCACGGGACCAAAAGGTCACTCAGACTGGCTTCTTTACTAGGAGGACATAAAATCCTAATATGATCCATTTATTTGGATAGGACTCAGTATGGAGAAAGCCATCTGACAACAAAAGTTGTACTGATCTCCTTTCAGCACAAACCTTAGTCCAAAAGCTGCCTATGATTGCCCATAGGACTCCATCATTAAGTCTGATGGTAGTAACAGCTTCAAAACCTGTCTTAATCTCTTGGGGATGATAAATGAATGCGCTTGTACATATACGGAGAATTACAAGTCACCTTTCATCTTTAGAGTATTAAGAATAAAATTAAAGTACAGTCGACCCTTGAAAAATGCAGGAGTTAGGGGCACCAAACCCTGTGCAGTTGAAAATCCGTGTATAACTTTTAATTACCACAAAATTTAACTACCAATAGCCTCCTGTTAACAGAAAGCCCTACCAATAAACTGAAAGTTGATTAACAATTATTTTGTATGTTATATGTATTCTATACTGGATTCTTACAATAAAGTAAGCTAAAGAAAAGACCACATTTGGGGCACCTGGGGGGCTCAGCTGTTAAGCATCTGCCTTTGGCTCGAGTCATGATCCCAGGGTCTTAGGATCGAGCCCCATGTTGGGCTCCCTGCTCCGTGGGAAGCCTACTTCTCCCTCTCCCACTCCCCCTGCTTGTGTTCCCTCTCTGGCTGTGTCTCTCTCTGTCTAATAAATAAATAAAATCTTTAATAAAAAAAGAAGACAATGTTTTAAGAAAATCATAAGAGAAAATACATTTACAGTACTGTATTTATGGAAAAAAAAAATCTGCGTATAAGTGGACCCTCACAGTGCAAACCCCTGTTGTTCAAAGGTCAACTGCAGTTGGAAGAAGTTTAGATGATCCTATTTGAATGTAACTAATTTTAACAGGCTGGAGCTAGCTTAAACTGGACATAACCTATGAGAGCCTTTGTGACCTGATGTGAAACCGGTTAGGAAAAATCCATTTTGAATTGTTCCAAGCAATTGAATAATCCATTATAACCCTTCCCGAGAAAGAGATCATCCAAATATCTCATCTAGTCAATATTTACATATCAATTAGATAGATACCATCCTTATCAGAGAGCAGAAAAAAATGGAATTATTTGAAATTCTTTTATATACACTTTCTGTATTCTAAATTCTGGAGCTGGAGTATTAAATGAATAAAAGGTAACCTAGTGAATGCAGACAAAGCAAAAAACTTGGATTCTACTTTCCAATTTGGAAAATTAACTCTTTGATGAACAAACACTTCCTACGCTAATCAATTAAATGATACAGCACTAAATTTCCACATTTTATTTTGCTTATATAATCTATCAATACGTCAAAGCATTAAGGAGCAAAGGGTTACTTAAAAAGGAAGATGAAAAACATGTCTAGAGAATCCTGTTTAGTACACAAATGACTAGGCATTTTCCTTAATGCTAGATAGACAACGCCATAAATAAAACTTTTGATTTTTTTAAACACATTTTTCTCCAATACATGTGTGTTTACACTAAAACAAAGTAAAGTTACTTAAATTCTTAGTGTTTGGAACAACAATTACAGGAGATCAGTGAGAACTAACAGCCTCCAGTTTAAACTTGCCCATCAAGTTTAAATAAAAGAATAAAATCTCTAGTGTATTGTAAGTTTGGTCCATTTCCTATGTAAGTTAAATATTACATCATGGGTAAAAAAAGTACTAATTAGATCATATTACTAAGGTTTATAACATCTTAAAAGTGGAATAAAATAAACAAGAATTAAAATAGCAAAAGCTGTGACCATGTAGAAATATCCATTGAAAAACTTCTACACTTCATGAGCAAGTTAAAAAAGATTTCATGGTTTTCTAGTGGTTTGTGCTTTTTTTTAATGGCTATTTCAATCCACCACTCTCCAAATCTCTATCGTGGTTACCCTACAAATTTCTATTATCTTGCTCTCAGAAGATGACATCACCTTCTATTTCACAGCAAAAATAGAAATCATCAGGCAAGAACTCCTTAAATGACTGATGCTCCTTCAACCACTTGCCACTAAAAATGTATAATCTCTGTGTCCCCATCCCTTCTTCCCATTACACTATTTCTGGCATTGTTCCTATTAAAATCTTCCCTTGTGCTTTAACTTTCATTTCCCATCTGTACATTGGTTCGTGGCAAATCAATTATCACCTCTCCTTCCTTTGGTTTAGTGTTCCTCTTCTGTCCTTCAACATTTAAACATATTTAAGGGTCTTCCTCTAAAAAAAAAAAAAAAATCAATTCTATGTTCCTTAAGCTACTGCCCTCGCTTCTCCCTTTCATGGCCAAATTTATAAAAGTGTTGTCAGCTCTGACTCATCTTGTCCACATCACCTTTTCTTTACCTTTATTCTCAGCTTCTCCAACTATAATTTGATTTTCACCTCTAAAATCTCACCAAGATCATCCATGACCTCCTTATTGCTAAATCCAGTGACCACTTTCTATTGTTCATCTATGATTAACTCCTCTGGTAGTGCTCATTGAAACTGACTACAGTACTTCTTGTCTGAAGTACTACCTTTTGTTGGCTTCCATGACTCTCCTGGCTTTACCAGTCTAGACATTACTTCTCAGCTTTTTGCAGGATTCCATTTTTCTGACAGTTTTTTAAATGACTGATGCTCACCAGGACTCCTTCCTTAAGGTGCTTTTCTCTTCATGTTCTATATATTCTGAACAATGTCATCCATTCTTTTTTTTTTTCCCTTTTTTATTGTTATGTTAATCCCCATACATTACATCATTAGTTTTAGATGTAGTGTTCCATGATTCATTGTTTGTGCATAACACCCAGTGCTCCATGCAGAACGTGCCCTCTTTAATACCCATCACCAGGCTAATCCATCCTCCCCCCCTCCCCTCTAGAACCCTCAGTTTGTTTTTCAGAGTCCATCGTCTCTCATGGTTCGTCTACCCCTCCGATTTCCCCCCTTCATTCTTCCCCTCCTGCTATCTTCTTTTTTTTTTCTTAACATATATTGCATTTGTTTCATAGATACAGATCTGAGATTCAACAGTCTTGCACAATTCACAGCGCTTACCAGAGCACATACCCTCCCCAGTGTCTATCACCCAGTCAGCCCTTGGTGATTTTCAAATCTATTGCTATAGCACAGATTTCTCTCCTAAGCCTTGACCTATGTATCCAACTGGAAGTTTCCCTTCAGCTGTCCAGAAGACACCTTGATCCATTCTAAAAACATCATTCAGCACACTCCCCCCAACCTTTTTTTCTCCTGAGGACCCGTCTCAGTGAACTGCTGCACAATCCACCCAGTGTCCCAAACAAAAACTTGAATATCATCCCAGATTCTTCCATCTCTCTCATCCCTAAAATCTAGTCAACTACCAATACTGTTGATCCTACCTCTTGAAGCTCTCTCCAATGCAGCAACTTCTCATTGCTTCACTGCTATTTCCCTAGTAAAGTTATAACCATTTCTTGTCTAAAGAAATATTATGGGTAAAAACCGTTTGAGATGTATTTTTTTAATTAAAGAATATAGAGAATCATACCCTCTAACATTCTCATCTAAGAAGTAATCTTCTTACCTGGCCTCCTCCTTTTCAGCATTGCATCCCTCCCTCTACAATCCCTATCCAGTCAAAGTGATATTCCTAAAATGCAAATTTAATTATATCATCCTTGTGCCTAAACATCTATCAATGCCTCTCTATTACTCCTAAGGTAAAGTTCAAATTCCTTGATAAGTCTTAGAAGGTCTTGTACTATCTGCCTCCTGATTACCTTCTAGCCTAAAGTCTGTCTGATCACTCCTGCCTCAAATTCTCTGCTATACATCCACACTGATCTTTCAATTCTGGAAGCACGCTATGCTTGTTCCCACACATGTTATTTCCTCCTGGAACACATTTCTTCACCCACTTTGCCTCCCTGTTTCCCTAAGAATTCCTACCTCTCTGTTAAATTTCAATTTAGACTTAACTTCCCCCAGGAAGCCACACTTAATGTCCCAAGCCTGGGTTTTATCTCCTTCCTATACGATCCCATAGTATACTCTATTTTTCCCATCACATCACTTTAGCATATTGCATTATAATTATTCTGTATCCTCACTAGACTGTAAGCTACAAAAGGAGATGAATTTTATTTCATCCACGACTATATCTCTAGTACCTACTACACTTCAATAAACATTCTTGAGTAAAGTATTTGAATGAATAAATGGATGAGTGGAAAGATGGATAAATTGTTTCTAAATGGGACATGAGATGGAAATCTTGATCTTATGGCTCTGAACCTGAAAGTAACTGCTTAATACATGAATCTTAAAAAATATTAATCATTTGGGTAGAATTATGTACTCTAAGATAAATGATCTCCCCTAATACTTTTCCAGGAACAGGAAAGGTAATACTCTTTAGCATTTTATGTATACTATTTAAAAGAGAAAGAAATGGAGGGGGAAGATATTAAAGGAGCCATTTAGTGACAGAACTGCTATGTTGATAGCAACTAAGAAACTTTTGGAAAACTGGTACAGGAATCTGGTAGTCAATAGTTTAGATATATAATTTTACATGAGCAACCACCTCAAAGTAAAATATTAAAGTATTTAATACTAAAAGATTAAGGACTCTAAAGAGAATGAATCTGTTGTCTTCTCATATAGAGAGAAAAAAACAAAAATGTATGCATTCTGCATCTACTATCTAATGAAATTGCAATTAGTTACTGAATTCAAATATACTACTAATGCTATGACTCAGTGTCCAGTCATTAATCCTCAAAGATAACACAAAGAAGTAATACACCCATTATTTTCCCTTGCATTAATTTTCTAATCTCTAAAGTCAAATGCAAATTTGCATGGATGAGGTGATTTTGTGAAAGCAAGCTCTTTAAAGAACTGTAATAATAAAATATTGTAACTTATTTCAGGATTTAGAATTCATTCATTCAGTCATCAAATAAGAATTTATTAAAATCTTATGAGCTACAAAATTTATGTGCTATATGGAGGATGAATGAAACCTCCCTCAAAGAAGCTTCAAAAATTTAGGGTTAATATAACTGTTTTAATAATCTCAAATATATTCTTTAATCTTTAGGCAGAAAATGGCATCCATTTCCAAAAATTATTAAAGATAAATTATATATTCAATCAATAAGAGGAAAGCTACATTTTACTTTACTTAGTATTCATAAACAGTCCAGCCCCAAATTATATAAACAGAATTACATGTCAGAATGTGAGAATCGACTAGGAAGTTACATTAAACCCAAATACTATTTACCTGAATTCCAATTCAAAATACAACTCAATGTTATATTTTTTTAAAGTGGAGATTATGTAGATCAAGGGAAAAAACCTGTATACGCCTTCATTCAAACTGACTGCTGTGCATTATTTGACAATTTCCAAGTCTTAAAAGAGAATTACAGATGAGGATTTTTTAATTTAAGTTCAAAGTCATGACAGCTTCATTTCCTGATTCCCAATGTGGATCTGAATAAAAAGACATCCATAAAATGTTGTATCTTTCACTGCAACCCAGACCAAAAAGTATTGCACTTCTATAACTCCTGGTTTGGTATAACCAGAAAGAGGATATATTTTTTTTTCCAAATTCATCCAAATTTTATTCTGTGATTTACTTAGAAAAAAAAATCTACACTCAAATCACTGTATGTGAATCTATAACATGGTCAGGCCACTAGAAGAAATGTGCGTGGAATCTGGTGGATTTGACACTGAGTGATTCAGAAAGCAAAAAGGGGGGATCACCCACCTTGTGTAGCCTCCTCTACAAAATGTTCTTCTACACAAAATTAACCGATCCTTCCCTCACTCTATAAAAAGTGAGGGATCTTCTCCATTTATACATCCATCAAAGTCTTCGATATTCTGGGAAAGAATAAGCATAACTTCCTGTTTCAAAATGTGCTGCCTTAAAAAGAGGTTGGAATAGATATACAGTGAAAGAAATAAAAAATGCTTGATTATTGGCAATTATTATAGAACTATACCAAAGAGATACAAATACTGTTCTCTGTTCCACTTGAGAGTAAAACTATGTGCAAGTCATAAAATAGATGTGTTCTGTACAATGAGTAAAATATGGATTAAAGTGTATTAAGCAACCTAAGTTTTTTTTTTTTGAACCTGAAACAAAAAGGCAATCCTAGAACAAAATTTTTCCCACTAATAAAAATAATGTTTTAAGGCTAAAATTGTAGGGTTCAAAACAGAATCTTGTCACCATCTCTTTACAATATTAATAAAGTTCAAGGCATGTCTACTGAAAAATTTTGGCAAGCCAAACTTGCACAATTAAAATAAATACAGTGTCACGTGATTGGTCTCCCAAAGCCTGGAATTTTGACCTTGACCGAAGTCTTCTGACTCCTAATGCTATAAATAACCAGCATTTAGCTGAACAAAATATTAAACTATTAATTCTCACAGAATGTGGTTGTGCCTTTTCAGTGCATATGTCCCGTGCAAATGTTTAGCATGGGCTTATTCATTTGACAAATATTTATTGTGTGTCTACCAGGCCTAGGCCCCATATCAAGCAATGAAGATATAAAGGAGACCACGACCAACACAATGCCTCTCCTTAAAGAGCTAAAAAAAGCAGAGAAGACAAAAAATAATTGCAAAAAGTCATCACCTATTAGTATAGGATAAACAGGGGCATTTTAATATCTATAGAGTAAGGGAAAGCCTCCTGGAGGAAGTTGAGAGGCAATGTCTTAAAAACAAAAATCTTCAAGGCTATGGTAACAGAACTGTATGTCTGTAAGCTACTGCTATTCATGCCTATCAGTTAAATTTTATAGTCTCATAACATGTACAGGTTAATTTATTGCTAGGCTTATGTTTAGCATAACATGCTGCTTAAAAGTTTTATAAATCAAAGGTTCTTATAGTTTTAAACCACAAAAGGAATAATTTCTACCAGTTCAGGAAAATCAAATGAGCATAATGAGTAAAGTGGCAAAACAGCTTTAAATATTTCTGAAAAATGGCAGACTGACTTCATGAGTTTCTTTCCATCTCTTTCTTAACCACATTAAAATCACAGTAAAAGAAATTTTTTTAAAAGATAGAAACATATAAGAACTAAGAAAGAGAAAAAGGAAAGGAGACTAAAACAATCAAAAGAATTCATCAAATTTTTATAAAATGGAGATGGATGAATGATAATTGACCTAGGCGGGCAGAGGCAATACCTGAGTACTGAGGAGGAGGAAACCAAATGGAAGTGAGCTGACTGGAGATACAGACCCCAGAAAGGTTAAGACCTTGGGAATTCAAGGAGTTGTGAACTTGCATCTAGATTACAGCTCCTCCAACCTCTCCTATTCTTTGGAGAAACTCCGTGACACCAGAGAAAAGGACTTAGAAAACACTGACATTTGGGGGCGCTTGGGTGGCTCAACTGGTTAAGCATCTGACTCTTGATTTCAGTTCAGGTAATGATCTCAGGGTCGTGAGACTGAGATGGGCTGCTTTGGGCTCCATGCTGGGCGTGAAGCCTGCTTAAGATTCTCTCTCTGTGTCTTCCTCTGCCGCTCCCCCCTCCCTCTCTAAAACAAAACAAAACAAAACAAACTAAAAAAAAAAAAACAAAACACTGACATTTGGATGCCACTCTATTAAAAAGCCCAGATTACCAAATGAAAAGCCATTCTCATGTACAAATAGCTTCTGAGTAGCTCTCAAATATAGAAGGCAACAACCACAGATACGTGAGGAAAACTTCCAAAATGAAAGTGAGAGCTTAGAAAATCAAACAGGAATAAAAATTAACCTGGAAGAAACAACACAATGCATGAAGTGGAAGACAATGAAAAAAACAAAACAAAACTATGATTAATATCCTTATAGTAAAAAGAGAAATTTAGCAGCCATAAAACAAAAACAGAAGGCTGTACCACAGGAACATTAGAGAACAAAAAATAGTTTTGGGTTAGAAAATTAGGATAGCTGAAATAAAACTTCCAATAGGACAGCTGGAAGATAAAGTCAAAGATATCTCCCATAAAAACAAGCAAGATCAAAAAGTTAGAACAGAAGATTAAAATTAGATTAGGATCTGTCAGGAGGCATAACTTCAGACTAACAGAGGTTCCAGAAATAGAAAACAGAGAGAATGGAGAAAGGGAAACTGTCAAAGAAATAATACAAGAAGAGCATACAGAACTTTCAAACATGAATTTCTATATTGAAAGGATCCTCAAGTTCCTAGCACAATAAATGAAAAAACGCCCACATAAAGCTCTTTATTATGAGTTTCAAATATCAGGGTAAAAAGAGATTATAAAAGTTTTCAGGGCACCTGGGTGGCTCAGTCAGTTAAGCGTCTGCCTTCAGCTCAGGTCATGATCCCAGGGTTATGGGATCGAGTCCTGCATCAGGCTCCTTGCTCGGCGGGGAGTCTGCTTCTCCCTCTACCCTTCCCCACTGTTCGTGATTTCTCAATTCTAACTATTCAAAATGTATTAATTCATTTAATTTTCATAACTATGAGGAAGACACTATTAAGTGTGGTCTTTTAAAAACTACATACTATCTCTCAACTTTAAAAGTAAAATTAATTTTAGGGGCACCTGGGTGGCTCAGTTGGTTGAGCATCTGCTTTTGGCTCAGGTCATGATCTCAGGGTCCTGGGATTGAGCCCCAAGTGGGGCTCCCCGCTCAGCAGGGAGTTTGCATCTCCCTCTGCCCTCCCCCCCCCAGGCATGTGCGTGTGTGCGCTCTCTCTCTCTCAAATAAAATAAATGAAATCTTAAAAAAAAAAGTATAAGTAAAATTAATTTTTAAAAAAGAAGAAAATACTGTTTTAATGCTCTCTACCTTCCTAATCTGTTCCCAGATCAACTATGGTTGATGAAAAATTCTGTCTTGGTCAATGGGGACACAAGTTTAATGTATGGGGGGGTGGGGAGAAGAGGAGTGGGAGATGAAAGTTGAGGGTATTTGCTGCTAGCATTTTAAGTATTCATTGTATAGAAGTACTTTATCCTATGTATTTATAATTTGCAGCTAGAAAGTCCATAGCACAGTAGATTCCCTGATTTAAATGCATCAACGACCTCCACCGAAAGAACTGATGCACTCACCTCAGACCACCAATATGTATTTGGGCAAAGAATAAGGAATCTATACATTTCATTAAAGTTAAAAACAGAATAGCTACCTCTTTCCTAAATTACTGTCATCTAAGCCCTTCACACTCTTTAGTCTTGCAAAGAAAATTTCCCTAAGTGACTCCTAGTCATTTACATGACTATTTATTAAATACAACGATATGACAAAAGCATCTTGCCCCACTCACTCTTACCCTCATCTTTACCTTACGTTATCAGTTGCATAATGATACTTGAACATTTCCACTTGATCTTCTGTAGGGGTTAGCCTCATTCAGTTTCCTATTTGTGCTGTCCTATCCATCTTCTCACTTATTTTCCTTACTTAAGAGTTTCTGATTTGGGGGTGGGGTGGGACGGGATATATTCTTTTGAATAGATTTTTTTGTTTTTTCCGTTTCCAATCTGGGGGTATCTTCATTCTTTCTGACCTATAATAAGGAAGTTATACAGTTTTGGCATTTATTCCCTTGGCACTAATAAAGTGCTATGCAATAATGTCGTTGCTTTTGAGACCTCAGACCACTGCTTCAGAACTCATCCTACTGCACTGGACCGCCTGGATCATTTGCTGTTACCTGGTCCAGCCCGGGCGTTCCTGTCTCTCACATACCCAGGCCTCCACTTTCTGCCTGTTATACTCTTGACTTCTTTGTAGTCGTTTTGTTTTGTTTTGTCTTGGTTTGGGGTTTTGGTTAATAGGTGGTACCTGCAGCAACCTCTGAGGTCCTGATGCATCAATGACAGCATCAGCTACGTCTTCCCAACAGCTGCGTGAACACACCCTGGACTGCCTGGGCTGCCTGGCCTACGTCTCGGTCTCGTCTCCCGGGAGGTACCCATCTGCGGCCGCAGACCTCACGCTGCGACAACCTCCAATGTCCGGTGTCACGGTGGCCCACGGTCCCAAGCGCACCCAGCAGGACTGTCGCACCCTCCCTCCGGCGCTCAGGTGGAACACCTCGGCGGCCCTACCCTCGGGCGTCACCTGCGGGCCAGTCCCGGCGCGCGCACGCGCTCACGCACCTACCGTTTCCTTGGCAGCCGCAACCGGGATGGGAAGCAGCCCCCGGCCGCGGGGCGGGTCCTCCGGCTCTGCGGCCGGGCTCTCCGAGGGGCGCCCCGGGGCGGGTGCCCACGCGGAGTCGGCCCGAGGGTCTCCATACAGCTGGTAGCACACGAGGCCGACCAGACCCCCGCCGGCCGCTGCCGCGATGCTCAGCTCCCCCCAGCGCCTCCGCCGCCTCCAAGCCGCCTCCGCCACAGCCCCCTCTTCCTCCTCCCGGCAGGAGAAGGGCCGGCCAGGCGGGCCCGCGGCTACCCCCGCAGGCCGCCCCCACCGCCCGGGAAAGGGATGGTGAGGGCAGAGCGGAGGCGGGAGCCGAGGCGGCGGCCACAGGAGCCTCCGCAGCGCAGCCATTGCGGGAGCTGCCCGCAGCAGACCTAAGAGGCGGCGGGGAGGCGGGGGGGCAACGAAACCTCGCGAGAAGTCGGTGTGCGGAGGTTCGATGCTGCCCGAGGGCGAGCCCTTCAAACGTGCGGCCTGGGGTACCCTGGAGCCGGCCTTCAGCTGGGGCGACCGGGGCGTCGGGCCGGGAGATCCTGGGGGAGGGGGCGGATCCCGGCTGCTCCTCCGCCCGGCACTCGTGTCTCGACGCCGCAGTCGTGAATGACTGCGCCTGCCCGGGCAGCACCTGACTGCGCCAGAACCCAGCCCCGCAGGGTACGGCCAAGTCCGCAGACGTTCAAAGAGCCCTGGGGCGCGGGGGAGTCCAGGCGTCCGTCCGCAAACCTGGCCCATCGACTTCGCTTTGCTGGGTGGCTTCTGAATCATTGGTAGTGCTCCTCTAAGAAAGTCACGTCCCCTGACACAAGGTCACGAAAAATTGGCAATCGTATCTTCAGGTGTACAGTAAAAATGAGGTCAAGTGTGGCCCAAGTCAAAAAGATGGCAGATTAAGTCAAAGACTGCTTTGACTACACAGTGACAGCTTCTGGACTTTTAAGGGGGGCAGGCTAACATTTTTTAGTTACAATTAATATTAAAAAAAAAAAAATCATGACCATACTTGTCACTTAATTCAAATCAGAAGCGTCTTGAAAGATACCCTTACTTTTGTGGGGATGCTGTTGGTATAAGTATAAAATAAAGAGTAAGTGTGATTGTGTCGTCTTTATTTTTATTATTGATATACCTGTTTGTTCGCTACCTTGTCAGTGTCACTTCTATGAGAAAGTATATATGACCTTCTTACCAGTTTCCCACCCCTGAGCCCAGTTTTGGTTCACTGAGTAATGCTGGCTTTGGTCTCTATACTCTGGAATGGTGCCAGGTCCCCTAAAATATTCTGCATCTAGGGGTGTAAACAACAAAATCCAGTTGTCTCTACTGAGCTATAGTCACAGGGGAATTAGATCAGTTGATTCTGGCAATTCTTATAAAGACTAGGGCAAACAAAATGAGGTTTTCCGACACAGATCTTGCTATTCCCATTCCTCACTAGCAGGAATGAGGAAGACTAGCTCCTTGTGTTATCACTACAATTCCTTCCATTTCTGCCTTCTTTGAATTTTGGAAAATTCTGTATTCCCAAAGAAATATTTATTCTCTGGATATATAACACAGTTCTTCTTCTGGCATTGTTTACTTTGAACTGAACACAATTTCCGGATTTTCTTATAAATTTCCAACATGGCCTAATGGCAGAATTCTTGGACAGACTAATGAATTTTTATTACTTGTATATTAAAAGCTGAGTAGCTCTAAGGAGAATTAAAGAGGTGACACCATAACATCATCTTACAGATCAGGAAAATGACAGAAATTCTCCTTCTGAGATGACTTCAAATATGTATGTATTTTCTTTCTAGTTTAAATAAATTTAATACAGCTCCTGCAAGTCATTTCTCTGGCTAGAAACCACCTTCTGCTACGAGAGGTGCTGGATTTAGGTTTGTCAGGTTCTCACAGAGCTTTAGATAAAGCTCTCTCTGTATGCAAAAGTTATTCTAATTACAATTTTCCACAGTACTTCCCCTCTAAAAGCAAAATTTCCTAAAGAATATTGCTTTCTTCTCTGTGATTATAGCTACATAAAAATAACCAAATTCCTTTATTACCTGATATTTTCCTAGGTTTACTCTCAAGGGGAAAAATTACAGGAAAACATGATATTAGGAATTTGGGACTTTTCAAAATTAAAGATAATATTAGATCAATACAGATTTAGTCCAATTTCCTTCAACTTTTATGTCAATTCTCCTGTGCATTAATAATATCCAAAAAAATGTCCCTATTCCACAGTGAGAGTCCATACCTTCAAAAAAAATTCACTTATGTTCACTATGATCTAAGTAAAAAGAAATGCTCTGAAGCATTTTAAAATGTTTACAACAGCAGGGATCAAGCCAAAGAAGTTTTATCAAGAAAGCATATTTATCAATATGGAGCAATAAACTAGGCAGCAAAAGATTTGGACTCTTGGTTTTGCCACATCTTAGTTGCATAAACTTATAATGCTTTGAAGGCCACAATTTCCTATAAAATAATGAAATTGAATAGGTGATCACCTTCTGAACCCATGGTCCTAATTAACCAAAATGCTCCAAGCATACCAAGCATACATATACAAATACTTCAGAGCATTTTTCACACGTCATTTCTCTTTTCAAAACCTATAAATGCCTTACAATGGCTTTCTTTCCTATTAAAATTCCATACAATGACCTAATTATTTTAAACTTTCACTACTTTTTAAATTGCAAATAAGTGACTTTTAAAAATGTGAAATTTAGGGGCACCTGGGTGGCTCAGTCGTTAAGCGTCTGCCTTCGGCTCAGGTCATGATCCCGATGTCCTGGGATCGAGCCCTGCATTGGGCTTCCTGCTCAGCAGGGCAGTCTCCTTCCCCCTCTGCTGTTCCCCGCCCCCCCCCCTTGTGCTCTCCCTCCCTCTCTCTCTCTCTCTCACTTGCGCTCTCTCTCTCAAATAAATAAATAAAATCTTTAAAAAAATGAGCAATTATATCTAAGGCCCTACATCAGGGCACATGAGTCCCCTAGCAGCAGGTGCACTCAATTCCAACAGAGGGAAGTTACCAGCCAAAGAGCAAGGCTGCAGCAAGCCCCTTCTCTCTTGGGAAAGTTGTCATAAAATTGTCCCCATCTTCAGCACTGCTTTCCCTAGGGTACAATTAGCAAATTCAAAGGAGAGAGTGAAAGTGGTGGGCAAGAGATGTTCTCTGGGGCCATAGCTTTTTCTTGGTCTTTTGTCTTTATAGGACTAGCCACTAGGAGTCCGGAACTCAATTCTTCAGCATCCAGGGCTATGAAAACCAAGTTACCCAAGGCACTGAGGGTCTGTTTGTTATTTTGACTATCTTCCACCCCTAAAGACAGACTGACAATGCTTTGTCCCCTGCCCTTCTCCCTCTGTCAAAACTAAGCTGTGCCTAAGCTCCATTAAACCAAAGTATGTATCTAGCCCTGCTGCAGGCGCATAGTAGGACCCCAGTCAATGTTTATCAAATGAAGAAGGGAATTTTTTTTATTGTTGTAGGGGGAAGAGGCCAAGATGGGAAGGCAATTCAGGAGGCAAGGAAATAAGGTAGTTTATCAGAGGCTAAAGGAGCTGATAAACCAAGCAGCACATATGGAAATGTAACTAAAGCAAATGGAAGGCCAGAAGGAGAAAGCGAGACGTTGGCAAGGAAGGATCCGAGATAGAGTGTAGTCATGGAGAAGGGTTGATTTAGGAACAAATTTTGTGATTTTGTGATTTGAAGTCATCCTCGTACATATCATATTTTGGCATGATCCTGCTGGACCAAGAGCCTTAAAGGAACAGGGTTTCATCAGGTTCTTCTGGTCCTCTGAGGAATTCCAGCATGGTCCAGGGCTGACTGTCAGCGAGCTGAGCTTGACATTTCCCTTTCTGTTACTCCATATCTCACTGGTGACAACAACCAAGCTGCCAGTTGTACACACTTAAGTTTTTAACTTCAAGACAAGTAATAAAGTCACTTTGACGATTACATCTGTCCAGTCCGATTTATATAATTTCTGACTTTATATGATTTCCAGAGCCCAGCTGGCAGTGTCTCACTGTTCAATTCTTGCCATTTTTGTCCCTCATTTGGTGGCAGGAACTCGTTTTCTTATGTATTTGGGAATCTTAATATAGCCTAAAGAGATTTAACCAATGAGTATCTTAATAAAAAACTTGTAGTACCTGAAAACCTTTAAGAAGCTGCTCAGTAGATATTTTCCTTATTTACTAAGAAAAGACGAAAAGAACTTTTTTTAAGCAACAACGTACTGTTTTATCTTCTTTAACTTGTAACACTTTCTCCTGAAAAATGTCCATATGGACAGACCCAGTACGTGTCTGGTGTTATAACCAATATATACCCTTGTCTCTGGTTCTAACCCCAGACTGTCAGGTGTTAGACGGGAAGTTGCTTAAGGGCAGATAACCAAACAGAAAGGCAGCCTTCAGAACAGACGGAAAGAACAGCGCCAAGAGGGAACCATTAGAGAAATCAAACATAGCATAAGGTAAGTCCATGTACTTACCTGAAGAAACTTACAGGGATGGCAAACGAGCTTCATTTCTTGCCAACGCCAATTGGTTGGTACTGGTTATCCAAAACACTGTACTGAGCAAAATTTTCAGACCAGGTCCAGAATTCAGAGGAAAAAATACATTGGTAGATGAGTATGCCTGCAAAGAGTAGGCTATCAGACTGGGCTGAGCTGTGTTACGGGACCACCATGGTTTCCTTGCAACTCTCCAATTGGAGAAGACCGTAAATAATAGAACAGAAAAACTGGAAGATGTTTAAATGTTTCTGTAATACACATGTGAACATCTTATATTTGCCCTTGAAAGATTTAGCAGACTGAAAAGAATTTAGAGATAAATTAATCTGGAAAATTTGTAAACGTTTAAAGCTTTTAGGGGTAGTGTGGAGAGTCCTTATTGGAAACTGTCAAAAGAAATCTGATATAGAAGCTCCCAGGGGCACCTGGGTGGCTCAGTCGGCTAAGCAACTACTTTAGGCTTAGGTGATGATCCTAGGACTCTGGGATTGAACCCTGCTTTGGGCTCCCTACTCAGCAGGGAATCTGCTTCTCCCTCTCCCTTTGCTGCTTTCCCAGCTTGTGCTCTCTCTAGTGTACTCTCTGTCAAATAAATAAATAAAATCTTAAAAAATAAACAAAAGAAGCCCCCAAGTACAAAGTAAATAACAGTAGAATTTTTTTTTAAAGATTTTATTTATTCATTTGAGATACAGAGATACAGAGAGAGAGAGAGAGCATGATTAGGGGGAGAGACAGAGAGGGAGGGAGAAGCAGCCTCCCTGCTGAGCCAGGAGCCCGATGTGGGGCTCAATGCAGGGCTCGATCCCAGGACCCTGGGACCATGGCCTGAGCCAAAGGCAGATGCTTAACCATCTGAGCCACCCAAGTGCCTCAACAGTAGAATGTTTCTCGCTGAACACAGGAGGGTTTTTGGACCCCGTTCACTTAAAGCCTCCCTTTAAACTCTCATAGCCAGGCCTGAAGCATTTCTGTAGAATCTTAGGGCTTAAAAACCACTAAAATGTACAGTTCTAATTTTTTTCTGATGAGGAAACAGAGGCTCTCAGGTTAAAGAATGTTCTCTGGGTCACACAATCAGGACTTGTGTTTCAATATTCTGCCCTACCTCTACATAGTTTCTATATTGGAATTAGAAAAAATTTAAAAGTTTTTTTTAAGGCACATTGACTTGCAAAAAATAGAAAGAAATGGCATTAGCTCAAATAAAAGATATTTTTAGGATAAAATCATATTGACCCAGGGAAGAGTGGTACTGAGTCTTAGGAAATGTGATAAGCAGGTCAGCTCTAAAGATCTACATAGTAAGTGTTCAAGGACATTTATTCTAACATACTCCTGTGAACATGACTTGACCACTAATTCCATCAGTCTCTGTGAATCTTAGTTTAGGTTCTAAAGAGAAAACATTGACTTGGTGTGGCCTTGGTGTGTTTTCTACCTTTGTTAGTTTCTTACTGTTGGGCCAGTCAGCTGTGCCTAGGAAGAAAAAGGTTGAGTCATGGAGGAGCATTTTCCAGTTTTTCTGTTCTGTTATTTCGGGCATATAGGGAGAACAGCTTCTCTTAGAACTCCCCCTGGGCATGTACCGTTGGTGTGCTGGTGAAAGTCTAACAATTGATTCTGGGGGTAGAAGAAGTAGGGAGTCGTGATTTATGGCATTGGCAGATTTCCATGGTATAAATACTCTGACCATGGCCGATGCCAAGCTACCTACATGACAAAGACGCAGTAGCACATCATCATATAGAATATCCATTAAACACATAGAAAGATATAATAGGTGTAGGAAAATAATTGGGAAGTGATAAGTTCTTAGTACTCATTACCTTTGACTTTAATATAATGTATCCAAGTGTAAGTTCATATATTTTAATTTTTAATAATGTCGCTAATCTAATAATGTCTGGCTCACTAAATTCCTGAAAATTTAATTGTTAGTTCCATTGAGCTGTGCAAGCTATCTCCAGGACACTACTAGCAGGTACTTAACGATTACCATATCCATTAGAGAGTTTGGGCATTCTTGAAGATCAGTGTTTGACACAAGAAGGAAACAGTATGAGTAGGACATAAGACTAAGCCAAAAAAAGACCAGAATTAAAAATTTACCTTTAGCCACAAACAGCGAATTAATTTACCCATCTTTTAGTCAATAGGGGTTAACAACCTTTCTTCCCTTCTTGGGGTTGTTAATTGGTTTCAATCAACCTATATAAAGATGTTACTATGGAATTATTTTTACTCTTTCCGATTAATTATATTTGCTGTTCCAAAGACTTGAAGTTAAAGAATCCTCTCAGGTATGGATGGGAACAATGGACTACCCAGAACCAGGTGGAGACTACTGTTTTTTTTTTTTTTAATGTTTTCCTTTTCATTTTTTTTAATTGAAGCGTAGTTGACACACAATGTTACATTAGTTTCAGCATACAACAAAGTGATTGGACACCTCTGTACATTATGCTGTGCTGATCACAAGTGTAGCTACCATCTGTTATATACAACACTATTACAATACCATTGATTGTATTCCCTATGCTGTACCTCTCATCCCCATGACTTATTTATTCCATGACTGGAAACCTGTCTCTCCCACCTCCCCGCCCCTCTGGCAACCATCAAATTATTCAGGTGGAAACTACTCTTTTTTGGGGGGTGGGGGCAGGGTAGAGACTACTCTTGAGCTGAGTCTTGGCTCCCAGGGTAGAAAGCTGTGCATTTAAAAGCCAATACCCAATAGGAATGAGCTCTGATCTTACCAGGTCATTAGGTCTTGCTTTATGTTAATGTTAATCCTTAGCTTTGATTAAAATATATTATTTCAAATTTACATAATATAATATATCTAAACAATATTTAAATTTATTACACTTAAAATTTCTATTTTGTCCATAGGAAGGTAGTCATTCTTAAGCCAAAGTAATCAACAAGTGATTTAGGTCACTATGCATATCTTTTTCTGTTAAAATAAATCAGTTTGCCTCAAACACTGGAGATTGATCTGAAAACAAAAAGTCTGAAAATATGGGTGTTCATAAATTCCTTGGCAACTGAAGCATATCAAAACTCTTGCACTTTGGAAAGGATTGCAGTTTTTTCAGGATTGTCGCAAATCCTGTGTTCAGGAACCTGTAAACCTCAGACCTCCACATCAAGGGAAATGAAGTGAACCATTCACTTGATGATAAGACTTTATAGAAAACCACTAAATGAGCTACTCTAACATCATCATGCAGGTGCATGGGGCTCCTTAAACAAATTATTCCAGATTAAGTAGGCCTGTTCCTCCATCTTTCTAGTATTATACAAGGAAACCATGTTTGATTAGAATTTTATTGTGTGTGGTATTTGTTTCAGGGCACATGCTTTGATCAAAATCTATGTAATGGAGGCCTGTGTTCTCTGATATCTAGAATTAATCATTGAACTCTTGGCTATGGTTAAATATAATAATTACCCTGACTTAATAAACATCTATGTGCCTGTAAAGAGTTTGTCCCTAAAGTGAATTTTAAATAAAGAGAAACATCAAACAATGATGAAAACAATATGTGAAACTCAAGATCGTTATCCAAACCAGGTTCTGTTTCAAACTGAAAATGAACCAAATTAAGAAGAAGGACAAGCTAAAAGTTGGGGTAAAAAGAGTAATTCATCATTAAGTCTTTTAAAAATGGAAACAAATGAGAAATGAATTTCAGAACATCGTGTGAATGCTCCTTTGTTCTTCTCTCCAAGTCTATAGATTAAAATTAAATTTTCTTCCAACTTTTCTCTGATAATTATGAAGGACTCCTATGACATCCAGCTAGAAGAGGTCACTAGGCACTTAAAAATGTGGAACTAAAGCTTTGGGAGTGAGGTCTTAATGGGGGTAGCTGACTGCTACGGAACTTTGTACTGAAATTTAGTTGAATTTTAAATGCGATATTAGTAAAAAAAAATCATACTTTGAAAGACAGCTTACATATACCATACATGGATTATGTTAGAGTCAAAAATTATAAATTATATAGCATTTACATAACAATGGGAACTTGCAGATACATCTACAGAAATATTATGTTTCAGAAGTTGGAATCTCATGTATATAAATATCGTTATCTACATATTTATTTTGATAAAATATCAGTATTTGAGTTTCATAATTAGAACCTTCCTTTAAAGCTCTGATTTTAAGAAAAGGAGAATTTAGGCGATTTCAAGAGAGAGGTTATCTCTAAAGATTTGTCTATAATTAGTCTATATAGCAAAGCTACTGAATTTTATTTTCCGATTAAATTTTACCTTGAAATTTGGATAGCAATCATAAAATGTTAGATTGAATGGGACCACGGGATAATTTAGTCTAAGGTCTGTGTTTTAGCCAGGAGGAAACTGAATGGATCATGCCTTACCAGGAGATATTTCCTGATCTAGCTTCTGTCTGCTACCCCTCCTTTCTTTGGCATTTTCTTAACAGGACTGGTTAGAGCCTTGTTTGCAAGAACAGCTGGAGTCAAATATTTTCAGTGTCAACACTTTCACGGGATCCTGACAGCTGTATAGTATTTGCTGAGCTGCATTTTATTCCTGCGGAGATTACTGACATCTTCAGAGTTTTCCTGTGATTTTTATCTTTGCCACTGACATGCTCATTACAATTGTGCCGTCTTCTGTTTCCATTTTTGGAAGGGAGACTTGGCTGAGGAATTTACCAGTAGTATGGTTAGGAGCTGAAGTGAAACTGGGCACCATTTATTTCTGTCTATCAAGGTCCCTCTTGGCCTTCTCAAGGGCATGGCAGCATGTGTACCCACACCGTCCTCTAGTGGCTGACCCCATGGGAGACGAGCTATACCACTCCGCCACTGTGGCCAAGACTGTCCTTTCTCTCAGTGCATGGGCTTATGAGCAGAGGTTATTATTTTTTAGGATGAAGAATATTTCTCCTGGTGTGCCCGAGTTTTCCAACAGTCAAATTAAATTTTACAGCATTGCATATACATTCTATGACTTGGAAGCTTTCTCAGGGGAAATAGAAAAATAAATTAAAAAATCTAAGCAAGTCCTTCATGTTTCTGGAAACATCCGAAACCGTATATCCATCAGCCAATAAAGATTTATCAGGCATAAAAAAAATGCCAAGCACTGTTGTAGGTGCTTGATATTCGTAAGTGAAGAAAACAGACAAAGAACGTGTTTCCTTTTGGATTGACATTCAAACCGGACTACTTGTAAATGTGATGTGTTTCACAACCTGTACTACCAGGAACTGTATTCTCACCATTCGGTAACGTAAGGGATGTTTGCCTTCTCTTCTTCTTCTTTTTTTTTTTTAAAGATTTTATTTATTTATTTGAGAGAGAATGAGAGACAGAGAGCACGAGAGGGAAGAGGGCAGAGGGAGAAGCAGGTTCCCCGCCGAGCAGGGAGCCCGATGCGGGACTCGATCCCGGGACTCCAGGATCATGACCTGAGCTGAAGGCAGTCGCTTAACCAACTGAGCCACCCAGGCGCCGTTGATTAATTTCTTATGATTAATGTTTGCATGGCGCATTCTTTTCCATTCTTTTACTTTTAATCAATATATATGTATGTCTGCATATTTAAGCCATGTTTTCTATAGATAGCAGATTAGTTGCATCTCACATTTTTATTCAAATTATCTCTCCTTTAATTGTAATTTTTACTATATTTTCTTTTTTTAAGATTTATTTATTTATTTTTGAGAGCGAGAGAGAGCACGAGTGGGAGGGGCAAAGGAGAGGGAGAGAGAGAGAATCTTTTTTTTTTTTTTAAAGATTTTATTTATTTATTTGAGAGAGAGAATGAGAGAGAGAGAGGAGAGGGGGGAGGGTCAGAGGGAGAAGCAGACTCCCCGCCGAGCAGGGAGCCCGATGCGGGACTCGATCCCGGGACTCCAGGATCACGACCCGAGTGGAAGGCAGTCGCTTAACCAACTGAGCCACCCAGGCGCCCCTTCGCCTTCTCTTCTTAAGCCGCCTTCAGGCCAGGATGGAGGTGGCTGGCACCATGTCACCTGCATAGCTGGTACCATTTGCATTACTAGACTCACACGAGCTAATGGTGCTCACTCCAGAGTGACCCTTCGGGAACGCTATTTCCATCTTCTAAATTGTGTGCCAAAATGTAAGAAGTGCCTTTGAATCCTCTTTCCGTTCCCCTTCTCCCAGTTCTCCTCCCTACACCAGCACTAACTTAGCTAGTGTCCTTCTGAGCAGTTTTTGCCTAGAGCTATGCTTCAGTTCTGCAAAAACAGGACTGGTTATCGGAGGCCTCTAATTAGGGGAGAAAAAAAAATGGGTAAATAAGGCTTCAGTTACTCTTATCATATTACTTTGGGGGAAGATATGAAATTTCAAGGTGGTTTAATTAATCACTTTTCCATTTTCTGTTTTTTAAAAAGAATGTAATTCATCCATATTATTGGTGTCACAATAAATTAAACTCTTGTATCTCCATTCTTGTGATGGTGTGTTTTATATTTAACTCATTCTCAGGAGAGACAATGAACAAACTCATTAATTATTTAAATCTACTGACTTCCTGAATTTTATGAATAGATTCTTTATTTGGAAGAGTGTCATTTTTAAAATTTATTTTATTTATTTTATATTTATTTTTTTAAAGATTTTATTTATTCATTTGAGAGAGAATGAGATAGAGAGAGCATGAGAGAGGGGAGGGTCAGAGGGAGAAGCAGACTCCCTGCCGAGCAGGGAGCCCGATGTGGGACTCGATCCTGGGACTCCAGGATCATGACCTGAGCTGAAGGCAGTCGCTTAACCAACTGAGCCACCCAGGCGCCCCGAGTGTCATTTTTTTTAAATCAGAATTTTGATGGCAATTTTATGCCCTCAAAAAATGCAATTTATTTGAATACTGATGATTTGATTTTTATTTATTAAAATAAAAATACTCTTTTAGTATTTATGTGGCTTTGTTTCAGTCAGATGAGGCATATTTAATTTAAAATACTGTTTCGGTACTTTGAACATGGAGAAATGAAAAAGAAAGAGTCTTAGTGGAATCTATGAATACATTCATAGTAAGGAGGTAATAAGCAGTGAAAAAAGTTAGCAACCATAATCATTTATCTTAATTCACTCTTCAATTGCTGATTCTGGGAGCAAACAAATGAAGTAATGTGTATGAGCAATGATGTCAATTTTTTTTTTATAAGGTATACTTCAGTTGCTCTAGAGAATCAGCTTTTATCAGTACTTTGGTATTTGTAGCAGGTGGGGTGGGAACAGCTTTGGAAATAGATGTGAACTATTTCAATTTTAATGATGGTTTTTCCACTAACTAGGTGGCATTTTTCTGAAAGCCATCTTCCCTCATCTGCAAAATGAAGGTGTTTGGTTGAGGTGAGTTGGCAAGTTCCTTCCATGACATGAAAAAGATAAAATACTTTCACGCCACAATTTTATGACATATTCAAACAATGAGAGAAGATCATATGAAATAGGAATGAATGATGTGTATTTAGCCAGATGTTGTGAAATAGGTTACTTCCAAAACTTTATTTTAGAAGTATACTTTTTGTAGATCCACCTTGGAATGCAATTAGTTTAATCTTTCATTATAAGAACCAAAAGATCATTTTTTTCTATGCTCCAAATAAAGACCACTATTAGTTTTGATGATAGTTTTGATAAACCATCTTTATCTTCTTGCAACCTAGAGCAAACCATGGAATTTTAAGTGGCCTAAAACCCAGGAAAAATTGATAATAATTATTGTCATTAAAATAATCACTTAGGAGTGCCTGGCTGGCTCCGTCAGTTAAGCGTCTGACTCTTGGTTTTGGCTCACGTCATGATCTCCTGGTCAGGAGATGAGCCTAGCGTCAGACTCCGAGCTCAGCAGGGAGTCTGCATACCCTTTCCTTCTATCCACAACCCCCCCGCCCCGCCTCGTGCACACACTCTCTCTCTGAAATAAATAAATAAATCTTAAAAAAAATCACTTAGATGTTGTAGCACTAATGGATTTTCACACACATTTGTCTGTAGGCTTCCTACAACACTTCTGCCTGCATGTTGGATAGGACACATGTTATTATCCCAATTTTATAGAGGAAAAAATTGAGCTCTGGGGCTCCAGTAATTTAATTTTCTCAAGGTCTTATCACTACTGAGTAGCAACATTTTGCTTATATCTAAAAAGTGAATAAGGAAAGAAAAAAATACATGGTAAAAATCAAACTATGTGTTGTTTACTACTCTTGTTGCTCTTTGTGATGGGTAAAGTGGGGAGGGGGGCTGGAGTTGACATTCCTGAAATAAGTAGGCCATGACAAAGTTGTTCAGTTTATGTCAAAATTTTATTCTGCTTAAATGAAGGGGGGAAATCGGAGGGGGAGACGAACCATGAGAGACGATGGACTCTGAAAAAAAACTGAGGGTTCTAAAGGAGAGGGGGGTGGGGGGACGGGTGAGCCCAGTGATGGGTATTAAAGAGGGCACATTCGGGCGCCTGGGTGGCTCAGTCGTTAAGCGTCTGCCTTCGGCTCAGGTCATGGTCCCAGGGTCCTGGGATCGAGCCCCGCATCGGGCTCTCTGCTCCGCGGGAAGCCTGCTTCTCCCTCTCCCACTCCCCCTGCTTGTTTCCTCTCTCGCTGTGTCTCTCTGTCAAATAAATAAATAAAATCTTTTAAAATAAAAAAAAAATAAAAAAATAAAGAGGGCACGTTCTGCATGGAGCACTGGGTGTTATACACAAACAATGAATCATGGAACACTACATCAAAAACTAAAGATGTAATGTATGGTGATTAACATAACAATAAAAAATTAAAAAAAATTTTATTCTGCTTAAATTTGGTCCCCTAAATTATGTGATTTCGTGGTCAATTAACTTTCCTTTTTCCACGTGTGGTCAATACTATTCACAAAAAAATATCCAACCTCTTCTGGTGGAGGTTTGGGATTTTGTGCAGACTGAGACTCTTCCATGCAAATAGTTCAGAAATTCTGATTTAATGTCAATTATCTTACATAATGGCTGTTGAATTTAGTTTTTTCTCTCCTACAATTAAAGCGCTTCTAATATCTGAGCTGTGGCCTTCCAAAATTCACATTAAAAACTTAAATTTTTATAAAATTTCATGCTTATAGAAAAGCTACAGGAATAGTACAGAGAACTCCATATACCCTTTATTCACATTCTTTGTTGACACTTCACTCCATCTGCTTTGTCATCTATTTCTGTCTCTAGATGCATAAACATTTTTTTTCTGAACCATTTGAGAACAGTTTTGCAGACATCATGCCCCTTTATCCATAAAGTTTTATTTTGGATTTCCTAAGACTTTTCCTTATATAACTGCAAAGCAACTGTCAAAATCAGGAAATTTAATGTTGATACAATGCTATTATTTAATTCGTAATCCATATTAAAATTTTGCCAGTTCTTTCAATAATGTCAGTTATGGTTGTATTTTTGTCTGGTTCACACTCCATGCCAGGATCATACAACACATTTAGTTTTCATGTCTCCTTAGTTTCCTTTAGTCTGGAGGACTTCCTCAACCTACCTGTCTTTGTGTTTCTTGATTTTGACATTTTGGAAGCATGTAGGCCAATTGCTTTACAGAATGTCCTTCACTTGGGGCTTATCTGATGTTTCCTCATGATTAAATTGTGCATTTTTGACAGGAATACCAAATGAGTGACATTGTCTTCTTCCTAAGGTATTAAGAGGCACATGGCATTGGTTTGTCCCATTATTTTTTTTAAGATTTTATTTATTTATTTAACAGAGAGAGAGAGAGAGCAAGCGAGCACAAGCAAGGGGAGATGCTGAGGGAGAAGCAGGCTCTCTGCTGAGGAGGTGACATGATCATCTATATAGAAAATCCAAAAGAATCAATTACAACAACAAAAAGTCCTGGAACTAATAAACAACTATAATGAAGTTGTAAGATAAAAGGTTAACCACAAAAGTCAATTGCTTTGCTATATATGTCAGCAATGAACAAGTTGAATTTCAAACAAAAAACACAGTGGCATTTATATTAGCTCATAAAAATGAAAAGGTATAAATATAACAAAATATGTACAAGATCTAAATGCAGAAAACTACAACACTCTCATGAAAGAAGTCAAAAAGAACAAAATAAATGGAGAGATCATCCATGTTCATGAATATGAGACAATGTTGTCAAGATGTCAGTTCTTCTCAACTTGATCTATAGATTCAATGCAATGTCAATCGAAATCTCAGCAAGTTATTGGATGGGTATTGACAAATTGATTCTAAAGTCTATATGTAGAAGAAAAAGATCCAGAATAGCTAACACAATATTGAAGGAGAAAAACAAAGAAGACTGACAATACTTGAAGTCAAGACTTACTATAAAGCTACAGTAGTCATGACAGTGTGGTATTGATGAAAGACTAAACAAATAGGTCCATGGAACAGAATAGAGAGCCCAGAAATAGACTCACATATATACAGTCAGCTGATCTTTGAAAAAAGAGCAAAGGCACTACAATGGAATAAAGGCAGTCTTTTCAATAAATGGTGCTGGAGCTGGGACGCTTGGGTGGCTCAGTAGGTTAAGCATCTGGCTTTGGCTCAGGACATGATCCCAGGGTCCTAGGATCGAGTCCCACATTGGACTCCCTGCTCAGCGAGGAGCCTGCTTCTCCCTCTGCCTGCCACTCCACCTGCCTGCCACTCCCCCTGCTTGTACTTTCTCTCTCTCTCTCCCTAATAAATAAATAAAATCTTAAAAAAATAATAAAAAAAATAAATGGTGCTGGAACAACAGGATATCCACATGCATATACCCATATATATATATATCCATATTATATATATATAATAAATCTAGACACAGATCTTAAAATCTTCACAAAAACTAATTTGAAATAGGTAATAGACCTAAGTGTGAGATAAAAACTATAAAACTCTTAGAATATAACATAGGAGGAAACCTAGAGCACCTTGGGTATGATGATGACTCTCTGGATACACCACCAAGGGTGCAATTCATGACAGATATACTTGATAAGTGGAAATTCATTAAATTTAAAACCTTCTGCTCTGTGAGGGATAATGTTGAGAGAATGAGAAGACTAGCCACAGACTGGGAGAAAATTTTGCAGAAGACACATCTGATAAAGGACTATTATCCAAAATACATAAAGAACTCTTAAAATTCAACAAGAAGAAAACAAAAACCAGATTAAAAAATGTTCCAAAGTCTTTTATAGGTACCTCACAGATGGCAAATAAGCATATAAGAAGATGCTCCACATCATATGCCATTAGGGAATCACAAATTAAAACAACTAGGTATTATTACATACCTATTAGAATAGCCAAAATTCAAAACTCTGACAACACTTAATGCTGTTGAGAATGTGTAGAAATAGGAGCCCTCATTCAGTGCTAGTGGGAATACAAAATTGTACAGCTACTTTGGAAGGCAATTTGGCGTTTTCTTTTTATTTTTTTAAAGTTCTTATTTATTTATTTGTCAGAGAGAGAGAGCACAAGCTGGAGTGGCAGCAGAGGGAGAAGCAGGCTTCCTGCTGAGGAAGGAGCCCGACATGGGACTTGATACCAGGATCCTGGGATCATGACCTTGAGCTGAAGGCAGACGTTTAACCGACTGAGCCACCCAGGCAGCCCACTATGGATTTTTTAAATAATAATGCCGTCAGGGACTATTTCTTGAGCACCCATTGTGAAGCTGGTCTTCTACTATGCACTTTATATATGTCGTCATATTTAGTAACAACACAATCTTTAGTATTAGATACTGTTATTTCTATTTTTATTTTTACTTATTTATTTTTAAAGATTTTATTTATTTATTTGACAGAGAGAGAGATAACAAGAGAGGGAACACAAGCAGGGGGAGTGGGAGACGGAGAAGCAGGCTTCCCGCTGAGCAGGGAGCCTGATGTGGGGCTCGATCCCAGGACCCTGGGATCATGACCTGAGCTGAAGGCAGACGCTTAACCACTGAGCCACCCAGGCATCCCCAATTTGGCATTTTCTTGCAAAACTAAACATAGTCTAGCATACAATCCAGAAGCCACACTTCTTGATATTTACCCAAAGGAGTTGAAAACTCATGTTCATACAAAAACATGCCTACAGATGTATATAGAAGCTTTATTCATAATTGCCAAAACTTGGAAGCAGCTAAGATATCCTTCAGTAGGTGAATGGATAAATAAACTGTGGTATATCCAGACAATGAAATATTATTCAGTGTTAAAGGGTAATGAGCTATAAAGTCATAAAAAAGACATGGAGGAATCTTAAATGAATATTACTAAGTGAAGGAAGGCAATCTGAAAAGGCTACATACTATATGATCCAAATTACATGACATTCTGGAAAAGGCAAAATTATGGAGACAGAAAAAGATCAGTGGTAAAGACAGTAAAAAGATCCCAGGAGTTGGGATGGGGTAAGGATGAGTAAGTGGACACCAGAAGATTTTTTGGGCCCTAGAACTACTCCATATGATACTATAATGATGGATACATGTCATTATATACATTTGCCTAAGCCCGTAGAATGTCCAATACACCGAAAGTGAACCCTGCAAACTATGAACATTAGGTGACAATGATGTGTCACTATAGGTTCATCAATTATAATAAACGTACCACTCTGGTGGGGGATGTGAAATCTTTGTGCCTTGCTCTTATTTGCTGTGAACTTCAAACTGCTCTAAAAAAATAGTCTAAAAAAAGAAAGAAAGATACCCCAGTCCTGGAATCAGACATTTTCCATGGGTCATTTTAGTGGGAGATTAAATCAAGAAACCAAGATCTAGACAGTAAGTGTGCTCGTTTGCTTCTAGTATATCTTTGCATCTAGGCTGTGTTAGTGATCAGAGTGGACATACAAGCATCTGCACATACACACGCTTGCACCATATGCTAATACTGGTAACTGTAATTCCAAGTCAACACTTCAGGATTCATTCTAGTCTTGTCTATCTTCATATCTGTATCTCCATTCTCTAACAGCAAAACACCCAGCTCTCATTATCATCAATATATTTACTCATTTGTTCAATCTTACAATACATCCATCTAACCTCCACTACCGAGAAAAACAATCTCAGTAACTGAAATTTAGTATTTGTTCATGTATTTTTCTTTTGGTCTTTAGACCTTGGTTATATAGTCAAAGAATTGTATTTGAAAATTACGAAGTATTTTTTTTAATTATTATTACTCCCTTCTGTGTGGTTATGTGATTCACTTGAATTCACTTAGGTCTTTTGTTGCTGGTTTTATTCCCTGCCCCACCCCCCCCCATTCTTTTCTATTTTCTTTCACCTAAAAAAGATGGAAAACATTGATATTGCTCCAAAAGCCAAAAGTCTATGAAAAGTTGTTCTCAAAAAATTGTCACTCCCTTATTTCTTCTACTCCATTCACATCTATCCCAGATAATTAATTAACCAGGAACAAATTTCATTAGTTTCTGGTTTATCTATCCTATGTTTATTTTTGAAAAAAAAAAAAAGGCATATACATGTAGAAGTTGCTTTTTTTCCTCTTACAGAAAAGGTAGCACACTATATGTAAAGTGTGCTAAAGCTTTGCTCTTTTATCAATAATATCTTCTGGAAATACTTCATGTTAGCTCATAAAGATCTTTATCATTCTTTTTCTCCCCCAGCTGGACGATGCTCCACTGTATGAATGTACCATTATTTATTCATTTAGTTCCCTATGTATGGAAAGTTACGTTTTTGCCAATATTTTGTAATGACAAATAATAAATAATGTTAGGCAAATGTACTTATATTTTATTGAGGTATATAAATGTACTTGTATTTCATTTAATATATATTAAATATATAAATATTTAAGTATAAATATTTATATATTTATTGAGGGTACTTACATTTTATTAAGTCGTGACTTTTAAATCAGCTCTTTTTCTTTTTCTCAAGCTAAACACATGTAGAAGTATCGAAAAGCATTGGCCTCTTTTTCATGTGTTAAAAAGAAAAACTCATGACAATATGCTTGCTGAAAAGCCATCTAGGAATTATACGGTCTGGAAAACTGTAACTACATTTTGTGGAAGTAGAAATTGTACCACATATTTGTATAACAGCAAGGCAAGTGTGGTCTCTAGGAAGTATAGGCGAAGTTGATTAGATTGCAGTGTATACTTAAAAGTTGAATAATGCACTCTTGTAAAACACTCTTCAAAATTATTTAACTTCCCATGATATCATCATAGCATGTGCAAAAAAAATCTTTAGTGTTATCTTTTCCTGTCACGTGACTAGTGCAAACAAAAGAAATCCTTATCTTTTTGTTTCTATTCTGGCCCTTTATAAAATGGCATTAAGCACCATTCAAAACTTACACATTAAAGGTTTGGTTTGGGAAAAAAAAGATTTATTTTGTATTTTAAACAAATTATACTTGCTAAATTATGAAGCAAAAATTTTCCCAACAATTGAAAAGTCTAGCATCTTATATGCACAGAAAACTTTATAGTTTTAAAACCACTTTCCTGTGTATTTTCACATTTAAGTCCCATAGCAACCCCAGGCATAGTGAATGAGGCAAGGAGCTATATTGTACTTCTTTTACAAAAGTTGAAACAGAGGCATTTAGAGAGTTTAAGGAAATTGCCCTGGGATTTAGGACTCTGGACCAAACCCTGAACTAGAATCCAGGACAATTTATTTTTTCTTTATAAAGTGGGACGTGCTTATCTCATGGGGTCATGTGGTGATCAAATAAGGTAATGCACTTGAAAATGCTAAAGCTATAGAAAGAGAAGGTAGTTCTATTATTAGAGTATTTGGGCTTTGGTGGCCATGTGTAAAATTTCCTGATATTTCTATCTATAAGTAATACAAGAGACTTAAACAGTCTGAGAGCTATAGCTCATACAGCAGGACTTAAAGTGTTCATGTGGGGAAATATTTCATAGACTGAACCAAGAACTCAAGGAGCAGGCGACGATGCTAGATATCCACTGTGGAATAATTAACAGTATTATATGTTGTACAGAACTTAGACCTTGAAACAAACCTCATTAAAAGGTACCTGATCTTAGTTTTAAAACCTTTAAGTATCTCTTCTGTAGAAGTAATCAATGTATGCGCTGGATACTTTAGTCATCCCGCTATGAGATTCACACAACTTTGATCTAACTTTCTTTGATTTAACACTGCAATTAAGAAGATTTGGTTCAAAGTAAAAGCTCATTGGTTGATGTTTTACACTGATGTGATAATGTTTACACAGATGTGCTTTGAAATCTTGCTTATGGTGGATTTGGGGGTCCTACCATAAGACAGACCACTGTTATCTGAAAGGTGAAATGATATGACATTTACCTGGTACGACCTTTAAAACAGACTTAGAATATATTTTTCTAAAGTGATTTATCTGTTTATTGTTTTTAGCTAGTGTTTTTGTTTTATTTCATATCTATCGACAGTAAATCACTCGCCTTAAGGACTCTTTTATAACTTGGTTGCACAAGGGTAACTACTTAGGGCTGTAGTGATGAAAAGATGTAACTTTACCTACTTTAAAGCACCTGCCAATTAATTAGCAAAAACAAAACAAAACAAAACAAAAACCCTTCAGAGCAAATAAAATAAAGCAATCACATCCATTTGTGCTCCCAGGTTCAGGCTTTTGCTGGACAGACCATGAAACAAGATTGCAAAACTAAACTACCAGACTGAAAAGCTAAACTTTAGGAATTCCCTAAAACTTTTTGCTCAGGGGGAGCATAAATCTGCCAAAAGCTTCTCAACTCTTCTGCCACTGAAAAATTTTAACGGGAAGATTTTGAATTGACTAGTGGTACAAAACCAAAGTTTTAAGGTTTATATGGACAAGTATCCACCTCCTTCTCTTTAGTGACTTTTTATTTTACAAATATGCACAGGCACACTTACATTTTTACCAGGAAATTTTCCTGTCTCAAAAACACATCAAGAATTAATGCCATTTACTCATTTTTTTTTAATAATTGAAATGTGAACCAAAAACAAAACAAAACAAAAAAACAACTAACCTTAAAGAAAATACCTAACCTAGAAAGAACAGGGAAATGCTCTTAGATTGGATAAGGGCGCCAGAGGCCACTCATCATTTATGACACTATTACAGATATTCATTTTCTATTTGTGGCAAGTATAAGAATGTAAAGCATCTCTTTTCAACCCATTTGGGTTTACCCTTAATCCTGAGATTCGTGATTATATTATGTTATTATATTATGTTGATGAAAAGTCCATGACCTTAGCACAGAATTTAAAACTTCCATGTAGATATAAGGCAATCTTGGTTATATCATGTGCTATCTGAGTAAAGATAAACATTAAAGAGAACCTGGGGGGGGGGTTGTATGTGTTCCTAACCTAACCTGGATTATGTAAAGAAAATCCCCCATCTAAATGATAAAAGAAAAAGAGTAATGCTTGTACATTTTATTAGTGTTTTTAAATTAGTGAGTTAAACTGTCAAAGCTTTGATTTTCCTTTCATGTGTGTCTGGGCAGGTCTAAGCCTCAGGTAACGCCCTTTTTCCTTCTCTCTCTCTCTTACCTTTCTTTGCACCTGTCCACTGCAGGCTCCCAGCAGCTCCCAAGGAGTCCAATTCTCCCCTTCTCCCTTTTTCCTCCTCCTACGCGTCCCCTCCTCCACCCCTCCTCCCGCCTTCTCAGCTCCAGCCCCCCCCCCCCCCCTTCTTCTATATACCTGCCAAGCTGGGCTCCTTTTTAGCAGCGATCTGTCCCTGCAAAGGAGCTCACATCAAAGGTGGCTGCACAGCAGTAGCTGAACAGCATCACGGTTGTCCCAAAGACAACCCCCAAAGAGGGGCCTTAGCTGCGCCTCCCCGAAGTTGCTGGCTAGCTTTGGCCAAGTGTGGGAATGATTTTTGCGACAGCATGGATAGAGAACCGTCAAGGGCCCCTTTTGGTCACTTCCGAAGAGCAAAAACGTGTTGAGAGGAGGCCGGTTTAAGATTTCAAACAGAACCTCCCCAGTGCGCATGAAAGGACTTGATTAGCATATGTCAAGAGGACCCGCATATATACTCGCTGTGTATGTACACAGGACTCTGATCTGATCAGTTTGCGGAGTTGGAGCCTCAGCCCCCAGCCCCAGCCCCAGCCCAGCCTGGTATTGGCAGCGGCAGCGTATAGATGGTCCTGCAAAGCCAGCAGCCGGCTCCCACCTACCCAAGGAGAGAAGATCGCTCCAAGACAGTGAAAACTCCCCTGCTATCTCAGTGCAAAGTCCATTCAGCGACCTCACAGGAGTAACCGGGTCTTTCTGCGCCTGTTTTGCTCTGTTTTTTCTCCATTCACTTCCCCATCCCCGCTACACTTTTGACTGGGGTCTTTTGTTTCCCGGATCCTCCGCCTCGCCCTCGGGCCCCTCCATGGCTCCCTTAGCCGAAGTCGGGGGCTTCCTCGGCGGCCTGGAGGGCTTGGGCCAGCAGGTGGGCTCGCACTTCCTGCTGCCTCCTGCCGGGGAGCGGCCGCCTCTGCTGGGCGAGCGCCGGGGCGCGGGGGAGCGCGGCGCCCGCGGCGGGCCCGGGGCTGCGGAGCTGGCGCACCTGCACGGCATCCTGCGCCGCCGGCAGCTCTACTGCCGCACGGGCTTCCACCTGCAGATCTTGCCCGACGGCAGCGTGCAGGGCACCCGGCAGGACCACAGCCTCTTCGGTACGTACCGGCACCCCAGCACCCCAGGCCCCCGACTCCTCTTCTCCACCCCGTGCTGAGGGAGCTCCCGGAACCCATCCGGTTCGAGGTGCGGGCTGGGACTGAAGGGCGGGCCAGCGCAGGGACGGGGAGGACTTCTCCGGCTGGCTTCCCGAGCCAGTCTCTAGCTGGCCTGCAGCTCCAGACGCTGGGGGCGGGAGGAGAAAGGGTGGGTGCTCCGCGCGCACCTTGCGGCCCTGCCCTTTTCTGCTGCCCGGGACAAGACCGCGACTCGGTATCACATCTTTCTTGCACTGCTTACCTCGCAGGCAGTTTTCGTTTTGTTTTTTAAATCCCTGTATTGTTTTCTCCTACTTCCTCTCACGTTTCCTCCAGTACCATTTACTTAACAAAAATTCATATCGGAAGGCTTCCTCTTCTTTAAACATGGCCCACAGCTATGCAGTTAATCATGTATTCATGGCCTGTTCAGAGGGTCACTCTCGTATAGGATGGGGGCATTTACGTAAATGTCCACGCCTGAAGAGGTAACAGATGAACTTTCAGAGAGCACCGTCGCTACTGGAAGGCTCACCTGGCTGCAATTCTTTGAGCTCTTTAAGTTCTATTTGGGCGAGAAAAGGAGGGAGGGAACGGGGTGGGGGGCGGGGGGGGAAGGCTACCCGGCTACTGAGCATGCCCAGTCGTTCAGCCAAGCTCCTCTTTAGAAATTGTGAAACGCGAAAGCAGAGATCTTAGTATTGACCGTCTGTAAGAGGAAATGGGAAAGCGAAATAGGATATGGGTGGGAACACAGAGACGTGTTTCAGAATACCTCCAGCAATGCCTGGGAGCAGAAGGAGTTAAAAGAAAGAAACAAGCGAATGATCCTTGTGACACTACATTGGGAAATCATACGGTCTCTACTGTTAATTACTCCCTAACTCGCTGTGTAACCGCCAGGTGCCTTCAGCACTCTGAGCCTTAATTCTTCCTTTCTGTACAATGATGGAATTAAATTAGGTGATGATTTAAAGATGCTCTCAGGTTCCAACATCTCAGGATCTTTCCCCCCATCGTGGGAGTTTTCATTATATTAGAGTTAACCTGGTAGCATTCTCAAAGGATTTTTGATCATCAAACTTGGGACATCACTGGAGAGATTTATTGTATTTTAAAAAAGATAACCATTTACTCGTTGGCAGCAACCTGAAAGGGCCCAACATCTGTCTTCCTTTCTGTCTGTTCCTTAGCACTGAGGGATTCTTTGAATCTCATTTCTGAAAGGCCTTCTCTTATCTTGTCCTCGTCCCCTTGTTCTTATACTCTCATTCCTTTTTTGACTTGCAGTCCTCATTAAAACTTTGGAGAAGTGTAAATCTCGGTGTGAGGGGCATTTGTAACTCTAGATGTAGAAATGAGCATGTGGTGGACATTTGGTAGCACTTAAAGGCTTAGAAAATTAGCTTTTTAAAACCCATATGTTTGCAGCTTCCGCTGATCTCTTCCAAATTCCCATTGACTATGAGTCAAGAGTGTCATGACCTAGTGGCCAACCTTGGGGTCACTTTTAGAAAGTGGTTTCTAAATTGAGGAGGCTGAGATTCTGATTCTAAAGAACTTTGCTGACACCAGGTGGCTCAGTTTTCTTTCTTTTAAGAATTATTGCACTCCATTCATTCTAGAAAAAAATCCTTCAGCTACTAGAAAGATTTAGAAACGAACACAAATGTGGTAAGGCCTATAAGTAGAGCAGGTAGAAGTTAAGCTGAAGTAGTACTCAGACTCCCTTCCTACCTCCCCTCCCCCGGCCCTTGTGATACATCCTATAGCCTTGGACACCTTTAAGACACTTGTGATTCACCTGTATTTCCCCCATGACACGAGTTGCTTCTTTCAGATCGTGTCTCTTTACAAGACTATAGGAAGAGATATAAATCTATGGGAAGAGATTATAAATATTTGTAGACTTGATAACATTCATTAACCTTTTTCCTTAAGAAACAAATGTTGTATATCAGAATTATGATCTTCTAGAACATTTTTTTTGCTAAAATTTTGCATAATTATTTGGTAATTGCAAAAATATGACTTAAGCCGATTTTGTAATGGTTTAAGTCACTCTATGGTGGGAGGCTACATATCAAAACAAATATCTACTGTTACACAAAGGGAAAAGGACCACATTAGTTCTGAGCCTAAAGGAGGTTTGAACAGCCTCTACCATGCATTACAGTGCATCCTAGTGGTCTTGAATCGCTAAGACATCATAATTACTAGGAAGAAAGTTTATGTTCAACATGTATAACATCATATGCTTCTCTCTGTATTTGCCTTCTTTTCCTAGCAATTCAATTATTCATTATGAAATTATTTTGCTATTTTTCTTTTAAACTCATTTATGTGTCATCAAAGTGAGAATTTTGAAAATGCTTGAGAATGATTATTTGTGATGTTAGAGTAAGTTACATGTTTGATAGTTTATACTAATTTGCCCATGAATGATTATATGAAAAATTCAAAATCCTGTATTTAGAATTTGAAAACCACATCAATAGAAGCTAAACAAAAAGGTCCCAGTGAGGTTAAAATAATTTCCTGTCTGATTTCACTCTACATTTATAATAGGGTTTTCCTGTACAGTAGTACAGTAGGAAGATTTTACCTAATATGTAAACATGGAATCATTACTTAAAAAAATGTTTAACCTGAGATCAAACATATTCCTTTAAAGGCTTTTCCTTTATTCTCCCCTATTCTCCATAGATTTGTCTGATGTGGTTGCATTGTGGGTTGACTCACCTGTTTATTATGATTCTTAAAAAGGCTGGCTTTGAAAATGATACCAGAAAGACAAAGTACCTCCAAGTCTTTTTATGGGACACTGGGCATTAGAAAATCTATCTAAAATCTGTGATTACCTCTTAAGGAAAGTTTTTCATGTCTACTCTTTGTTAAGGAATTAGCTTAGTTGCCACCTCATATTATAAATAAGAAAGACTTGTCAAATCCCATTTAAGAATCAAGTGATTACAAATTACTATGTGGTATACTATTTCCTTGAGGAGAAAAAGGATCAGAATTTAAAAGTGTGGCTAAAATCTTTAAGAGGAACACAAAAAACACATAACCTTTTCCCATCAATCTCTGTGAGCCATTGCAAAATTATTAATGCCTAGTTATGGATTAAGTTTTAGATGTTGTTTAATAAAGTTGAAACCATGAATACAATTGTTCTAAAAATATATGTGATTTCTACAACTACATATTTTTTACAAGATAGCAGCGTTATCTTAAAATGAGAAGTAAAGTATAGGTCGTTTACCATTTAGTTTTGCAAGAAAAAATGGATATTTTATAAGACCTGTTATATGATTAGTTTATATGGAAAGGAAACATTTTTTTGAAACTTATATTTCATTGTACTTGAAAATTGGCTCTATTATATATCCTAATCATTTAATCAGTTTCTGTTTTTTGAAAGACAAGAGCATCTTAATGTAAATCAGATATTTAAAGAGAATTAAGTTACATGTGAGCCATAGTACACTTCTCCATTTAAATTTAACATTTAATACAACTTCAAGTAATTATACATATGTGAGATATTCTGGATGAAATTCTATTAATATATCTTCTTCTACTGACCATGTTTTCGGTCTATATTTTTTGTTTCTAACAGGAATCACTCACTAATGAGCTTGACCATATGTTTAATTTTCATTTACTCTCTACCTCTATGTTCATCATTACAATGGCTATCCTATGGAGTCTGTCTTCCTGCTGTATCTTCTCTTCTCTCTGCCTTTGGGTCTCAATTAAAGGCACTGACTCTTTCAAGCCACATATAGTCTATTTGGTAATGTATTCTTGCTAGAAGATCCTTAATAGCTCTAGTGTTCTACACGATCTACTAATAGTTTGAAAGAGCTCATTTGAGCTCTTGGGAATCTATGTTTAGAGCTTAAGAATCTGTTTCTGCCAAAGAATGAATTAGGCTCTGGACAGAATAGAACCCTCCGTATAAGGGGTAGCCAGATTTTGGACTTTCCGTTGGCCTTGGGAACATCACATGTCCAAACAGGAACTTGTACAATAAATCAAGATATGACTTAAGAACAAGAATCAGGCTAAATGGTGCACATTTATACTGTTTGTAGAGCTTAAGGAGGAGTAAAGGGGTGAAGGTAGAAAGCTGTTAAAGGCAGTTTCCAGCATAGAAAGTATGTCTATATATTTTTTCAGCAAAGACTCTAAAGAACAAGACAAATTATTCCAAAGGTTAGTGTGTGCAGAGAAAAAAAGTGATGCAAAGGGGAGCATTATTTCTTTTACTATGGTGTATTAGTGTATTAAGTGGAGGATGTTTGATACTAGTTTATTTATTGATAAATGAAAATAATTTTAGAAAGCTATTGATAGTAGAATCTACTCGCATGCTAAAATCTTGGTATTTGGCTATCATATTTAATGAATTATAAAGTCCTTTTACTCTTTGAGCTATCATATTTATTTTCAAGAACCATGTGACAAGGTTCTTATTACACATACTATGTAATCTATAAATTTTTGAAATCAATGGATAGTCCTGAAGTAGAAACATTGGATTAGGGCTCAGAAGAGGTGAGTTCAAGCGTCAGTTCTACTAACTCCAAATATCATATTCTTAGGCAAGTCAATAAATCTTTTTGAGCCTCAGTTTCTTTATGTGTAAAAATCGGGATAATAATAGCTTCCATACCTGTCTTAGGGAATTGTTTTTTGAGGACCAGATAAAAAATATAAAAAAAAATTATAAACTATAAAACACTAAGGTACCCATATAGGGTATACTGGCTGCTGGGAGAAAAAGATGGACTTGATTCATAGTTAGCAAAACCAAAACAAAACAATTAATAGAACATATATAATTAACTAATGGAATTATGGAGAACTAAGAACACCTGTTATGTACTAATTTATGATAATAATAGCTTCCATTTGTTAAATGCCTAAATGTGTCAGTCCTTATCACTCTCCTGGAAAGAGGCATTTTGTTCATTTTGTACATGAGGAAACTGAACTCCAAAGAAGATAAATGACTTGTGTGGACAGACTGGCCAGTAAGTTACTATGAAATTTTAAGTTACTGTAAATTTTACGGTAAGTTATGCAAGTCAGTCTGGCTTAAGGTTTTATACCTTTAACATTACACCATGATGGACAACTTTTCTTTTTAGGTTTTTTTTTCATCTGTAAAATGGGAAGATCATCATAATAAGACGATAAGATGATAATAAGCACTTTTCAGCACCTGCCTACATTATTATATTTAGCAATATTGGTCTACTATTTCGAAGATTTTCAGTGGTCACATGTTCATTAATAAGTATGTCATTATTTGTTATTATTTTGTTTATAAATGTAGGTATCCTGGAATTCATCAGTGTGGCAGTGGGACTGGTCAGTATTAGAGGTGTGGACAGTGGTCTTTACCTTGGAATGAATGACAAAGGAGAACTCTATGGCTCAGTATGTATTTTAAAAACATTATTGTAATTCTTAAAATTATGACTATTTTGCCAGTAAAAAAAAAACTACCAATAATACATGTCAGAAGAAATATATGAAATACAGATATGTAGGAATTAAATATCTGTATCCTGATTAATTTCTATATGTTTGGGCAGTTGTATAGTAACTCAATTTCAGTTTTTTTTTAGAGAGCGAGCACACGCGTGCAAGAGGGGTGTGGGGGAGGGCCAGAAGGAGTGGGAAAGAAAGAATCTTAAGCAGATTCCACGCCCAGCGTGACCCTGACATCTCACGACCCTAAGATCATGACCTGAGCTGAAATCAAGAGTTGGGGGCTTAACCGACTGAGCCACCCAGGAGCCCTCAATTTCAGTTTTTAAGCCCCAAACATTTATTGCTTTCAGCTTGCTAGTCTGCCTGCCCATTATCCTGGGTCTTTCTACTTCCCTCCATATTTTGATCATTCCTACCAGAGACACAGAAAAATGACATTTTCTTCTTGCCATGTTAAATTCTTTTCACCTTTACATTTATTTAATGTAAATTTTCTCTACCCATGATCATCTTCCATAGCTAAGTATAAATGTTGCTGACCTTCATATATAGGAAATGAGTGAATGAAGTCCTAGGATATTGTAGACAACAACAGAAAATGGCAACCACATATCTGGTTGACCATATCTGGATAATTAAAAAGCCATGATTCAAAAAGCAACTGTGGTCTATCCCTTAGGATAAGATACAGTTCATCTTAAAAAGGCAAGAAATCATTAGGCCTTTACTGCATTTACCTAATGGTAACCTCTAGATGAAAGTTAATGATGGGAAATGTATTGTCAAACAATTAATAAATACATTTAGGGAAGATATATGATTTGGAATGATGGTTTTGAATTAGGAATTTGGATGTTAGCAAAATCTTGAAACGTTTCAAAATGATAGTAGAGACTTGCTATGTAGAACTTGGGCATCTAACAATGGAACAAGATAAATACAGGCCTTTTGGGTAGGGATGGTGGTAGGAGGGAGATAAAATGAAACGTGGGAGAGTTCTGGATATTTATTAAGTATTTGACAATAAAGCTGAGAATTGACATTTAATTTAAAGTTCTTTGAACTAAACTACTAGGAAGTTTAGTCTCCTGGAAGAAAGAATTCCGGATAACGTAAGAACTAAAACAAAATAAAGCAAAAACAATTCATCCTTTTCCCTTCTTTGACAAGGATATTGTTATAAGCAAAGCAATAAAAATACAGAGATGAGACTTTTCTAAGGAAATTCTCGCAGAAGTATTTTTTTAAATGATAGTTATCTTCTCTCTTTCAGGAGAAATTGACTTCTGAATGCATCTTTAGGGAGCAATTTGAAGAGAACTGGTATAATACCTATTCATCCAACATATATAAACATGGAGACACTGGCCGTAGGTATTTTGTGGCACTTAACAAAGATGGAACTCCAAGAGATGGTGCTAGGTCCAAAAGACATCAGAAATTTACACATTTCCTGCCTAGACCAGTGGATCCAGAGAGAGTTCCTGAATTGTACAAGGACATACTGATGTATAGTTGAAGCGTGATAGTGTCTTCATTGAAGAGCCAAACTACGACCATTCTTTCTGGTCAGAGTTCTCATTGTAAAATAATAACCCAGGAGTCTTCTCAGAATATTATGGAATTTTCTACTGGGTGGCTGAATTTGGAAAGAATATAGAGAACAAACAAAAACCCCATATTTTGACTTGAAGTAGAGCAAGACCTCTCTTTCTAAGTGGATTAAGTTCCCTTAGGTACACTGGTTCAGTCCTTACTGGTAGAGTGAAGCTGAAAATCTGTTGAACTGTGGATAATGGGAACCCCACCTGGTTTGCTGCTGGTACCTCACCTCTCTGGATTATGTTTACTTTTAAAAGTTACGTTAAAAATAGATACTTCATGTTGAAGAAATAAATTGACACCATTGGCCAGGATTATTGCTACATAAATTCTGAGGACCTTGTAGGATTTTGTAGGTTACAGAATGATATGTAAAAATGCTGGATGAAACATGAGCTATAGAACATGCCGCACCAAGATGGAACACTTTTTTTTTTTTTTTAAGGATGGACCTATTTATACATTTTCAATTTGCAAATATTTATTATATATATTTATTTATTAAAGAGTTTATTTTTTACTGGTATATGAAGATAATACAAAGAAAAAAAAACCAACAAAAATTCTTTTATTGTGCCATTACTTTGTTGTGATGTCCTGAGCTGTAGAAAAGACATCATTTTTGCAACATAGTAAACATAGAATAAAATCTTGAATTTCTTTTTAAAAATAAAGTATAGCATAGATGATATATTTTTTTGCAGTCAGTTGCCTTCTAAATGTAACACTGGTTCCTTTGGCTTAGAAAAATCCTTTATCAAATTGTATTGAATTCAACACACTTTTAAAAGGGAATTAAACATTTTTATTCTGTGTTTTGGTCTCATTTCTTTTTAGGTGAAAGTTGTTCTATTTATATAACATATTTTTTAAATGACAAAATTCTAGGCTCCTTGGAGAAATACTTTGATATTTAGAGAACTTCTAATGCTGAAAATTATGAAACGTCATAGGCAACTTATGCTCACTTATTTTCTTGGTTCAGAGTGGCAAAGACCAATTCCCCCCCTCCCCCCAAACTATGATCACAGAAAGAAGTAGTCTGTGTGGTACCAGCATTAATAATGGTATCTGAGTCCGGTACCTTTTTCCTTATATCTCCTATTTAGTCATTTACTCAGGAAATATTCATTAATGCCTATTATACGGAAGAAATATTTAGGCGCTAAGGAAGATGGTGGTCAAGACAGAAGTTCATGGAACTTAATGTCTAGTAGGAGAAACAGATGGTAAACAAGGAAGCTAACAAATAAATGTCATAACTGTGAATTGTGATGTGCTCTATGGGGGAAACAAGGTTCAGACACAGAAAGGAGAGAACAAATTTAGATAGGATGAATCAGAGTGGGCTACTCTAAGGAGCTGGCATTTTTGATGGGCTGTAAAGAATAAGAAGGAGCTAGCCTGCCTAGGAGGAGAATAAGAGCCTGATAGGAAGAGGAAACAAGAAACCCGAAGTCCCTCTGGTGAGAAAGAGCTTTGTGGCTGGAGTGTACTGAGCGACTGGGACAGGGGCACAGATAAGTTTAGACAGCTTTGCACATACAAATCCAAATGCAGCATTGTCGCTGAGGATGTCATAATGATAATGGTAGCAGCCACCACCAGTTCCCAACCTGGAAGGCTTGGTGAAACACAGATTGCTGGGTCCCAACCCCAGAGCGTCTGATGTGTAGATCTGGGGTAGGGTCTGAAAATTTGAATTTTTAAGAGGTTTCCTGGTTATCCTGATGTAGTTGGTCTGGAGATCACACTTTGAGAACCACTGGTCTAGAGCCGTGTTTCTCAAACTTTAATGCACCTACAAAATCACCTAGGGGGGCTTGTTAAAGGGTGGATTTGTTAAATTATAGGTCTGGGGTGGGGGTGGGTCTGAGATTTTGCATTTCTAGCAGTGTCCCAGGTGGTGCTGGATGCCGCTAGACCGCAGGTTGTGCTTTGAAGGGCAAGACCTACTAATGCTTTAATGTTATTTGGAGTTACGCCGATTACTTCAATAAATTCCACCTCTCATTACTTAAATAAATTAATGATGATGTGTGGGGTGAGGATAGAGTGTTCAAGATATAACTTTAATAAAGCTACGTGGGAATGTGTGTGTGGAGTGAGGGGAGTTGTGCGTGTACTCGGTGAGAGACAGGGAAACGTTTCAGCTCAAAACCTCTTGGTTTTATAAATGTAAAAAAATAAAAAATGGTTTCACAGTAATAGTTTAATAAATAAAATAGATCTTACTTTTATTCCTAATAAAAGTAAAAAAAAGGAACTAGTTTGGTTCAGTGTTTGATACCTACATTTAAAGTACGTGTCCTCAAGTAAGCATTATGCAGTATTTCAAGTCCCTTCCAAAATGATGCTGGGGTCTGAACTTATATTTATAGAGAAAGTATTATAAATTTAAAGAGACCATACACTGATAAAAGATGGCCCACAATAAATATAGTTATCAAATAAAAAAATTATTTTTAGAGATACGATGAGAATACAGGTTAACTTTTCTTTTTTTTTGGTGGTAGCTGCTTGTAGTGATTTGAGATATGAAGTATGACTGAAAGCTTTACAAACTTTCAGAAAACTAAGAAGTCACTGTATCTTGTATTCTCATTATACTTACATCTTGGCAGCTCTTCCTGGGTGCAAAACACAATTTGTACCTGCCGAATTTGTACTATCTGAAGAAATGACCTATTAGGTATCTGAATAGATTTCACTTGATACTCCTAAAGGAAAGTGGTGTGTGAACACATTATTTAATGCATATATGGAAGGATAATAATAATTTGGTTTATTATCAAATCAGTAGTTTGAAAACAATTTATTATATCCTCAGGATGCTAGGGGAAAATCTCACCATTAGTCATCCTTTTTGCTTCTTTTAATTTCGTTTCATTTTTAAATGTTCTATTAACAGTCACATATTAACTTACATTTACTATTCTTTCTGCCTGGAATATTAACTATCAGCTGCCCAACTTCCCTATATTTACTGCAATGATAAAAGAAATCTAAATACACGGAGGTGTGGTCAAGCTTTGGTGTGCCAATTCCAAAGAGTTTGGTTTTCAATTAATTTCAATGTCAAAACAATTCAGAAACCTACAGCTATCAACCATGCGTGAGACTCTAGATCTATGTAAACTTAACATATAGGAGTTAGAAAGCACTCAGGCCATCACTTATATTTATAATGCAGTGTATGTGCCAGTTTTATGAATTAACTAATGATCAGAAATATTATTTATACACATCAAAACTCTGACTTCAATACATTAGCGTTATGCTTATAAATAGGCAGTTTCTAATTTCTAATGATAAAATTTAAGAAGCTATGATATACTATTGGCAAGTGAGGAGTTAGTACATCAAACAACTCCTATGTGTTCAGTGCATGGTGCTTCCACCAGCAAAGATAATTTTTAGACATCGGGGGTGGAGGGGTTAGTCCAATTAAATCCTGGTTTCAGATTTCTCCCAATCGATGCTTTTATAAAATGTTTCCATTTCAGTTTAATCTAGACAGAGACCCATAAACTGAAGTTGGACTCAACCTCAGCCTGTTGGTTCTTAGGATGATACCATCCTCAAGATATATATGATATGTGAGACTAAGGCACATCACTTTCCTCCAGTCAACAATATGGTATTAGGGTATTTTGGTTAATAGTATATGTTGACTGGTGTGATTAATGCATACAATTCCTTGACCCCTTGTTAGAGTTGCTCAATGTCTTCCTACTGACAGAGAAGGGTTTAGTATGACACCCCATTGGAACAAAACTAAATATTTTCATAGAATCTACAATTCATATTATTCTAAGGTTTCCAAGCTGAGCCTACTAACCAAACCTACTGGGGGCTAGTAGCATGCACAGAGATAGTGCTGAAGAAGTTGAAAGGAAGAGGAGAGATACATATTTCATGCAGTTGGTTGAACAAAACAATTCTGCAGGTCACACTTGGACATTTAAATTCCTTAACAATTATCTTTCTTATACCTGGTTGGTAATATATAAATGATGATGTAGAAATGAAGGAACAATGTTGAACTGGCAATGTTTATACCTAATACCAACTTTTCTTCCAGTATGGACTTATAAATTATACAACATGATTTTAAAACACTTCCTTCAACTGTTTTCTAAGCATACTAGAGCAAGTTTCATTGTTCCTGTGATTATTTTCAGCTCAACAACACTTTAGTTCTTTGCGTAGGGATGAGTTTTGCACAGTCTGACTCATTAGAGTGGCCATATGTTGACCGGTGAATTTTTTTCAACTGAGTTTTGCAAGAGAAGTAAGCCCTATAGAAAAATAGTGTGACTATTTCTTAATTCTCCCAGGGAACATATCTGGTGCCATTTTAGACGCATAGAACACAAGTTAATGTACTGCACATAACTGGTCTGTTGGGACTTAATTCTCTCACGAGTCCTATTGAGAGCCTGTTGTGAGGTTGGCTATACTATCATCTAGAGTGCTTCCTTTTCTCTGCAAAATTAGCTGTTTCCCATAGAACTAGACATATTAATATAATTCTATTAACCAAAATTCTATATACCATACAATTTTTAATGTTTGGGTACTAGTGTATTCTGAGCATGACACCAAAGTCAAACAAATCTAAGGAGACTCTAAGAGGCTCACACGATTTCATATTCTTCATATTTCTACCCCAAAGGGCTGGAATGAAATGTTCTAGTTATGTGGAGCAGGTGCACTGCCTTGGATTTGTGGCAACAAACACTTACTGAATAGTCTACCAAATAAATAGATATTTACTTTACTTTGTTGTATAGCTATAAGTGTTCTAGTGTTCTTTTTAATCATGTTGATACATTAATCACCCAGAGACAATCTTAGAATGTATATAAATCAACTTTCATTAGCTAGCATCAAGAATGCTAGCATTAGTTAGTTTTTCTAGTTGTTAGAACAGATGGATCTTTTTTCTGGTTGAGTGTTCTTCCACATGTCCCAGCTTTGCCTGTTCAATGTATAATTGGATATAATTAATAGTTTGAGACCAAGGATCTTCTCTGTATAGACACCCCTCTAGAATGGGAGGCTAAAATGTATCAAATGGCTCAGGACAGCTGGTTAAATGTTTCCATATATGCTCAAAGTAGCTCTGTCTCTCATCAGAGTAAGCAACCTCAAGCTCAGGTCTCCAAAGTGCAATTGATTAGGACGATCTGGGTGTAGTGAGGTTGTACCCTAGCCTTACCTAGTAGTATCCAACCACTGAGTAGAAGGATCATAGAACTACACTAGAAAAGAAAAATATGGGGGGAAAAAAAGATAATCAGAGGTCTCTTAGTTTTAAAAGATTTCTGGACTTTCAATTAAAGTCCTGGCTCTGTTTCGCAAAATATTCAATATTTCCTGGTTCCTCAGTCACTGAAGCTCTGTGTATGATTTGGCTTTTAAGTGGTTCATACGCACACTGCCACCTATTTGGTCAAAGGGAGTTTTAATATTTATTTTAACATTTCTAGCATTCAGAAACGAATATCTGTGCTTATTTCATCAAGTTCCCCCCCTCAACATAACTAAAATATAAGAAAATATAATTTTAGATAAAAGTGTTTACTTTTATTTTTTTAAACCCATTTTCTCCCAGCGAATCATGTATTCTTTGTCACAATTCAGTAAATAAGTCACCTTTACTTCTATTTTCTCTCTAGTGCTTTAAAAGAAGTATTCAGGACTTACCATCTGAATTGCTCCAGATCCCTTTATGGTGATGGATATGGCCAGGTATGTCTGAAGTTCTGGCATGTTTTTTGGCCAGACTGTTACCTCATCTCATTTGCCATGGGGCATGAGTTACGGGAGGTGGTACTTTGAAAGGAGCAATTATTGAGAAAATAAATTGTTATCATGAAGAAGACTCCACCTTCAATTGTATTGTTACCAAGCTTGGTTGGACTCACTGAGCAGTAGAAATTGACCAGAGGTCAAGCAGGAGTTCCAAGCAAGGCTTTCTTGGGGCTTCTGCTGGAGCACAAGGGTGACAGCACAAAGGAAAGAGTCCTTAGGCTGGCTGCCTGAGGAGAGGTCAGGGAAAGTTTTAAAGAGGCTTGGGGAGCGGGGAGCAAAGGGTGATGTTTAACCATGTAGAGGTGAGGATTCATCAGTGCCTGCACCCTTAGAGATTATGCTTTCTCAAACATTGCATGTCTAATTAGCACGCTAAATCTCCATCCCTGGGCATGATTTTTAGCATTATAATGAGGGGAAACATCGGTGAAAAGTCAGCATAGGGGTCCATTGTGGCTTGGATTGGCTTAGTGTGGTTCTCAGAGAGGCAAACTGGTTGTTAGCTGGCCGTGGGACTTGCTTGGACCGTGTGGCTTTTGTCTTCCTGATGGCAAGCAGCACCCACAAGCTGGGCTAGAGAACTGGGTTATTCAGGTTTTGTTTTGTTTTTTTCTCTCTCTGCAAGTTCTTGGGTGAGGAGGCTTGAGTCCAGTCCCTGCTCTGTCTCAATTTTGTTTGCCCCCAACCTGGGATTTGGGTAGCTACCATATCTTGTAATATTTGAAAGTAAAGGTCTTGGAGGTATCAGATGGGAAAAGTGCAGAGGTCAAGAACAGTGTTTCTTAGAAGAAGCAGTATACCTTAGGAATCACTAAGGGTGTCCTTGCCAAGGGCTGGTCTCTGGTAGCACAATACGAGAGTAGACATTACTCTCTCCTGATTTTTCTGCTTCCATTTAACAATGAGATCTCATTTGCCCATTTTTCCTTGAGAGTACTAGGATGTCAGATATAATCAAATTCATAGTGGTGACAAAAAGACTTGATGTTCTCTCAAGAGTTGCTCTGTTTTAACTATGACTCAATAAGTGGCTGACAGCTGATTTTCAAAATGAGTCCACCATTTGACAGACTTGACAACTTTGTCATCTTCTTAGAGACATGCCAATGATTCTATGTAAAAGATCACTGGAGAGTTCACTGGGGAGTCATGTCTTGGTTGCATTGGTTATATGGGCTGAAAGGTTAGAAAGTTGCCTGTGTAAACTTTAAGGAACCTGCTATTCAGGAGGCCATATAATCCAACGATGAGATTGCAGCATAATACTCGGGCATTTCAATATCCATACATGGTGCTTATTTCTTTGCATTCTGTTTAGTTATATGGGTTTTAAGGAAAACAATTTTTTTTACTCATTCAGTGCATAATTTATTTGTTCTAAATAATAGTACTTCCAGAGAAGTTTGTTTAGTGAAGGGCCCTTGAATTTCTTTTTTCTGTTAAATTATTCTATCATTTTTACTAATGAAACTAAGAAGGGAAGACAGAGCCTCAGATACAATTATTTCTGACTGCTACTCAATGTACCACTTATGAAATGAATACATTTTCTTTTTTAAAAAACATTTTTTTATTCATTTGAGAGAAAGAGAGAGAGAGTGTATGTGTGCAAGTGCTGAGCATGAGTGTGGGGGTGAGGGACAGAAGGAGAGGGAGAAGCAGACTCCCCACTGAGCCGGGAGCATGATGCGACGCGGGCCTCCATCTCAGGACCCTGGGATCATGACCTGAGCCAAAGGCAGACACTTACCCGACTGAGGCACCCAGGTGCCCCATGAATACATTTTCTATTTGAATCAGGTCAAGAGCACCTATTTAATTTTCACCTTATTAGATTATAACATGGTGCTCGAGAGCTTATCCCTATAATAGGACAATAAATGTATAATTCTGGCCAAATGAAGGCAAACTACATGGTGACCAAAATTAACAGGGATCTAACAGAATGCACTTGCTGTATCACTAACCACAGATTACTGAAAGGTTGATTCAATGCCCATCTCTGTTTTGGACTAGTCAAACCAGGGAATTAAAGAGATAAGTAATGTAAAGGGTTATTCCTACTTTCTTCTGCACCCATATTATGTAAATTGGTATAGTCCTAATGTACCTTGTATTTTTGCATTTGCAATTGTGGTGATACAGTGTCATTCTAGAGACTTCCTTTTGGCATGCCAATTGTTGGGGTCCTACTCTTCAACATTTTGAAGGCTCTTTCTTTTTTTTTTTTAAGATTTTATTTATTTGCGAGAGAGACAATGAGATACAGAGAGCATGAGAGGGAGGAGGGTCAGAGGGAGAAGCAGACTCCCCGCTGAGCAGGGAGCCCAATGTGGGACTCGATCCCGGGACTCCAGGATCATGACCTGAGCCGAAGGCAGTCGCTTAACCAACTGAGCCACCCAGGCGCCCTTGAAGGCTCTTTCCATCCCTAGAATCGCAATAAATCTATTGCAATTACACACTCAGGGAAAGGTGATCCCATCCCAGGAATATTTCTTTGGTCCTCTGTGTCAAACAATTATCACAACTCAACAACCTCAGCTACTTTCTCCTCCAGATACTTCAATTGTCAAAATAATTTCTCTCCTTATAGTCAGGTTTCCCAGAATTAATGTTATCTTTGATCCTGTATCTAAAAGCCCCTGAGATTCTTGAATATTATCCCTGTTGAGAACAGGTTACAGGGTTTAGAGTCTCTCCAGGCAGATTTAATATTTTAATGGACCTTCATGTTAAGGACTCTGGGGCAATTTGTCCTTCTCTTTGAGAGACTGGACCCAGTCTCGACTTTAGGGCCAGGTTTCTTAAATTAAAGAGAGATCAGAAGAAATCAAAGAAAATGCTTTGGAACTTGTCCTTTGTTTTCATGAGCAGGGAGTTTATCCTTAAGATTTATGAAGTCCTTGTCTCAGTGTTCCCTCTCTTGGCTCGGCTCCCAGTGATTCCGGAGTGGCTTGTTGCTCCCTGTGTGCAGGGTTTGCCAAGGTTGTTGCTATGGCTGCCGTGCTGCAAGTATAGCTGATTCTTGTGTCCTCTTGATCTCCTCTGAATCTAAGCAGTGTTCCTCCAAGGAACTGGGAAAAACCTAATGACCCTTATCTTAGTCCACAGGGAAATTATTGTGCGGACAGCAGGCCTAATCCAAATCCAGAACTTTCCATTAGTCAATTCTTCAGCAATTTCCCATGATAAACAGGCTTCCAGCTTTTGGGAGGTTGAGGCATAACCCTTTTGGGAGACACTTAAGAAGCAATTTCCTTGCATTTCAACATGAAGATAATCATCTGGGTCATTGGGTTCACCTATCCTGTTGGTCAGGATGGTAACTATTTGAAGCTCTTCCTTTCTAACCTTCTCGATCCCTTGCTTCTCAGTTTTCTACTGTCAGCACTGCTCCATTACCTACAAATCAGCTCTTGATTGCCATGCTTTCCCCACCAAAGAAGCAAAGTATTAATTTCAATGAGGGTGTTTTCCCTCACATACTGTCTTTACTACCTCTCCTTTTTTTTATTGTGCTGAACTATACATAACATACAATTTCCCTTTTTAACTATTTTTTAAGGATAGTTTCATGGCATTAAGTATATTCACATTGCTGTGAGGCCATTACCACCATCCACCTCTAGAACTTTTTTATCTTTGCCAACTGAAACTCCATACCCATTAATCACTAACATTCCCCTCTCCTCCTATCCCCTGGTGACCACCATTCTATTTTCTATTTCTATGAATTTGACTACTCTAAGAACCTCATGGTAAGTGGGATGATACAATATTTGTCCCTTTGTAACAAGTTTATTTTACTTAGCATAATGTTTTCAAGGTCATCCATGTGGTAACATGTGTAAGAGGTTGTCAGATTTTTAAGGTTGAATAATATTTCATTGTATGTATGTGCCACATTTTGTTTATACATTCATCCATCGATGGACACATGGGTTGATTCCACTCTTTGGCTATTGTGCAAAACCACTATGAACATGGATGTACAAATATTCACTCAAGTCCCTACTTTCATTTCTTTTGGTTACACTCCTTTAAAATGGTTTTAAAATGTTTTTTAACTTAACTAAGGTATAATTTAATACAGTAATTCAAAGAATTTTTGCTTATATTTATTGGGTTATTTACCTTATTATTATTGAGTTGTATTCTAGGTATAAATCTTTTTAAAGATTTTATTTATTTATTTACTTGAGAGAGAGAGAGAAACAGCATGAGAGGGGATAGGGTCAGAGGGAGAAGCAGGCTCTCCGCCGAGCTGGGAGCCCGATGTGGGACTCGATCCCGGGACTCCAGGATCATGACCTGAGCCGAAGGCAGTCGCTTAACCAACTGAGCCACCCAGGTGCCCGCTATAAATCTTTTTAAATGTGCATTTTGCAAATATTTTCTCCCAGTCTATGGTTTATCTTTTCTTTCATTCACATGGTCTTTTGATGAGCAAAACTTAAATTTTGATGAAGCCCAATTTATGAATTTTGTTTATGCTGTTTGTTTTGTATCTAAGAAATCTTTGCCAAATCCAAAGTCACTAAGAATTTCTCCTATGCTTTCTTCTTGAAGTTTTTATAGTTTTAACTGTTATGTTTGCATCTATGATCCATTTTTGAGGTTATTTTTGCCTGTGAAATGTTTAAAATTTTAAAGCATATATGATGTAACTTTTCTACACCCATCAGCTAAAGATATTTGAGAATTTATTAACATGCCATTTCAATTATCATAGGGCTATAAGTACAAACCCAAGAGAATTTAAAAATATATACTATAAATGCATTGTATAGATTCATAAAAATGTCCTGAGATATTAATATACTCTGGAGTCTCCCACCTGTGGCTCACTCTCTTTCCTGAGACTCTTTTAGGAAACATAACCCAGGTTGGTTCTTTTAGACTCTGAGATGAAGTTTAGAGAATAAATGTCTCTTAGGCAGTGCCTGTGGGATTAATAATTGTGGAAGAAAAGGCAAGCAAATGTAGCCAGGCAGAAGTTGAACAGTGATGTAGAACTAGTGTCATATTTGACCATTCTGTAGTCTGGAGCTACAGTGGCCCTAAATCACTGGAACAAGTTGGCTCAATTTTTTTTTTTTTTTTTACCAATGCTTGAATCAGTTGCTAATTGGGGGCCACCACGGGAAGTGGGGCTCTCTGAAGCTGAAGCAATTCATGGAGGGCCTGAAAGCACATAGGCAATTGGGGCAATAAATCCCTCCTTGTAGAGACATGTGGACAATGAATCTCCATGTCCATACAGTCTACCTCTATCAACATTTTCATGAATGTGATATGAGTGGTGTATCCCTTTGTCATGTGCTCACTCTCATATGTACTCTGCTATATGTGCAGATAGAGCAAACCCTTGGACAGTGTTTTTGGCTGAGACACTGTGGGCAGAAAAGACCCAGGAGGTCTTTTCCCATCTGAATCAATCACAGGCCTTTTCAGGGTCAAAGGGGTCAAGTGTAGATAACTTGCCATCAGATATACAGATGGTCTCCTTGAGGAATGCTGCCATGACATGGGCTCAGGATTGGTCTTTGTTGCTGGCAGGTTGGACATTTAGAGGCAGCTGTAGCTAGATTCATTGTGGAAAGTTGGAGCCTGTGCTGCTGGGTTGATGTCTAATCTCTGTCACCACTGCCACTTTTTAATATGTCCGTTGTTCTGGCATTGGCCTGGCCAATAACAGCTGGCCGCCATCATCCACTTGAGTCATTCTGTCTACCTGGTTGTGCCTCTTCCATGGAGGGTGTTCTTAGATTGGTGTTAACTTTGAATACAAAGATCTTCACACTTTATACCCACTCTCATTTATCCATATATATTCTTTCTGCCAGACCTCTTTGTCTCTGATCTTCTAATCTTTGCTCTTCTAGGATTTTAAACAGCTAGCCAGACTATCCATGAGTCCTTCTATGTTCTAATTTCAGGCCACTTTTATCACACAAAGTAGATGATCAGATGCACTGTCTCAAACACAGCCAATTGGGAGGATTTTCCCTGGGTTAAACTATATAGTGGCTTGCATCCACATACTGAGCTGATCCATCTGCAAACCAAGCTTAGGCTTTTCCATCTTCTATCAGCTAGTCCTTAGAGATCCCCCTTCTGGTCTGTGGGAGTGAACTGAGGGATAGGTAGTGGTACAACCATGTTGGATGACAAGAGTCTGGCTATCTGAGTTGGTGGGTCAGGCAGGACTTAGCTCATGATGGGAAATTCTAGCCAAATAGTCATGTGGTGTCCCATATTCAGGCTTTCAATTTGTATCATAACTCAGTACCATGCCAAGAGTTGCATTTCAAAAGATGTATATTCCCTACTGCCAGTTATGTGACCCAGGGTCTGAATTTTGATTTTTCTCACTGGCCTTCCTATAAATTCCACATACTATCTTTTCCCACCACTGATATCTATAATACAAGAGTTGGCTCAAGTAACAGGGTACAGCTTGGACCTGATCATAGGCAGTCCTGGAATCTCTTGCTTGCTTAGTGGCATCTTTGGCTAGATTTGATTTTAACTTTATTGCTTCTTATCACTATTTCCAAGGGCTGTGAACAAGTATTTGACTAAAATGCCTTCACAGTGCAGGATCTCTAGCTGAACTGTCAGGGGAGACATCTAAAATGTATTCTAGGAAGGGTTGTTTCTACACTGGTTCCTGAAGATGCTCTCTGTTGCCCTCAACAGATTAGAAATAGTAATATTCATAATGGACCTCCTAGTGGCGGTGGTGGGGTGGTGGTGCTATGTGTGTGTATGTGTGTGTGTGTTTAATAGAATTGGGGCAGAGAGGGCGATATAAAAGGAGAGAGTGGAAGGGTAGCAGGAAATCCTCCAAATTAGCTGTTTGTTCATGCTAGATAGTGGTAATGAGTTTCTCTTTTGTATTTCCACTTCTCAGAGAGGCAAGACTAATCCTAAGGCTTCTAGTGTATCAATTCAATACACTACATATTATTAAATATGAAGTAAAGATACAGAAATGGTAAAAGATAGATACTAGTAACCTTCCTCATAAGAGAAAAATAAGTACTGTTTACTTAGCAAAAGAATGTTTATGACTTGAAGATATCTTAACTATCATCTAGCTCAATCTCTTCATTTTACAAATGTGGAAAATCTTTTATCTTATTGACTTTTTTCAATAAAGTCATGAAACATTTTGTTGTTTATAAGTTAGTAAATATATCCATATGCCTTTATAAGTTTCTTTTATGATTTTGGCCAGCAATGATGAAATTAGTATGTTTTGATCTTTGTGCAAGTTGCTCAGAAGGAACTTAAAAGAAGTATTTAGGAAAATCCAAGTGCTGAAACATTTAAGATATGCTTTGTGGTCTCAATTTTGTGTGATTGTCAGCCAGGAAGTCTTCTGATTAAGATGGCTTGCCAATTCCCTGCCAAATGCATTATTTATTACACTAATGGGGATTTCCTATTTGAGATGTTAAAGACAAAATGTTACTAATATTATTTCCCTTAAAGTTATTGACTTAGACCAATTGATGCATTCTTATAAATTAAAATCAAGCATAGAACAGAGGTCCGTAAAGACGTCTGGGTATTTTATTGGCATATACTATTGAAATAGGCTAAATTTCAGTGGATTAAAGATTTCTCATTCATTGTTGATAGTGAAATGTGAAGCTGGATGTTAATGAATTTATATTTCTTTTTTTGGATTTAATGTTTTGTAAGAATGAAATAACTTGTAGCAAGGACTGAATTTTGTTGGGTTAAAATGGCAGTTAGAATCCCATAGTTATGAACACAAATTTTAGAATTTCATAATCTCCCCAAAGTTATAAAGAAACTTCTGCATACTCGTGTGTGTTTGTGTGTGTGTGTGTGTGTTCTCTTATGGTAGTATCTACAAAGGGAAGTGTGTTCCAAGCATCTAATAAAGACTATATGCATGTAGGAAAATTAACAGACACCCTACATTATATCTAATTTTAACCAAATAGCAAAGTGTGAGACAAATTTTAATAATTACACATATTTAATTTTTTATAAAATTAAAATAAAATTTAAAACTTACAGAGAGTGATAAGGATTATGGAAGAAAAGGACAAGGTGCTATAAGAAAGATCACAGGGCCATTTCCTTTATTGAGACAATCATAAATAGCCTTTCTGGAGGGAAAACAGTTAGGTAAACAAAGAATTTGTGCAGTTTGTGTGTGGGAGGCAGGATGTATATGGACAGCAATCCAGATAATCCAGGGAGCAGCATGGAAAAGACCTTGTAATTGGGAAGGAGTGTGATATGTTCAAAAAGCTAAAGGAAGACCAAGATGATCAGAGTACATTTGGTGAGGACAAGCATAGCACGAGATGAGAATGAAAGGGCTAGCATACATTTACCACAGCAGGTAGGGCCTTGTGCAGTATACTCGGTTGGTTGAGTACTATTTTAGTGCAATGGGAGGTCATGAAAGGATTTTAAGTAGGAGAGTGACACCACTTTATTTATATCTTTAAAAGACCACATGACTGCAATATGGACATTGGGTTGGATTGGGGTAAGAGTGGAAGAAAATAGACATTGTTAGGAGACAATTGCATTACTCAAGGTGAGAGTTGAAATGGCTTGGACTGAGATGTTGACAGTGAAAATGGAGAGTTAATGGATGGGAATTTTGAGGATACAATCAATGAGTCTTAGTAATATCTTAGCAATATATAGAATGTGGGAGTAAAAGAGAGCTCTGTCGAGATATGCCCAGATTTTTCACTTGAGCAAATGGGTGGGAAAGGGTGTATGAGATAGTATCATTTATTGAAATAATGTAAGTCTGGAGGAAAAAACTTTTTGGTAGAAAATCAAAACTTCAATTGTGGAAATGTTAATTTTGTGATGTCAGTGAGATGATAAAATGAATAGGTCAGCAGGCCAGTGAACATATAAATCTGGAAGTGTGGGCTAGAGATATAATTTAAGAGTTACTGGCATGTAGATAGTAGGGAGGAAAAAACTGAAATTTCTGAGTCACATCAGGTCAAATAGAAGAAGAGTTGTCTAAGGACAAGGACATGTCCTTATGCAAATATGACAATCATGAAAATTTTGCATCACATAGACCAAGTAAAGAGCATTGCTAGAAGAAGAGAGCAATCAACTGTGCTGTTTGTTACTAAGAGGTCTAATAAGATGAGAGCTAAACAAATGTTGATTAAATTTGGGAATATGGGAGTCAATGGTCTTTTCAGGAGGTGATTTCATGAACAAGAGGGACAGATGTCAGAGTAGAGTGGATTGAAGAAGGACAGGGAGATGAGGAAGTGGAGAAAAGTTGTAAAGACAACTGTGATAGACACCATTGGTTGGCTACCCAATAGCTATTTCCCCAATGTTAATAGAATACCTGTTTTTTCAGTAGTATCTGAGTGGTCAAGTCTCTTAGGGCAGTGAATTGATACTGTTCAAATCAATCATAGTAGTCTCATTCACCTTGCCATGTGATTGGGTCAGCCATGAGCATTTTCCACATTCTGGACAACTTCTTCCTCTGAGTCTTAGGGTAACACTAACATTTAAATAAAATATCACAGTTAACAAAATAACTTTGATTTGGGGGTGTTTATTTCAACACTCTAATACTAATCATGACCAATTACTCTATTTAACCTAAAACTCTTTTACTGTTTAACATAACAAGAATTATAATTATTATGATCTATTGCTCACTTGCTCTATGCCAGACAATGTGCAATGTGATCTTTGTTCATTCATAATAGTTCATTTAAATCTCCAATAACATTGTGAGGAATATTTACTTTTATTTTTCAGACAAGTTATTCAAGACTTAGAGAAATTAAGTAAAATGTCCAAGGTCACAATCAGGTAAGTGTTGGAAAAGCAATCAGTGACTTATTCAGTCCACTGGAATTGTTCATTCCCTACAGAATAGAGTGCACTTTCCACTGTATCTATGGAAAGAGTGTCCTACCCCTGTACTCGTCTACACTTGCCTGTTTTCTTCCTTGCTCAGACCTGCCCTTTTGATTCCATTGGCTTTCAGCCAACTATTCCACATCAAGATTAAATATGTTGATTTTACTAGGCCAACTGTGGCAGAATGATAACCTTTCCTGAATATACTGGGGGAAGGGGATACATTATTTAAGGGTTGACCATAACAGTAAATATTAATTAAAGATTGTATTACCATACACCTTTACATTAGACTAAAGGAATTCACTGTATATTTATAATATAGAATCAAAGAACTATTACATAAAATTATAGAACACTGATAGAGAACCTGATCTTGGTAGATTATTTAAATTTTCTTTTTCAAAAATGCAAATATGTAGTGTTTTTGAAGAGTAGAGGAGTTAATTAAGGCAAAGTGTACGTGGCTAAGAATCAGATAAGAACACTTGTAAAGGCTCTAGTACTCTGCAACCTAGGAGAGCTCATAACTTTTTTGAATCTGTTACCTCATCAATAAAGTGGACATAAAGCTGCCTTGTTTTCAAGATTGAAATTCAAATGAAATAAAGTAAAACCAAGTTTTCTGATTATAGCAAAGCATTTATACAATAAACAGTAATTTGATGTTTATTGTATTTAGGGACTGTGGTCACCTATAGTTACTATAGATAGTGAAATAAATGCTTAACTACATCAATATAATCTAAATAGATAGTAAATGCGGTGATAAAAACATCACAAAATCTTATAGGAGTACAAAAAGGTGGATGTAGTGAGAAATGAGGTTGGAATAGCAAGTTAGGTAGAGAGTATAAGGGCATTCAAAGATATACTAAAGAGTTTGGCTGTTACTTACAGCAGTGTGCTTACTGAAAGTTTCTAAGTATAGGAAAAATATGATAATATGTCAATGTAATTAAGATGGTGATTTTGGATAAATTGGAAGAGCAAGGTCATGATCCCAGAGTCCTGGGATTGAGCCCCGCATCGGGCTCCCTGCTTTGCGGGAGGTCTGCTTCTTCCTCTCCCACTCCCCCCTGCTTGTGTTCCCTCTCTCACTGTGTCTCTCTGTGTCAAATAAATAAATACAATATTTAAAAAATTAAAAAAAAATAAACTGGAAGAGCAAATATAGGAGTTATAGAGATTGGTTATCTTACTACTTCCAAATCCAGAAATCCTTAATGAGCCTCAGGTTGAGCCATCATCACAAAGAGTAAGGGATGGTGTTTCAGTTAACTATTGTCACCTAACAAGATACCTCAAGCTGAGTGGCTGCAGCAAAGGATGATTTGTTTCTCATCGGTATATGGATTAGCTAGATGGTTCTACTACTGGTTTTGCTGGGTCACATTCCTGTGGTTGTAATAATATTATGGCTGAAAATCCTGCATGGTTCAAGATGGTGGACTCATTCATACGTCTGGGTGTTGGTGCTAACTGTGGGTGAAAGCATCTCTCCACTCCTCCATGTGGCCTCTCATCCTTGAGGCAAGACTGATAATTTTTATTTTTATTTATTTATTTTTTAAAAATATTTTATTTATTTATTTGACAGAGAGACAGCGAGAGGGAACACAAGCAGGGGGAGTGGGAGAGGGAGAAGCAGGCTTCCCGCTGAGCAGAGAGCCCGATGTGGGGCTCGATCCCAGGACCCTGGGATCATGACCTGAGCCGAAGGCAGACGCTTAACGACTGAGCCACCCAGGCGCCCCTAGACTGATAATTTTTAATCTATCACAAATAGTTTGAAGGATTTTGGAGGTAAACTTGATGGTATTTGGGGGAAAATGAAATGTGGGAAATAGGAAGAGGGAAGATCAAGGATGACGCAAGTGAGGAGTAGATAGGGGTGCATTAACTGAAGAAATGAATACAACAAGACTTGTTGGAAAGTGACCATGGGGATTGGGAGAGGTTGAAATGGATGCCTATGGGATAAGCACAGCAAGAATGTGGAAATAAAGATTGGAACATAGAAGAACTTTTAAAGAAAGGGATAGGAATTTGGCTTACAGGTCTGGAATACTGTAAAAAAGTATCAAATTTCCTGGTGATAAAAGGCAAAATAAAAAGAAAAGTGGACCAAAGATGGAATTCAGAGAAACACTAATATTTAAGAGGTAAGTGGCAAAAACAGCTAGCAAAAGAAATTGAAGAAAAAAAGTCAGAGAATGAGAAAGATATTTAGTGAGACAGAGTCATGATGAAAGTAAGCCTGTAGAAATATGAGATAATCATAAAAAAACCCCAAAATGTATACTATGCAATGTGTAATACTTACCTATCAAGAGATTTACAGTTCCAATGAAATCTGTCCTCACATTTCTCTTTGTGTAAAGGATTTGTATTCACCTGAAGATTTTTTTTTTTTTATTGAAAGAAGAAATCTAAAGTGATGGATAGATTTTCATATATAAATTTATAACTGAACATTTCATACTTAAATAGAAAGTTGAAAGTGGTTGAGACACCAGGAAAGGTCCTTTTGAAACTAGCAGTGACCTTCCTGAGAAGAGAGAGTATGTGAATAACTCTCTGAACTGTGTATAGCCACAGCATAGAACTGTTCCTGAATCTGATTGAACAATGTTAGTACAAACTCCAAGAGTGGATGTCACTAAATAGCTCTTGAGTGGGGAATGGAAAGCTGCTTAAGTTAAAGAAAAAACGCTTTGTTTCTAAATGTCTTCATTCCAATCTTTAATCTTTAAAATTTGTTCTTTAAAAAGTGTGAATGGTAGGGTGCCCGCATCTGCCTTCGGCTCAGGTCATGGTCTCAGGGTCCTGGGATTGAGCCCTGCATTGGGTTCCCAGCTCAGCAGGGAGCCTGCTTCTCCCTTTCCCTCTGTTTGCCTGCCTGCCTGTCTGCCTACTTGTAATCTCTCTCTCTCTCTCTCTCTGTCAAATAAATAAATAAAATCTTAAAAAAAAAGTATGAATGGTGATAATGTAAATAAGATTATGCAACCCACCATATGACTTCCAAGGGTACACTGTGGACTGGAACATGAGGACAGATTCAGTACAAAGGACCCGGAAGCTGACTTAAACTTAGCTTAAGACAGTTCAGTTTTTGAGTCATATTGACTATATGAGGGAGGGATTATGGGGCCTGGGGGTTGGTTTAAGGCTCCAACTATTATTGTTGAATTATCTGTTTCTCCCTTCAATTCTGTCCATTTTGCCTTATGCATTTTCTGGCTCTGTTATTAGGTGCATGCATATATATTTATAATAATTATTATGTCTTCCTGATGGATTGATCCTTTTGTCATTATGAAATGTCCTTTTTTTGTCTTTAACAATAATTGTCTTAAAGTCTATTATGTCTGATTCTAGTATAGCTACTGCAGCTCCCTTTTAGTTACTCTTTGAATGGCATACCTTCTTCCATCCTTTTAATTTCAACTCATTTGTGTCTTTAAATCTAAGATGTGCCTCTTGTAAACAGTATGTAGTTGAATCATTGTAAAAAATCCATTCTGCCAGTGTATGCCTTTTTATTGAAGTGTTTTATCCATTTACATTCAATGAAATTACTCATAATATTCACTCCTGCCATTTTATTATTTTTTATATGTCTTATGTCTTTTTTGTTCCTCTATACCTCCATTACTGCTTTCTTCTGTTCTAAATAGACATTTTCTAGGGTACCATGTTAATTCCCTGTTATTTCATTTACTATATTTCCTGAGTTCTATGTCATTTTCTAAACTAGCATTTAAAAAGTATGATACTTAACAAGAATCATCTAAATTGCTTTGCATACATGAAAACTTCTTGGCCTCATGCTAGATTTACTGCATCAAAATCATAGGGGATTTGCCCAGAAATTTGTCTCTTTTACAAGGTCCACATGATTCTTATGCACCTTAATTTGAGAAATTTGGGGGAAAACTCTTCTCTCATCTCAAATATTAGAAAAGAAAGAGGAAATGAAGGTTAATCAAAGTTTCAATGCACCAGTGTCAGTGCCAGATACTTAAAATACATTCTTGGGGCGCCTGGGTGGCTCAGTTGGTTAAGCGACTGCCTTCGGCTCAGGTCATGATCCTGGAGTCCCTGGATGGAGTCCCGCATCGGGCTCCCTGCTCGGCAGGGAGTCTGCTTCTCCCTCTGACCCTCCCCCCTCTCATGTGCTCTCTCTCATTCTCTCTCTCTCAAATAAATAAATAAAATCTTTAAAAAAAAATACATTCTTTTGTTTAATCCTCACAACAACCCTGTGATGGCCATAGATTCCTCATCTCTAATTAATTAACTTGCCCAAGAACATGCAGATAATAAGTAGCAGAGCCAAAAATTTAATTTAGGGTTTTCTAGTGAACAAAGAGAAGGAAAATCCCAGACAGTGTAGGAACTGACAGAAAAAGACAAGTACTCAGAAGGATATTAAAGGAAAGGGAATACGTTTACTTTGTTTTCTCTACCTGGTAAGAGACTCTGATGACTGTTTTATGCAAAAAGACTTAGATGAGCAGCTTGAATTCTGGTACTAATCTACATGAGAAAAATCAGAGATAGCTTAAGCTTTAAAAATCATCAATGTTCTATAAGAATTAAAATACTTGTAGTTTTACTCACATTTCTTTAAAGTTGTTTAGAAATGAATTTTCAAAGGTTCTTTCTCTATTTTTATTGAGAATTTAATCTAATAAATATTTGAATGCCTTTGTCAAGATAAGGGGAACATTTGTTGAATGCTCATTCCATGCCAGGCATTATGTTAACTACATGCATTTTTATGATACTTACCAATAATACCACCAATGAGGTAGCCCATTTTACAAATGAGAAAATAGTGACACAGAAATTTGAAGTAATATGACCATAGCTGTCTTCAGAACCTATATTCTTAGGCAGTAAGCTCTCTGTGCTTTGTTTTTACTCTAACCATCTCATGCTAAATAGCTTTTGAATGATAATAGTCTGAAGCCTTTGCATATATTTCTTACTAGATAAGTTGGAACTCAACTTAAAACAACGTCTAAAAATGTAGACCTATTGCCTTCTCAAGGTCTCTGAACCAAGTAATCTGTGATTAAAGTTGACTTTTACAGGTATATTTCTCATGAAGTTAATAATACACAAGTAATAGACTTTCTGTATCCCCAAAAACCAGACATTGGATAAAGTGTTCTGTAATCTATATGTGCCTACAAATTATAGGAAGGGAGGTGTAAGAGAGAGGGTATAGATTTGGGAGTGAGAAAATGTGAGTCTGAGTTCTGATTCTGTCACTTTTTAGTTGTATGATCTTGAGCAAATAAAGTTACCCTTAATTTTCTTATTGTAGAGGGAGTATAAAAACAATTTCCTTCCCTTTTTTTAAAGACTTGATATGAGGATCAAATGGGATAATAAACATAAGTGAAATTATTTTCCATCTATAAATTAGTGTTATATTTCACTTTTGAGGTATTTGAGCTTTATGCTTTAGAATCATCTTTAAAATAGGATTAACTACAATGGACTCTTCTTAAGTAGTAAAAAGTCTAAAATTAATGACACTTAAAATTCATATACCTTTACAAACCTGCAAATAATAATTTTAATCTTAATATTGACAGCATTCATTATCAATAGCTATTTCTCAAAATTTACAAAATGCTGCTCCATGCTTTAGTTTGTTCATTTTCAAAATGGGAATAGATCTGCTTTGTCAATTTATTGTGAATATTAAGTTAATAAAGCATGATAATGTATTCTATAAACTGGGAAAAGCTATGCAGGTGCTATTAACTATTATCCATAATTTTGGAAAATGTATTTTGATAAGCAATGAAATAACATTATTTTAATTTTTGTTATCATCTGTTTTATTTCATAAACTTTTTTGTAAACAGCAGATTTAGGTTCCCAGCAAAACAGCAGAAGGCACTCAGATTTACCATTTATACCATGTCCCCACATATATAAACCTCCCCCACTATTGACATCTTACACCACATTGGTACATTTGTTACAGTCAATGAACCTACATTGAACAACATTATCATCCAAAGTCCATAGTTTACACTAGGGTCCACTCCTGGTGTTGTACACTCTATGGATTTTGACAAATGTATCATTGCATATACCCAACATTGTAGTGTCATCCAGAATAGTTTCACTGCCCTAAAAATCCTCTGTGTTCTGCCTATTCTTCCTCCCTTGCCTCTGACAACACTGTCTTCATAGCTTTTCCTTTCCAGGATGTCATGTAGTTGGAATCATACAGTATGTAACCTTTTCAGACTGGCTTCCTTCACTTAGTAATATACATTTAATTTTCCTCCATGACTTTTCATGGCTCGATAGCTCATTTCTTCTTAGTGATGAATAATATTCCATTGTCTGGATGTGCCACAGTTTATCCATTTACCTTTTGAAAGATACTTTAGATGGTTCCAAGTTTGGGCAATTATGAATAAATCTGCTCTAAATAACCATATGCACCTTTTTGTGTGGGTATGTTTTCAACTCCTTTGGGCAAATACCAAGGTCATGATTGTTGGATCATATGGTAAGAGTAAATGGGTTTTGCAAGAAACTGCTAAATGTCTGGTCCCAGGAATTCAGCTAGATAGCTATCAAATCATTCTGAACACCTGTGAACTCAACAGGAGATCTAAGAAAAGAATAGCTGTAACTCTACAAATAGAAAAGTGACCACTTTCTGCAAGGTAGGAGGTGCAGAGAAGTGAATCCCATGCAATATGGGAAGATAAACCCTGGCGGGGAGGGAGTCTCTGTAAGTTGGCTACAGAAAAGTGATAGAGCAGTGGAGCACAAAATCAGAACTTTTTTTAGAAGTCTGCTCTGGTGAGGGACGTCCCTGCCTGAAAGGTGTTCAGGTGGCAAAGCGGAGATGAAATCCTAGGTGGGACAGTGTGGTCTCAGGATCCTCGGGGTCACAGGAAGACTGGGGGTGCCTGAGTGTGACAGAGCTCCCAGGTATTGGAGCAGAGAAGCCAGCTGCAAACAGCAAGCTCAGGAGTGGGTTCTCAGCTCGGGGTCACCATAAACTGCAAACCCGGGCTCAGTCAGATGACTGCTTTCCAAGCAGGAACCCACAAATGGCAGAACCAGCGAGAATCCCCCTTCCTTTCCTGGGAGGAGTGGGTGTGAGAGCGCGCTGCAGGAGTCTGAAGGGTTTGGAGACTCCAATCAGGGTTGAGTGCCTGAGATAGAAACCTGTGGTCACTGGCCGGATGAGCACGGAGTGCGGCTGGAGACTGGGGAGATGAGAGTAATTGACTGCCTTTCTCTGAAGACTCACAGAGGAGTGGGGCCCCGAGTTCTTGGCTCCTCCGGGGTGGAGATTGGGAGGCCGCCATTTTCTTTCTCATCCTCTAAAGCTACACGGAAAGCCTTCAGGGAACAAAAGCCACATAGAACAAACCAGAGAAGATTACTTAGCCTGGCCTCCTGGCAAGGGTGGTGCAATTCTGCCTGGGGCAAAGACATTTGAGAATCAACACAACAGGCCCCTCCCCCAGAAGATCAGCAAGAACATCCAGCCAAGACCAAGTTTATAGATCATTGAGAACTGCAAAATTCCAGTGCTAGGGGAATATAGCATATATTTTCAGGGCGCCTGGGTGGCTCAGTCATTAAGTGTCTGCCTTTGGCTCAGGTCATGATCCCAGAGCCCTGGGATCGAGCCCTGCATCAGGCTCGCTGCTTGGCGGGGAGCCTGCTTCTCCCTCTCCCACTCCCTCTGCTTGTGTTCCCTCTCTCGCTGTCTCTCTCTTTCAAATAAATAAATAAAATCTTAAAAAATATATTTTTAAATTTTTGTTTTTATAGTTACATTCTATCCTTTAATTGTATTTAATTTTATTTTGTGTGTATAAATAAATAAATAAATAAATAAATAAATAAATAAATATATAAGTTTTTCTTTCCTTACAATTTTGGGATGCAGTTTCTTCTAACAGACCAAAATACACCCAGAATCTAGTGTACGGCTCTGTTCTCTTAACCTGTCTGACAATACTCTCTTTCTTCTTCTTCTTTTTTCCTTTTGTTAAAGTCTTTTTTAATTTTCATCTTTACAATTACATTCTATCCTTTCAATGTATTTAATTTTATTTTTGTATATATATAAGTTTTTCTTTCTTTACAATTTTGAGATGTAGTTTCTTCTAACAAACTGACAAAAATACACTCAGGATATAGTGTATTGCTCTGTTCTGTTCACCGGTTTATATTCCTTCTTTTTTTTCTCTCTCTCTTTTCTTTTGTCTTTTAATTTTCATTTTTACAGTTACATTCTATCCTTTCATTGTATTTGTTATTTTTGTACATATATAAGTTTTTCTTTCTTTACAATTTTAAGATCTAGTTTTCTAACAAACAGACCAAAATACACCCAGGATCCAGTGTATTGCTCTAGTCTGTTCACCTGTCTAATTATATTCTCTTTCTCTTTAAAAAAAAATTTTTTTTTGTTTTTTGTTTCAGGACTCTTCTGATTTGTTTAGTGTATATTTCTCTGGGGTTGTTGCCATTTTAGTATTTTGGTCTCTCATTCATCTATTCTTCTCTGGACAGAATGACAAGGTGGAAAAACTCACCTCAAAAAAGAGAACAAGAGGCAGTACTGACTGCCAGGGACCTAATCAGTACAGACATAAGTAAGATGCTGGAACTAGAGTTCAGAATGATTATAAAGATACTCGCTGGGCTTGAAAAAAACTTAGAAGAGTGGCGCCTGGGTGGCTCAGTTGATTAAACGTCTGCCTTTGGCTCAGGTTATGATCCCAGGGTCCTGGGATTGAACCTTGAGTCAGGCTCCCTGCTCAGTGGGAGCCTGCTTCTCCTCCCTCTGCCTACTGTTCTGCCTACTTGTGCTCTCTCTGTGTCTCTCTGCCAAATAAATAAATAAAATCTTAAAAAAAAAAAAGAAAAAAAAAGCTTAGAAGACACTAAAGAATCCCTTTCTGGAGAAATGAAAAAACTAAAATCTAACCAACTTGAAATCAAAAAGCTATTAATGAGATACAATAAAAAATGGAGGCTCTAACTGCTAGGATAAATGAGGCAGAAGAGAGAATTAGTGATATAGAAGACCAAATGATGGAGAATAAACAAACAAGCAGAAAAAGAGAGATAAACAACCACTGGATCATGAGGAGAGAATTTGAGAGATAAGTGATACCATAAAGGGAAACAATATTCGAATAATTGGGATCCCAGAAGAAGAAGAAAGGGGGGGGGCCAGAAGGGATATGAGAGCAAATTATAGCAGAGAACTTCCCTACCTTGGGGAAGGAAATAGGCATCCAAATCCAGGAGACACAAAATCAATAAAAATAGGTCAACACCCCGACATATAATAGTGAAACCTGCAAATCTCAGAGACAAAAAAAAAAAAAAAAAAAAAAATCCTGAAAGCAGATTGGGACAAGAGATCTGTAACCTACAAGGGTAGAAACATAAGGCTGGCGGCAGACCTATCCATGGTGACCTGGCAGGCCAGAAAGGACTGGAATGATATATTCAGGGTGCTAAATGAGAATAATATGCAGTTAAGAATACTTTATCCAGGTAGGATGTCATTCAAAATAGAAGGAGAGATAAAAAGCTTCCAGGACAAACAGAAACTAAAAGAATTTGTGATCACCAAAGCAGCCCTACAAGAAATATTAAAAGGGATCCTTTAAACGAAGAGAGGGTCCAAAAGTAACGCGGAACAGAAAGGAACATATAATATACAGAAACACTGACTTTACAGGTAATACAATGGCACTAAATTCATATCTTTCAATAGTTACTCTGAATATAAATGGGCTAAATGAACCAATCAAAAGACACAGGGTATCAAATTGGATAAAAAAGGAAGACCCATCAATATGCTATCTGCAAGAGATTCATTTTAGAGCCAAAGACACTGCCAGATTTAAAGTGATGGTGTGGGGCACCTGGGTGGCTCAGTTGGTTAAGCGACTGCCTTTGGCTCAGGTCATGATCCTGGAGTCCCGGGATCGAGTCCTGCATCAGGCTCCCTGCTTGGCAGGGAGTCTGCTTCTCCCTCTGACCCTCCTCCCTCTCATGCTCTCTGTCTCTCATTCTCTCTCTCTCAAATAAATAAATAAAATCTTAAAAAAATAAAATAAAATAAAGTGACAGTGTGGAAAACGATTTATCATGCTAATGGACATCAAAAGAAAGCTGGGTGGCAATCCTTATATCAGGCAAATTAGATTTTATTTTTTTTAAAGATTTTATTTATTTATTTGAGAGAGCGAGAAAGAGAGAGAACACATGAGAGAGGATAGGGTCAGAGGACGAAGCAGACTCCCTGCCGAGCAGAGGGCCCGATGCGGGACTCGATCCCGGGACTCCAGGATCATGACCTGAGCCGAAGGCAGTCACTTAACCAACTGAGCCACCCAGGCGCCCCCAGACAAATTAGATTTTAAACCAAAAACTCTAATAAGAGTTGAGGAAGAACACTATATCATAATTAAAGGGTCTATCGAACAAGAAGATCTAACAATTGTGAATATTTATGCCTCTAACATGAGAGCAGCTGATTATATAAGCCAATTAATAACAAAATTAAAGAAACACATCAATAATAATACAATAATAGTAGGGGACTTTAACATCCCACTCAGAGCAATGGACAGATCATCTAAGCAGAAGATCAACAAGGCAACAAGGGCTTTGAATGACACACTGGACCAGATGGACTTCACAGATATATTCAGAACATTCCAGTCTAAAGCAACAGAATACACATTCTTCTCTAGTGCACATGGAACATTCTCAGAATAGATTACATACTGGGTCACAAATCAGGTCTCAACCGGTACCAAAAGATTGAGATCATTCCCTGCATATTTTTGGACCACAATGCTTTGAAACTGGAACTCAATCACAAGAGGAAATTTGGAAAGAACTCAAATACGTGGAGGCTAAACATCATCCTACTAAAGAATGAATGAGTCAACCAGGAAATTAAAAAAGAATTTAAAAAATTCATGGAAATAAATGAAAATGAAAACACAACTGTTCAAAACCTTTAGGATGCAGCGAAGGCGGTCCCAAGAGGGAAGTGTATAGCAATACAACCCTTTCTCAAGAAACAAGAAAGGTCTCAAATATAGAACCTAACCCTACACCTAAAGGAGCTGGAGAAAGAATAGAAAATAAAGCCTAAACCCAGCAGGAGAAGAGAAATAATAAAGATCAGAGCAGAAATCAATGAAATAGAAACCAAAGGAACAGTAGAACAGACCAAAAAAGTAGGAGGTGGTTCTTTGAAAGAATTAACAAGATTGATAACCCCCTGGCCAGACTTATTGAAAAGAAAAGAGAAAGGACCCAAATAAATAAAATCATGAATGAAAGAGGAGAGATCACAACCAACTTTGAAGAAATACAAACAATTATAAAAACATATTATGAGCAACTCTATGCCAACAAATTAAGCAATCTGGAAGAAGTGGATACATTCCTAGAGACGTATAAACTACCAAAACTGAACCAGGAAGAAATAGAAAACCTGAACAGACTCATAACCAGCAAGGAAATTGAAGCAGTAGTCAAAAATCTCCCAACAGAGTCCAGGGCCAGATGGCTTCCCAGGGGAATTCTATCCAACATTTAAAGAAGAATTAATACCTATTCTTCTGAAGCTGTTTCAAAAACAATGGAAATGGAAGGAAAGCTTCCAAACTCTTTTAAAAGGCCAGCATTACCTTGATCCCCAAACCAGAGAAAGACCCCACCAAAAAGGAGAATTACAGACCAATATCCCTGATGAACATGGATGCAAAAATTCTCACAAGATACTAGCCAATAGGATCCAACAGTACATTAAAAGGATTATTCACCACGACCAAGTGAGATTTATTCCTGGGCTGCAAGGGTGGTTCAATATCCACAAATCAATCAATGTGATATACTACATAAATAAAATAAAGGACAAGAACCATATGACCCTCTCAATAGATACAGAAAAAGCGTTTGACCAAGTACAGCATCTTTTCTTGATTAAAACTTTTCACAGTATAGGGATAGAGGGAACATAACTCAATATCATAAAAAACATATATGAAAAGCTCACAGTGAATATCGTTCTCAATGGGGAAAAACTGAAGGTTAGGAACATGGCAGCAATGTCCACTATCACCACTGCTGTTCAACATAGTACTAGAAGTCCTTGCCTCAGCTATCAGACAATAAAAAGAAACAAAAGGCATCCAAATTGGCAAAGAAGAAATCAAACTCTCACTCTTCACAGATGATATGGTACTGTATGTGGATAACCCAAAATATTCCACCCCCAAGTTGTTAGAACTCATACAATTTCAGCAAAGTGGCAGGATATAAAATCAATGCACAGAAATCAATTGTGTTTCTATATACTCACAATGAGACAGAAGAAGGAGAAATTAAGGAGTCAATCACATTTACAGTTGCACCAAAAATCATAAGATACCTAGAAATAAACCTAACTAAAAAGGCAAAGGATCTGTACTCAGAAAATGATAGAACACTCATGAAAGAAATTGAGGAAGACACAAAGAAATGGAAAAATGTTCCATGCTCATGGATTGGAAGAACAAATATTGTGAAGATGTCAATGCTACCTAGAGCAATCTACACATTAATGCAATCCCTATCAAAATACCATCCACTTTTTTCAAAGAAATGGAACAAATAATCCTAAAATTTATATGGAACCAGAAAAGACCCCGCATAGCCAGAGGAATGTTGAAAAAGAAAAGCAAAGCTGGTGGCATCACAATTCTGGACTTCCAGCTCTATTACAAAGCTGTCATCATCAAGACAGTATGGTACTGGCACAAAAACAGACACATAGATCAGTGGAACAGAATAGAGAGCCCAGAAATGGACCCTCAACTCTATGGTCAACTAAGCTGACAAAGCAGGAAAGACTATCCAATGGAAAAAAGACAGTCTCTTCAACAAATGGTGTTGGGAAAATTGGACAGCCACATGCAGAAGAATGAAACTTGACCATTTCCTTACACCACACACAAAAATAGACCCAAAATGAATGAAATACCTAAATGTGAGACAGGAATCCATCAAAATTCTAGAGGAGAACACAGGCAGCAACCTCTGTGACCTCGGCCGCAGCAACTTCTCGCTAGACCCATCTCCAAAGGCAAGGGAAACAAAAGCAAAAATGAACTATTGGGAAATCATCAAGACAAAAAGTTTTTGCACGGTGAAGGAAACAGTCGACAAAACCAAAAGACAACTGACAGAATGGGAGAAGATATTTGCAAATGACATATCAGATAAAGGGTTAGTCTCCAAGATCTATAAAGAACTTACCAACTCAACATCCAAAGAACAAATAATCCAATCAAGAAATGGGCAGAAGACATGAATAGATATTTCTGCAAAGAAGACATCCAACTGGCCAACAGACACATGAAAAAATGCTCTACATCACCTGGCATCAGAGAAATCCAAATCAAAACCTCAATGAGATACCACCTCACACCAGTCAGAATGGCTAAAATTAACAAGTCAGGAAACAACAGATGTTGGTGAGGATGTGGAGAAAGGGGAACCCTCCTACACTGTTGGTGGGAATGCAAGCTGGTGCAGCCACTCTGGAAAACTGTATGGAGGTTCCTCAAAAAGTTGAAAATAGAGCTACTGTACGGCCCAGCAATTGCACTACTGGGTATTTACCACAAAGATACAAATGTAGTGATCCGAAGGGGCACCTGCACCCAATGTTTATAGCAGCTATGTCCACAATAGCCAAACTATGGAAGGAGCCCAGATGTCCATCGACAGATGAATGGATAAAGAAGATGTGGTATATATACAATGGAATACTACTCAGCCAGAAAAAAGAAACAAAAACAAAATCTTGCCACTTGCAATGACATGAATGGAACTAGACGGTATTATGCTAAGCGAAATAAGTCAGCCAGAGAAAGACAAATACTATACGATTTCACTCATATGTGGAAATTAAGAAACAAAACAGAGGATCATAGGGGAAGAGAGGAAAAAATAATACGAAATCAGAGAGGGAGATAAACTATAAGAGACTCTTAATCATAGGTAACAAACTGAGGGTTGCTGGGGTTGGGGGGAGATGTGATAACTGGGTGATGGACATTAAGGAGAGAAAAAAAAAGAGTGAATTTTACTGTATGTAAATTGTACCCCAATAAACCTGACTTAAAAAAAAAAGCTAAACTGTCTTCCAAAGCAGCTGTACTTTTTTGTATTCCTACCAGCAAGGAATGAGAGTTCCTTTTGCTCCACATTACTTTTAGCATTTGGTGTTGTCAGTGTATTAGATTTTTGGCCATTCTAATAGGTCTGTAACAGTATCTCATTGTTTTTTCATTCTAATAATACATGATGTGGAGCCTCTTTTCATATGCTTATTTGCCATCTGTGTATCTTCTTTAATGAGGAATTGTAGGAATGTCAAGGATTGATGGCCACCAGCACAAGCTAGAAAGAGGCAAGGAAGGATTATCTCTTGCAGGTTTCAAAGGGAGTGTGGCCCTGCTGACATCCTAATTTTGGACTTCTAGCCTCCAGATCTGTGAGACAATAAATTTCTGCTGCTTTAAACCTCCTGGTTTGTGGCATTTTGTTATGGCAGCCCTAAGAAATTAGTACATCACTTCATGGGTTGTTTTGAGGATTAAGTTATTTTATGTCTGTAAATTATTGAGCCCAGATATTTAAGGCATGGTAAGCCTTAAATATAGCGGTTTTAGTAATTTTAATTTGTCATTGTACTGAATTATGATCATCCTTATACTTGTTTGTCTACTGTGAATGAGACTCCAAGTCATCTATCATATTATTAAGATCCTAAATTTTATCAGGAATATTACATCTATTCTAAAAGACAAACATTGATATAGTTAACCAATCAATGATATAGTCCCCTTACCCTTTATTGTATTTTACTCCGTTATTCACATTTCCCTTAAGGAGTATGATTACTATAACTGTTTAAATGTTAAGTCACAAGAGAAAAGAAAAAGTTAAAGCTTCTGCAATAAAATAAATCTTGGAAGGTGCATTTTTGGGCATGTATCTACATTGATATTACCATTATATATGCTATTCCATTCTCACAAACACATCAAAGATGTTCTTTGTGTATTCTGGTTCTCAAATCTAAAATTAATTTGGGATAACATAAAAATTTCAGTGTTCTTCAAATCACAAATGTTTTTAAAGAGTCATTTTATATATAAGAATCCAACTTCCTCATGTATTTTTAATCAGAATCTCAGGAAACAAAGGAATTCATTCTGAGACAACATGCAGCTCAAACCAACATTTTATGTGCATACTGCTAGACCTCACAAGCTGTTTGCTATTTTAGATACCCATTTGGAGAAGAAATTCACCTGAGCACTGCTTTCAAGAAACGTTTTTGGGTAGTAATGCAATCAGGTGATTACAGTTTGAATTATTGCCTGCTCAATTAGGAAGCCATCAAAGCACAGAAATGTATCAACTGGTGTCTTCCATCACAACATTCTAACAGAGCTAGCAACTTGTTGGGTAGACCACTTTCACTTTGTTCAAACACATACCTCTCGCAGAGAAAACTTCTTGCAGGGAGGCTGAGAGAGTACAGAAAGAAAACAAAACTGAAAGATGAGAAATTGAAGCTAGGGTAGGGGAAGGTAATAAAAAGGGGAGGAGTGTTAACCTTCTAAAAAAGCTCTATTGTTCTAACCCCAGAAAGTCATAAATTCAGAGACTCAGCCTGTCACAGACCCAGAGGGTCAAGGAAATCCAAGTCTATTTTGGGATACCAGATCCTGTGAGGCAACCTAAAATTACCAAGTAACACTTAAGTAACTGAAAGATTCGACCAGCCATCCTTCAACGTTAATAGGTTACTTAACATCTCCTGTTGCAACAGTGCAACTGAAAATGATGGCTCCCTCCCTGGAGGTAACATGAAGATGGTGAGGAGGAGGAGGGGTTAGCTGGGTTAGCTGGGTACAAACAGCTTCACTCTCATCAAAGGCAAATTCTCATTCTCACACGTTCTCCAAATAATTCATGGCCTGATCGGCCTTTAACAAGTAGTTCACATCCACAGGATTGTTTACTTTCAAAAAGTCTTTGAAGCTTTTTTATAGATCAATCATAAGAAATTATATATTAATTATTATATATTATATATTGCACACATAATATATATTGTATGTATTAGTTACCTTGTGCTATTAACCAGGGGAAATACTTAAAGAGAAATCTCTCTGAGACCTCTACAAAAGGACTAATGTGCTAAACAATAAGAATAAAGAAGCAAAAATTTTCCTTTCTACATGTATATTTCAAGGTAAGGCTGGACATCACCAGTAAAGAGAAAATACACATAAAATAACATTCCTAAATATGAATTAGATATAACTCAAGGTGGGGAAAACTCTATTAAAAAATAAGTAGGCCTTTAATTAGTAAGGAGACACTTTTGGCCTATAGGAGATGCCACATTGACCTTTACATACGTTCACAAACATAGTAGCATTCATCTATGAGCTGCTATTTAAAATTGTCACTGATGATAAAGGGTACAAATGTAAACAAATTGCTACTTCGTTTCCTCTTTCATAGACTCTTTCAACACAGCATCAAGGTACTTAGCCCTTAGGAAAGCTCTGTCTGACTATGAGCATGAGCACATTCTCACAGTCATGGTGATGGATGTTATTCCATACTCAGGAGAGAAAGTATGACTTTTGACACCTGAGAGGTTTTGTTGGTAACCCTGCAAGAGGGTAGGCCCCAGGGCTGTGTGCAAAAAGTGGGAATAGCTGCGGTAGATGAGGTTTGTGTTCTGTGATCAAGCCCTCTTGACTCATCTGCACCTCACTCTTGTTTAGTGGGGTGCAGACACATCCTTAGCTCTTTTATTTTTGTGTTTGCAGCCTCAGAAAATGAGGCAATTGAAAGGATGAGGAATTGGTACTCTGTGTAGGCAAAAACAGAGGCAGCTCCATCAGGAAAATGACTTCTGATTCTAGCTTCCCCCGCTACATCCTGTTGCTTTGGTCTCATGACAGGACCTTCCATCTCTTACATATAGCAATTCATTGGTCTTTTTATCTTCAGTCTCCTCTTTGCAATCCAATTATACTCCAGGTCATTTCTAAAGTGACATTTCTAAGAACAAATTTATTTATGGCATCCAGATGATGCAGATTTGTTGATAATTCATTGAATCCAAATAACCCTAAGAGGAGAGAATGCCTTCCCTCTATTCTTCAGGAAGGCTATCCTTTAGGACTTAATTCCAGCATGACACTTCCGGGAAATCATTACTGGAATCTTCCATTCTGGGTTAGAGGCTCTTTCACTTTGCTTCTTGAACAACCTGTGCTTGTCTGTATTGTATTCCCTATTGTACTTCGACTATAAGCATCTCTTTGATCTCTTTGCTTCTCTGCTTCTTTCACCAGATTGAAAATTCTTTTTCCTGGTTTCATCATCTAATAGAACATAACTTCTTGGGCATGTAACTTTTTCTTTCTGAGCCTCACTCAGTTAATATGAAAATGGGAATGATCAAACACCTATGTCATAGGAGTGTTGGTCAGACAAAATGAAGTAAATCAGGTACATCATTGAGCACAACGATAGCACAAAACAATAATATTTGGCAAGCACAGAGATAGGCACTTCACATGGATTATCTCATTCATTCTGTACAATGTCCTGTGATGTGACTATTACGTTACTCCCTTTTCCAGACTGGGGAACTCAGTCTCAGGGAGAACAAGCCTCTTAACTAAGATCACATAATTAGTGAATAGTGTAAGTGGGGTTCAAACACAGAAGTCTTAGTCACTCAGTTTTTCTCACTAAGCTATCCTGTCTATGGTAACAGATGCTGAATAGCCCTTGTAGCCATAATTTCTCTTTCAGCTCTAGGACCATACACACTGCATGAACTCAGTCAGAGCCAAGTAAATGTTCATTGGATGTACATTTGCTTTTATTTTTTTCTTTTACATTTTTAAATTTGAATTCCAATATAGTTAACACAGGGTTATATTAATTTCAGGGGTGCAATATAGGGATTCAACACTTCCATACATCACCCTGTGCTCATCAGGACAAGTTCACTCCTTAATCCCCATCACCTATTTCACCCATCCCCCAACCACCTCCTGTCTGGTAACCATCGGTTTGTTCTCATTAGTTAAGAGTCTGTTTCTTGTCTTATCTGTCTCTTTCTCTTTCTCTCTCTCTCTTTTTTTACTTTGCTCACTTGTTTTGTTTCTTTTTTTTTTCCTTTTTAAAGATTTTATTTATTTATTCATGAGAGAGGGAGGCAGAGGGAGAAGCAGGCTACCAAGGAGCAGGGAGCCTGATGCGGGACTCGATCCCAGGACCCTGGGATCATGACCTGAGCCGAAGGCAGACGCCCAACCATCTGAGCCACCCAGGTGCCCCACTTGTTTTGTTTCTTAAATTCCACATATGAGTGAAATCATATGGTATTTGTCTTTCTCTGACCGACTTATTTCACTTAGCATTATACTCTTTAGCTTGATCCATGTCGTTGCAAATGGCAAAATACCATTCTTTTTTATGATTGAATAATATAATATATTATTTATAACATATCATATAATATCCCACATCTTTATCCATTCATCTATCAATGGACACCTGGGCTGATTCCATAATTTGCCTATTGTAAATAATGCTGCTATAAAAATAGAGATGCAGGTATCCCTTTGCATTAGTGTTTTTGTATTTTTTGAGTAAATACCCAGTAGCACAATTACTGGATTGTAGGGTAGTTCTATTTTTAATTTTTGGAGGAACCTCCCTACTGTTTTCCTGACTGGCTGCACCAGATTGCTTTCCCACCAACAGTGCAAGAAGGTTCCCTTTTCTTCACAAACTCACCAATACCTGTTATTTCTTGTGCGTGTGTGTGTGTGTGTGTGTGTTTAGTCATTCTTACAGGTGTGAGGTGATATCTCATTGTAGTTTTGATTTGCATTTCTCTGATGATCAGAGATATTGAGCATCTTTTCATGTGTTTAGTGGCCATCTGGATGTCTTCTTTGGAGAAAAAAGTCTGTCCATTTCTTTTTTTTTTTTGAAGATTTTATTTATTTATTTGACAGAGAGAGAGACAGTGAGAGAGGGAACACAAGCAGGGGGAGTGGGAGAGGGAGAAGCAGGCTTCCCGCGGAGCAGGGAGCCCAATGCGGGGCTCGATCCCAGGACCCTGGGATCATGACCTGAGCCGAAGGCAGACGCTTAACGACTGAGCCACCCAGGGGCCCTCTGTCCATTTCTTCTGCCCATTTTTTAATTGGAGTATTTGTCTTTGGGGTGTTGAGTCTGATAAATTCTTTATATATTTTGGACACTAACCCTTTATCAGATATGTCATTTGCAAATATCTTCTCCTGGAATGCACATTTTAATAATGTCTACAAAAAAATCTCCCCTGCTTTTCCCGCGCCTAAAACTCATATCAAAAGTATCTTGGGAGGCACCTGGGTGGCTCAGTCAGTTAAGCATCCAACTCTTGATTTCAGCTCAGGTCATGATCTCAGAATTGTGAGGTCAAGCCCCACTTCTGGCTCTCCGCTGGGCGTGGAGCCTGCTTAAAATTCCCTCTTTCTCCTCCCTAGTTCCCTTCCCCCTCTAAAAAATTATCTTAGTATCCCAGGAAAGCATTTTCTTTTAAAAATTCTTAGTGTCTTTTTTTTTTTTTTTGACCTCTGCATGAAAAACTTCACTTTCCTTCCTGGCCAAATAAACTCAATTTTCAAGTCCCAGTTGTTTTGTCTGTGAAACACTGCCCAGCTCCTCGATCTACCAACATTTTATTGATGCCTCAATTTCAGCACTTATCTTCCTGTTCTGAAATGAGCCATCTGTTTGTCTTACATCCCTAAACAATTAGGTCCTTAGGGACATGATGTTCTATTCCATCTGTGTTTCCCTGTGCCAAAAGCAGGGGATGCCTAGTGGGCAGAGAAAAGCCAACTGACTGGATAAGAATTACAAGATGCTGAAACCCATTTCCAAGAAGTGCTGTGAGTTTCTCAGTATTTTAAAAATAATGTTGATGGGTTACATTTTTTTTTTGCCCCTATAAGGTTTTTTAAAATCCTTTTCAAAAGTATTGGAATGGCATAGATAATTTCTATTTTTCATTCTGTTATTCTATTATGCATAGACATTTATATAAAAGGTGTAATACTTGTATGTTTTCATAGACAGGCAAGAATTTATTGAAATAAAGTAACAAAGTTTAATGGTCCACATAAATAACATGAAATAGTAACAGAATGAATTATATCTGGTAAAGTAAGTGGGATTTTGGACTTGGAAACAACTGTTCTATCCATGGACAATACCCCATCCCCTCCAAATTAGTTTATAGTAACATTACACGTAAGAAGAAACCACAGAGGCACAAATTTAAGTAGATTCTAGGACATGCTAATGCTCTATTCCAAAAATAACTAGAAAAGGAAAAAAGTAAAACATGGCTTCTTTAACAAGGAAAACTTTATAAGGAATTGGGGAGAAGAGGAGCCATACATATCTCAAAGCTGCAATTTGATCTATGTGCATGAAAATCAGGTTGCATCCAGATGAAAATGTCAGCAACTATGGATTAAAATACTAGGTATTTTAAAAAATAGATTATTTTAAAAAGAGTTATCAAAATCAGAGGTCTGTTGGTTTTGGGTCAATAAGATAACATTTCAAGAATCCCTGTGTCCTGAAATATTTATATGGGAGGTTGCATCTAGCAAAAAAATAAAGCAAACTACTACTACTAGTAAAGCTGTGCACAGTTTCCCAGAAGCTGGAATATTTTCTAGAATGAATAACAAGTAAACAAACACAGAAAAGCAGACATTCCAAGAACCAGTAATAGGTACTTTGTGTAACATGGTAACATGCTGAAATCTGATGCTCCCCATTCATTAATAATATCAGAATACAAGTGTGTAAGAAGCAAAGACAGCTTTGATTGAAGACAGGTAGTCAGGGGCGCCTGGGTGGCTCAGTCAGTCAAGCGGCTGCCTTCGGCTCAGGTCATGATCCCAGGGTCCTGGGAACGAGTCCTGCGTTGGGCTCTCCACTCAGTGGGGAGTCTGTTTCTCCTTCTGCCTCTGCCTGCCACCCCCCCGCTTGTGCTCTCTCTCTCTCTGTCAAATAAATAAATAAAATCTTTAAAAAAAAATAAAGACAGGTAGTCAACTAATTCCGTGTGAACCACATATGGAAAACAAGATGAGCTGATGGAAACTAGTGATCTGACCAAGAAAGGTTAGAAAGAAGCAGTTAGTGTAGGTGTAATGGCACAACCGAAATTCACTCTTGCCATAGTTAATTACAAAGGATAAATCTACTTGGATGAGATTGAAGAGATTTTATGCAGGACAAAAAATATTAAGTTGACTCTAGCTGTTATATGAAATAGCATATAGCAGTATTTTATACATATATATGTGTGTATGTGTATATATATGTAGGTATATTATATATGTAATATATAAATAATAAAGTGTTTGCAGAATGATGAAGATCATAGCAACACATATCATTGTCAAACCCTGCCTCAGCCATTCATTCCCTCAGCAACCTGTTATGGTAACTGTGACTTCTCTATAATTTCAATTCCAGGCATCCCAAGTGGTGACCACCATTCCTTATTATTTGTAGTTTACCTGTCAAAGCATCCTGTCCCTAACGATCTTCCAGCCTCCAGTCCATTCATCTTACCATCCTAAGGATCTTTTCCCATCTTTCACGTGCTCACTTCTCTTCCTACTCCACTTCAATTTCATGGTCAATCATTATGATGACTTCACTGCCCCTCCCTTCCCTCTGGCTTTGTTGAATGTGTACTTGTCAAAATCACAGTTTTGGTGAAAACCACCTCTGCCTACCTGTACCTGTGAAGCTGAGTGAGGCTGGAGAAAGACATTTGACTATGCTGTCTGACTCTTAGACTCATGACCATGAACTTAAAGTGGCATCTTAATGCCAGGTAATCACACCATAATTCTCAAGTACGCTTAGTCTCACACACTCTATTAGCCACCCTTTATGTCTGTTAGCACCTTCACCCACATGTTTGCTTTCACGCCTTTTGAACTTTCCATGTGGCTGTCTAAGGCCAATCCCTTCACTCCTGTGCTAGATCCCACATTTTCTCTTCTGCTCAAGCCCATTGCTCCAGCAATTCTCCACTCCATCCTATATCATCATTTTTTTCTCTCTCTACTGAATCATTCTGGCTGGCCCACCATCTGCTATTATTTCCTCATCTTAAAAGCCCAAACAACAAACTTTCTCTTGATCTCACTTCTCCTACCAGATAATAGCACATTTTCTTTCTTGCATTGACATCAAGATGCCATACCCTGTTGATTTCCTCCAATCTCACTTATTTTTCCTCTTCAATTTCCTTTGCTAGTAGCTCCTCCCTAACTTTTTAATTTTAGAGTACCTCAGTGCTCAGAACTTGGTTCTCTTCTTTTCTTGGATGATCTTGTCCAGTGTTATCACTTTAAGTATCACATATATGCTGGCGAATCCCATTTATATCTCTCTAATCTGGACCTTCCTTCTGAACTCCAGGCTAACACTAGATCCAAATGTTGTATTGACCTCTCTTTTTGGTATCTAATGTTGAACTCAACATGTTCAGAAGTCCTTTCCTCCCCCCAATTTTTTTTACCCATAGCTTTTGCCATCTCGTTTATGGATGACAACTCCATGCTTCCAGTCACTCAGGCTAAAAACCTTGAATTCATTTTTTACTCCCCTCAACTTTCTCACACCTTCCATCCAATCTGTCCAGAATCCTGTTAAGTCTATCTTCAAACTCTGTCTAAAATCTGACTGCTTCTCATCTCCTCCACTGCTTTGGTGATCTGAACCATTGTCACTTTTCACATAGATGGTGTGATGGCCTCCTTACTGGTCTCCCTACTTTCACCCTTGCCCCCACCTTCTAGCTGCTCTATTCTCTATACAGCAGCCAGATGATGCTTTTTAAAATCTAACTCAGATTGGGTCATTTTTCTGTTCAAAACCTTGCAATGTGTCCCTGTTTTCCTCAGTGAAAGCCAAGGTTCTAAATAACTTACAAGGTCCTACATTATCTGCTCCCTCTCCCTACATGTTCTCCTCTTTGATCTAATTTCTTGCCCATCTACCCATCTTTACTCTATTTCAGCCATATCCTAGCCTTTAGTATCAGTGATTGCCTCTCTTGGGAACAGTCTTCTTCCAGTGATCTGCATGACAAATTCCCTCATCTCCCTGCAGTCTTTGCTGTTATTTAACAGTATTTAACAGTGTGTAATATTTATTACATTCTGACTTCCTACCCCAGCATGTCCGATTCTCTCCTTACCCTACTCTACATTATTTTTCTATAGGCATTCATCATTTTTTTTAAAGGTTTTATTTATTTATTTGAGAGAGAGAATGAGAGAGAGAGAGAGCATGAGAGGGGGGAGGGTCAGAGGGAGAAGCAGACTCCCCGCTGAGCAGGGAGCCCGATGCGGGACTCGATCCCGGGACTCCAGGATCATGACCTGAGCCGAAGGCAGTCGCTTAACCAACTGAGCCACCCAGGCGCCCGGCATTCATTATTTTCTAACATACTAGATAGTATATTAATGTGTCATTTCTTTTTTCCATTAAATGTCTTCCTTCCTCTTTTGGAATATAAGCACCAGGCGGGCAGGGATTGTTGTTTTGTTCACATGTGGAACTGAAGTTTCTAGAATAGTCCCTGTCATGTGGTAGGTGCTCAATGCATATGTTTTGCATGAATGAACATGAATGTAAATTTGTGTGATGTTAAATCTGTTTTCAAACATTGTATTTGAGTTTAGATGGATATATTAAGATATGGTAGAGAGAGCTCACGTAAATACTTGTTTTTAGCACCTTTAATTCTCTTTTTACAACTTCTAAGAGATATCCTATCCTTCACCGAAATGTTAGACTTTGGTTTTGAATGTTGTGCTGCCATCTAATGCGGTAAATATAAATTACATAAATTTTTTTTTCTTCTGCTTGTTGCTGTAACTTTTTCTTCAAAAACAATACCCCCTAACCTTCACAGAGTCGCAAGACTTGAGAAGAATGTTAACTAGCAAATTCTGATCCAGATCCTTGAATGCATGCAAGTAGAAGCATGCAAAGAGCTCTCTTGGAGTCTGAAAGCACCCGTTGGACAAAGCTGATGCAGAGTAAAAGATTATATCAATTACAAACGTATTATCTCTACTTCAAATAACATTTGCACTGGAAAATGAAACAAATCACTTTCTGGGTCACACTTTTATTTACAAAATAAACCTCTGATTTGACCTGGTACTGACCTTAAACACGGAGAATTTCTTTACCATAATAATGGAGCTTAAAGGGAAAATTTGCAAGAGGGGAAGTGAAGAACTATATTTTTTTTACTCTTGGGGCTCAAAAACAGCTTACCCGGGGCTGGAATTTTAGAGGTAGCAGACCACAGTAGAGTGATTTTTGCTTGAAATATTTCACAGGACTATAGACATGGTTAAGCTTTAAGGACCTTTTAACAAATGGAGATATTGAGACACAGAAGCCTATCTGATGGTCTTGGTTGGTTAGGTAGCAACATTCTGGGACAACAAATTGAAGACCCACTCACAACTTGAAATATCATGTACAAATTTATTGCTGTGGCTCCATTATCTGTCATTTTAGAGGTGCTCTGCATATGTAAGTGTTCCTCAATGACTGGAAAATTGTCCACGGTATACTGGCCATTTAATCCACAATCTGTCTTTAGTTCATATATTTTTTCCTCCTTCAGGAAGTTGCTCCTGTACCCTGTTCTTTGTGATTGCTAAGAAAATAGTTTCTTCTATTTGCTTTAGTTTCTTTTTTTTCAACTTAAATTGTGTATGTTTAAAACATACATAATCTTGAGTTTTCCCATTTTAAGGAATGGACATCTTAAGAAGTCATCGGTATTTTATAGACCACAAAGTCAAGTCATTTTTTTAAATTAGTGATTGACAGTCAAAGGTGATAAACACAAAGTGGAAAATCAACATACTGGCTAAAATTCTATGCAAAACTTATACTGGAATGGCTATTTAAATGCATTTTGAGAAATCCGTTCTCTTCCAAATTGTTTTTAATGATTATCTATAAATGAATTTACTAAGAAAACATCTGTGTATGATTCCAAATCATTTGAGATTTTTATTTGGTAACTCTCACTTATGACAAACCCTTAACAGCCTCTGGGTCACTATGGCAGCTACAGAGTTATGAGGCTAAATCTATGTTCCTTCTTACTCCATAATTCATTCTGTCTACTGACATATTCGAAGCTCCATTCTATTCTTACCCTTATCGCTCTTCGCCCGTCTCGTGCCTGGAATCTGAACTTGAGAATTATAATGACCTGCAGTCATCATATGAGTGGGGGAAACACTGCTTTAAGTGATTCAAAAGTTTTGACCATGCTTGTAGAAATTGAGTTGTGTCTTATACTGTTTACTAGTCCTGACTTTGTATTTAGAATGAAGTACTAATTTATTCAAACCATGTTATATTAAAAAAATCCAAACCACCCTATTTTTATCTTCTCAGAAGCAATAGCAATCTATCGATAGCTTTTTGGAGGTGCATGGGTTGCTCTTTATGGTTGAAGAAGTGTGAGTCATGTATTGTATTGTTCACTTAATATAATTAAGATGTGAGTCAAAGTGGAAACTGTTAAGTTATAAATGGTTATTATCTCCATGACTTTTGCTTTTAGAAACTTTTGTTTTCTTCAAATTATGTCAAGTTCACATTTAGTTTATTTCTCTTTTATTTTTTGTCACCAGTATATTGTAGAGTATATAATAGCTCTAAATAGGTAGAGGATAACTAAAGAGCTCGCTGAGTCTCCCTTCCTTACTCAACCGTTTTGTTAATTTCTCCCCACGTTGTTCATTTGTTCAGGGTTCAGTCCTCCAGATAGATGAGAACCATCTCCTGTCAAGGGTATGAGTAAGTGTGAGGTCCTGCCAGAAACTTGAAAGCAAGGGCAGGAATTTAATTGGAACTTACTCTCATTTCAACAAATAATTAAAGAAGGTTGAGTATGTGAACCATTTCTGAAGCAGAGCACTGAAGAAGAAGAGGTATGACACTAAAGAATTTGCTCAACCTTGTGGATGAGGGTTGGTCTAAATTCACCAAGATGTGGTTAAAAAGGATATGTAGGGGTAGTCTAAAGTGAATGAATAACCATATATTTAATGAACACTATTTAATTGGTCACCTATAATTAGAATTAGCTTTGTGCAGTGCATACTTAGCAATGTAGAATAAGGGCATTGGCCAGTTACCAAGGGGTAGGGAAAACTTTATCCAAAACCAAAAGATTTTCTCTTAAGCACAGTTCTATAAATGTTCATGTCTTGTAAGAAAATGCCTCTTTTCCTTTAGTGCTTGACTTGAAGTGTAACTTCCTGCTCAAACCTAATCCCCAACTTTATGCATTTCTTTCACAGCCCTTAGCACTATATAGATCTTTTGCATATGATTATTTGTGTGTGTGTGCCTATGCACTTGTGTGTGTGTGTGTGTGTGTGTGTATTTGTATCTCCCCCACCAGACTCTAAGCTCCATGGGGCTGGAACAACGTCTCTTTTGCTCATTATTGCATCTTCATTGTCTATCACAGTGTGTAGCCCATAGTAGGTATTCAGTACGTAATTGTTGAATGAAAGAAATCGACAATTTATATTGTCTATTTGTGCCAGTAAATGCTTTAGTGTAACCAGACATGTCTGAACTCCAGGGAGGAAAAAGCTTTATGTTCAAACTAGATCTCTCTCATTTCATATCCCTATGTAAAAAAAAAAATAATACAGATATGAAGGAAGAAGGGCTTGAACACATTCAAGGTAAACTAATGGGGAGCTTCTTTTCTTATAACAACTTAGAATAATAGAGAGAATTCTTACCATGAGAATATTGCTCATCTGGTAATGACAGTGGAATTAGCAAGGTAAAGACTAAAGATCCATGTATTCCATTAAATGGATATAATGACCTAGAACAAGTAACTCAGCTTCCCCTGGCTTCACTTCCTTCAACTGAAAGATGAGGAGGCTGGACTACATGATGTATAATTTATTCCTGTTTACAGATCTGGTGTCATATTCCCTTCAATAACCATGGGCCCAGAGATGTGAGATTTCGTTAGCAAGAATGGAAGACAGCAAGAGATGATGGTTATCCTAGAGAACTTGACACTCGATAAAAAATTTAAAGAACTTAGGAAACTCGTGAAAAAAAGTATATATAGAATAATCAATTTAGAAGAATCCTACTGTCAGGATCAAGCCACAAAGATAATACATTTAGAATATACTTCAGCTCACAATACTGCCAGTGCACTGCTGGGCTTTATACTCTGCTTCCCACGCTGTGAATTAACTTTGAGTAGCTCTGTTTTCTCATTTTTTCCCCATCACTCCCTAAAGATGCAAAGTCTCAGGAGGAACAAATCAGCCAGCATCTGTCTCTTGCTCACGTCCTGGCCAACCTGGCCTATCTGTCTCTTTTCTCTTCCCATAGAGGGAACCAAGGTCTTGCTTCCTTTCTTGTGTAGCTGATCAGTTTCTGAGGAGGCAAAAGTAACAAACCTCTGCTATATCCAACTTGTGACAAAATTACAATCTAGCGAGTTCTTTAATCTTACAATTCTGAGGCTGATTGGTGAAGCTTCATGGCGTGGATGGAGACTTAGAATATATGTCTTAGGCAGAACTAGAGGATGCACGGTTTATGTGCTGACCCATAAACCCAGTGTCCTGAAAGCCGCTGTTCCTGGTTTTCCAGAGGGTCAGAGGACGCTGTGGTTTTTTGACACTGCGGGCGGAAGCCCAGAGACCACAGTCATTGGGAACTGCCTTTGTGTTCTACTCCTGGGCTTCTTCCATTTTCTTCCTGCCCTGGAGCTTTGAAATTTGCCTACTGCTATGGTAATAAAAATGCACCCACTGAAACGTGTGCCATCGTTGCTCTTGTGTTATCTGGTAGTCTCAAGGAATTCTTGGTTAGTAAGGGGGTATGTAAAGGTGTCAAATTAGACTTGATCTTACTTAAAGCAATAACCCAACATAATTTCAAGCATCCTTTTGTATGTGACTAACTCCATTCTAATCTGCTAACCTCCTCAGTTCTGATCCCCAACATTTCAATGGTATCTTCTAGTGTTTGACTTAAACTTTGTAATTTCATGTATGTCCATATAAAGCTATTATGAATCCTTTATGGATAGTACCTATATACTAATTTACTCACTTAGCAATAAATAAGCACATGCAGTGTTCTAGGTGCTGAGTATACAATTAATGCACAAGACTCACATCCTATTCTCAGGCATGATTGAGAGAAAGTGATACCCGTGCATATGTATGTGCATAGATTGCGTGTGTGTGTGTGTGTGTGTGTGTGTAAATGGAAATGTCTGAGAAAAAAGTATACCCCGAAGGGAAGCTGAATAAGACTGGCTAAGTGAGAAAAGGCAATAAATCTGTAAATGGACAGCTATATATGAGTACTCATTTTGAATTAAATAAAAGGCTCACATGTTTATATAAACTCACATAGCATGTACATTTCCTCAGTTAGGGCTCTGTTTGCAAGCTCAAGGCATCTAGCATTGCTAATATGTGGACACATATGCCACTGGGTAGAACATTTGTTGGTTCACACACAAAAATACAGTGCTGATCTCAGAGCCATCTGTCATATGCTTGACTAGATGGTGTTAGAAAATTTGCAGATCTTTGAGGCAACTGAAGAGTGAGATGCTGAAATAATATAGAATCATATTCCCAAGACTGGGAGGGGCTTAGAACTACTTGATTCTTCCAGTTAATAACCACTGTTTATTTATTTGTAAACCTTACTCATTGTGAGTATGTGATCAAAGACACGGTGTAAAAGAAGTAGGCAAATATTATTTCTGGTTTCCTTTCCTGCTTCCCTCTATCTTTCTGTTGTGTGTTTCTATCTACCAGGCTCTGTGCTACATGCTGGGGAAATCAGACAGAGATCCTGACCTCATGAAGCTCAATTTCTCTAAAAGAAAGCAGACAGGACAATATAACACATTTTTATAAGCATGATAACAGCATGGCAAGAAGTAAATATAATGGAATATAATAAATACTGTGATAATAGCATGAGCCAAGATTTGGGAGAACAGAGAAATGAACATTTAATTGTTGCTGTCCAGCAGGATTGTGGGAGTCTTCACACAGATGACACCTGACCTGGTTTTGAAGGATGGACAAGATTTTGCCTTGTTAGGAGATACATCAACAGAGAATTGCAAACTTCAGACAGACTACATTTCCTTGTCATTCAAAAAGAGCCTACTGAGCCCATGTTCAATGTCTCAAGAACTTGAGGACATATGTCAATGCTGAAGCAGCAGACTAAATTCTGAAATTAGATTAAAAACTTGGACCCAACTCTGGGCATGATGCTGATATGGGGAAGGAAAAGAAAAATAGTATTTGTTGATTGCTACTATTCCAGGCACTTAATATAGCTGATCTCAATCTAAAAATCAGTGAAGTAGGTATTAGTCCTTATTCACTTTTAAAGGCAGGAAAAATGCTCAAGGCCACTCAGCAGTAATGGCCAGTATTTGGACTTGGATTGTTCTGACTGAAAAAGTCAACATAATTTTCTCTGCACCCTGTTTCCTCTATGCAGCTTTCTTGAATATGCAATATGTATATACACACAAATATATAACATTATAAACAAACAAAAGTACATACATACATACATAAATCCACATGCACATGTATATCTTCTTTATGTTCTTTACCATGGTATGGATCTATGTTGCAGGAATACTTTTTCTTACTAACTTAAATGATTTGAAAATAAAATATAAATGCTTTATTAGGGAATAACTTTGGAATTTTATGTAAATGGACATTATCAGGCCTAATTCTGGTTTAAGCCATGCTCATTTGCTCATTTTGGTACAAAAATTATCAGTAGGACAGCCCATACTTGTGGCAAGACTCGGCCCATCACCAAATCTTTTTACTGAGAAGCTTTCAACACATAGCTCACTTACTGTTTACTAACACTTACAAGTGTTAAAATCTTTCATGTCAACAGTTTGGGGATCTGGCTGTTGAGTCAATGGGGGCATTTTGTTGACTTCATAGGGTTTTTACAAAGGAGATCAAAGGGATGCATTATGTTTCAATACATAACTTTATAGGACAGATGGAATCCACCTTGAAAGACCCATGACACTTAAAGCCAGATTACCAAAAGTTTCAGACACTAAAACCTATTAGCTTGCTCGAAACTTATCCTCACACTGTCAGCACATTTTAGCTTCATTTATAGGTAGTGGACAATCCGGTGTGAATTTTAACTACTTGCCAAAGTTCAAGCATGGGTTAGAAGGATGGCCACTGACATATAGGTTATTCTAGTGATGCTCTGGTTTGGTATGTGGACTTGCTCTCTTGAATAGTTATATCACGCAAATGACTAAATCACTTTATTTGAATATAAAAAGCACTCACTCACAACTTTTGGGAAGAATTCCAGAGCTTGATATTTGGCTAGGTGATAGCTTCACAAATCTGTTCTATCTCTATTAAGAGAAGAGCATGAAAGAAAGTGGTTTGCTTTTCATCTTCCAGAAACTCCAAAGGGATTCTGCTCGTGCCCACATCTAACATCAGAAATGCACACAAACTTTGGGCGTTCACCCTCAAGCCTTGAAACAAATTGCAATGTTATAAATGAGGGTGGTGTACCTGAATATCCCTATATTTTAATCAATGAGAGGAAATAATTTCTGTGCCCCCAAACCATTATTCAAGCTCATCAAAAACTTGTTTTGTGAAATCCTTTTAAATATATATGGTAATTTTAAATAATTATTTTATAAATTAAATGCTTTAACGACATCTTGTTGTTTGATGACGTAGGCATTTAGCCCAGTGTTTGAAAATATTTTTAAATGTAATGAAGTCCCAATTTTTTTAACATATACGAAGCCCCAATACTTTATTATCTTTTATATATAATGCTATTTTAAGTGGTGCTGCAAAGTGAAATCTTTTGGATTTTCCGTTATGTGATACTTCAAGTTACACAATTATTGGAATTTTTATTTTTTTTTTAGTTTAAAATAAGCAGTTGGGTTAAACATTTCCCCAAACAGATGCTGTATTTGTTCATTTCTGTGTGACTCATCTATTTATCAACTTAAGGTTTCAAAAGAATAGATTAAAATGATTGTATACTATTTTTTAACTGATATGAATACATATGACACTAAATTAAGTGTGCAAGTAAATGTTTAAAGGCCATAAATTACACGTCTGGTATTTGTGAGATAACTGTACTTCAAAAACATTTTTTTCCAGAATACATATCTGCTCTATTTATGCTTGATACATTTTTCTAGGAATAACATAAAAATTGGCTACCATACCGGCTACCGAATGTCGTAAGTTTAGTTTCCTTTAAATAATCATTTATCTTCCTTTGGTGTTTTTAGAACTTTGCTTTCCCCCTCCCCTCATCTTTGCTGAGGAGCAACTAAACTTTTTTTTTTTTCTATTAATATATAGTTTCCTTCCAAGCATGTCGCCAGATACTTTCTATTGACTAAGCATTTAAATCTTGGGATATACCGCAGTTTTGTCTGCCTGCTCTTCCAAGCGTCACCCTTTGAAGAGTGTGCTTTTCCATTTCTGTCTTGTGGGGACTCATCGCGAGCAGAAGAGGTTAAAGGCATCCACCCATCCAACAGGTGTGTAGGTGGAAGTCTCTGTCTTCCTTTGTTGGCAGTGCTGAAAGTGCAGGTGTTGAGCATCAGCCTCATCATTCCGTTTGATAGCTCAGCTTTTGTGTGCGTCAGGTGGGGACATTTACACTAAATCTGAAGGGAAAAACCTCTCATAACTTTGTTGTCTAGTCTGAGAAGCATAAGACAGATTTTTTTTTTCCTTGACTGGTTTTAAAGCTGAAAAGATTGGTGTGGCTTTACCTGTCAAGCTTCTAGGTAGAAGTCTTGTTTTAACTTGACCATAAAACAGATACAATTTATTCCTGATTAAAAAAAATAGACATTAAACAGTTCTAAGCAGAACACTAGATATTTCCAGGATTTAATCAAGAGTTCCTGGGCAAAGTGAATGCTTTGCCCTGATTGGAAAATATACCACCTTTAAGACACTTCTATTTGTTTAGATCCTTTGGGTTTAAATTATAATTGTACTTTGTTTTTTATCACACTCTCTGTCGCCTTAAATTAAGATGTATGTAGCACCAGGTCAGAGGCACTGAAGAAAATCGCCCTTTAAAATACCGAAATTATCTCCAGTATCTCTTGGCCTCCCTGGTTCCTATCCAGCTGTCACTTCTGCTCCATGATTCATTCTTATAACGTTAACCAGGTGTTGATTTAAAAATCTATCATTGCTGGTGTTCACTGCAGAATTTTTGGTCCTTTCTGAAATAGCCCAAACAATATAATAATGATTTTATGTTCTTTATAGGAAAATATGTTATTGTCATTCTGCAATCCAGGTGGAAAGGCACATCTATTATGCTTTGAATTACCTTCATGTCTGAGCATGACAAAAATGGAAAAATAATTCCTGTGTTTGCGTCTCATGGAAAAAGTATCAGGAAGGTTCCTGGGGCTCCAGAGTGTCAACATGTGACAACACGGATTTCCCTCAATATCTTAGTATCACAGGTTCCTTTTTTATAATCCATTAACATTTCTGTCTATATCACCCAAGGGAAGAGGCCGTGTGGCTCAACAAATGTCAATAATTTGGCAAATTAAAAATCATTTGTTCTTCGAATTAACTAAATTCATTTATCTTTTAAATCACAGAAGTTGGTAGTAAAGTGAAGCCATTTTATTCAAGAATTTTAAAATATCCTTTACCTATTTTTAATGTTAAACCTATTTTATGATACAAATTAAATATTAAGTACTGTCATAAAACTTTTAAAGTAAAGATTAAATAACTACATACATTAGAATAATGATAAGAGCTACTATTTATTTTGGGCCCTACTCTGTATCAAGTAACCCCTTTAATCTTTATGCCAAGAATTATTTAAAGTATGAGAAAACTGAGACTTGGAAAATTCACGTAACTTGCAGTCACCCAGCTAATAAGTGACAGCTGAAATTCAAACCCAGACCCACTGACTTCCAAACTGCTTCTATTTCCACCATGGTACTTGCTTTTCAGTGAAGTAGGAAAATAAAACTATTAAAAAGAAAGAATTAGGGGCGCCTGGGTGGTTCAGTCAGTTAAGCATCCGACTCTTGATTTCAACTCAGGTCATGATCTTAGGGTTGTGGGATGGAGCCCCTGTGGGGCTCTGAGCTCAGCGTGGAATCTGCTTCTCCCTTTCCTTCCTTTTCCCCCTCCCCCTTACTCGTGCGTGCCCCCCCTTGAATAAAAATCTTTGAGAAAAAAAAGAATTATATAATAGGGTGTTAGAATTAATTGTGTTTTCAGGTTAGAGTACATTCATTAACAGAATCTGCATTGGGTTCACTGTATTACCAAAAGATTTTTAACACACACACACACATTTGATTGCTTTAAGAGTTTATATAGGAAAACTGAATTGGTGACATTATAATGCACACTTCCTATGTGCTTGACATGGATGGTTTCATTCAATTATCATAACCCTATGAAAGTAGATATTTCCCATTTTACACAGATGAATACACCGAAGGCTAGTAATTTAACAAGCAAGCAGAAAAGCCAGGTTTTGAACTTAGCCCTCTTTAACTCTAGGGACTAGTAAGGCTGCATTGCATGCTAGGGTCTTACTCTGTAGATCAGTTTTTACTGTACACATTTGAATGTAAAAGATTCACAGGGTTTGAGGTTAAATTTATACTGAGCCAAGGATATATTACAAATGTTGTAAGCATTTGTTTAATTAAATCTAATATGAAATTTGTGTGTATGTGTATGCTATTTGACAGTCTCCCAAAATTGTAGGGAAAAAAACCCAGCAGTTAATTAGGGATTCTAGTGTTGTTATTGAAGTTTTATTGTACCTTGGATCTTACCATTGAAAAAAGATAATACTGGAAAAAGAAGAGACAGGAAGCTGGGCCCCTCCTGCTTAGATGCTGCCTAAACACCCTTTGCTCCAGATTCGATCTGCTTCGGTGAAAACAGTGGGCACAGATTTGGTCAGAATTCGGCTGGATGACAAACTTGTTCTTGATATTCTCTGTGATAATATTACTGTGTATTGAGCTTTCTTATGGATTTTGTGGTGATTTTGTTTTTACTTTTCTTCTAAGTATTTTTACCCTTCCTTTTTAGTGACAGAAGAGCATGGAGAAGTTAAACCTAACTCACAGGTGGATTGGGGCCCTCCAATGAGTTACCATAAACTGACAAGCCACCGTGTACTATAATACCGCAGAGGCTCAGTGGGCGTTCGGTTGCTACTTTTAATTAAATAGAGCATTTCCTCCTAATCAGAACTGACTTTATATCCTGAATGATTTTTCCATTTTGTTTTTATATCCTTCCTGGTATGGTTAGCAACTCTATAATTAACATAAATGTTATAAGAACTAAATTAACTCCAGGCAAGATGACAGGTAACTTCTAATTCCAGGTCACTGTTAAGCGCTTCTTTCTAATCTTAAAAATGTTCTTTTGGGGCGCCTGGGTGGCTCAGTTGGTTGGGCGACTGCCTTCGGCTCAGGTCATGATCCTGGAGTCCCGGGATCGAGTCTCGCATCAGGCTCCCTGCTCGGCGGGGGGTCTGCTTCTCCCTCTGGCCCTCCCCCCTCTCATGTGCTCTCTCTCATTCTCTCTCTCTCAAATAAATAAATAAAATCTTTAAAAAAAAAAAGATTCTCTCTCTCTCCCTCTCCTTTGCCCCTCCCACTCGTGCTCTCTCTCGCTCTCAAAAATAAATAAATAAATCTTAAAAAAAGAAAATATAGTAAAAATTACAATTAAAGGAGAGATAATTTGAATAAAAATGTGAGATGCAACTAATCTGCTATCTATAGAAAACATGGCTTAAATATGCAGACATACATATATATTGATTAAAAGTAAAAGAATGGAAAAGAATGCGCCATGCAAACATTAATCATAAGAAATTAATCAAGGGCGCCTGGGTGGCTCAGTTGGTTAAGCGACTGCCTTCGGCTCAGGTCATGATCCTGGAGTCCCTGGATCGAGTCCCGCATTGGCTCCCTGCTCTGCAGGGAGTCTGCTTCTCCCTCTGACCCTCCCCCCTCTCATGTGCTCTCTCTCTCTCATTCTGTCTCAAATAAATAAATAAAATCTTTAAAAAAAAATGTTCTTTTGTAAGACCCAGCTTATTCTAGATATTTAGCCAGGTTTTAGTCTTTGTTATAGAGTTTATATTCAAACTCACGTTCATGAATTTAATATTATTAAAATATAGTAGTAAGCCTCCAGTGCATACTACTACTGTAATAGCTAAAGTAAGTGTAATGTGCTTGTGTTGATAAGCACAAACATGTTGTCCCCCCCCCGGAATCTGTCATATTTTCATATAATTAGAAAATATATAATTTGTTTTTTTCACATGCAAGTAAACCCTAAAGAAAATTATGTGTTCATAGGTTTTTGGAAGTGAGGTGAATTTTTGAGATATTTTCTTTTTCTCTCTTACACTGTTCTTTTGGAAATACCATTATTTGTTCTTTTCTCCAGGACGCTTTGAAGTAAAGGCAACATGTTAAAGCAAAACATATTGTTTTATATTAAATAAGTTATTGTATAAGATTATATATAAAACAGAAATGCCTTCAGCACTGTGTAACCATTGTTCAAGAGGAGGCGAGATGGACCGAACAGATCATATTTTTTAATGTTTACAATTTCTTTATGTGACTCAAGATCCAACTAAGTTTAGTACATTGCGATTTTTTTTTTAAGTTTTTTTTTTTTTTTTTTAATTCATTCGAGATACAGAGAGAGAGAGAGAATATGAGCAGGGGGAGAAGCAAAGGGAAGGGGAGAAGCAGGCCCCCCGCTGAGCAGGGAGCCTGATGTGGGGCTCGATCCCAGGACCCCGGGATCATGACCCAAGCCGAAGGCAGACGCTTAACCATCTGAGCCACCCAGGTGCCCCAGTACATTGCGATTAATTGATATAGCTCTTAAGTGTCTTCTAATCTCAGATTCCTCTCCCGTTCTTTGAATTTTATTTTCTCTAGCTTTATAGGGATATTATTGACATAACACATTCTGTAAGATGTACAGAGTATTGATTTGATACACCTACATGTTGCAAAATGATTACTACTGTAGCTTCGGCTAACACCTCCACCATGGCACATAATTACCATTTCTTTTTTGTGGTGAGAACATTTGAGACGTACTCTCTTAGCAACTTTCAAACATATAAGACAGTATTATTAACTATAATCACCATGGTGTACATTAGATCCTCAGAACGCATTCATCCTGGAACTGGAAGTTTGTGCTTTTTTTGGCCAACATCTCCACATTTCCAGGTCAGATTAACTGATTGTATTTAAATAGGTAGGCATCTTCTTTACTTCCACCAAGAAGTAAAGTCTAATTTTTCTTGAAATAAACTGCTTTCATCCATCTATCACCTTCTCACTTTTGAAAGGGAAATTTGGATATGAGATCTTATATGTGTTGGTCTCCTTAATCTGTAACATGAAGCAGATAGCAAAGGCCCCACGATGAAAGGCAGGTGACCTAATTTCACAGTGGAGATGATTGAGGAGCATGTAACTTTGTACTAGACAGTATGACCTTGGACATGCAGCTTCAGCTGATTGTTACCATCTAAGCATATTTCTGACACACCTAGGAGAAGCCAGGAGTTCACATCTTTATGTGAAAACTTGCAATTTTTAAAGGTTGGCAATGAATTAAAAACACCATGCTTGCTAGAATGAATCAAAGAAAGCTCACTGCTAACAGGCCTCCAGTTTGTGAAAACTGGGCCTAGGGTTCTCTTCATGTATTTCACCCAGAGAAATGATAGATTGCCAAGATCTATTTCTCTCCAATTCCTTTCTTAGCTTTGTTAATGACATTTTTGTTGTTCTTCTTTTTATAGAAATATTAGTGTCCAAGCATTCAGGTGAGCTATTTTGAGGCTCTGTGTTGAGCCCAAAACTTTAGAACTGATGTAGCCCACTTCCCTCATTTTATAAGTGAGAGAAGGAGACAGGAATGCTTGTCTTTTCATACTCCTTTATTTTCTGATTTGGCCAGTAACATTCTCTCCAGAGGATTTTCCCCACAAAGTGAATTTCAGTTTAGTTCACTAGACCCATACTGTGGTATTCTCAGAATAGAGTTTCTTAAGAAATAGATCTACTTTACGTACTAAGGGATGCTGTTGTAATATACTGTCCACTTTGTCCTTTAATATCCCATTTGTGAGAACCCTCACTGGAGAAACTTCTATTGAATCTCCAGTAAGGAGAAACGTTGCTTCTTTGATGCAACCAGGATTCTGGAGTCTGTTTCCTCTGTGTTTTGACCTCTGTTGGTCATTAGGAATGTCAGAGTCAAATCAACAATTGACATTTAGTAATGGACTTCAAGACTTTAAGGCCTGCTTTTACCTGCTTAAAATTTGTCTTGGTCTTTTTTTTTTTTTCTCAGTAGAGTCTCTTTCTCTCTCTCTCTGATTATAAATATTTATTTTATTTTTTTCATTGCATTATATATATTTTGGTAAATCACACAAAATATTTTGCAGAAATACTGGGGAATATAAATAAATATATGTATGTGTATACTTACATTTATATATGCATGCATATACATACACACATTTATATAAAACCAAGTCTTCAGAGCAGGTGATATGCTATTATGTTCTTTACAATTTTCGACTAGCTTTAGTAATTATCATTTTTAAAATTAATAATCTACAATAAACAATCTATTTTTTTAATCAGTTGATTTCTTTAACGTATTTATTGTGCCAAGGGTGAATGATTAACCAAAAACAGTTTCTCATTATTTCAGGCCAGGATGCTATTTTTCAGGATGGCATCTAAAAGTGCCTCTAGAATGGATAGCCCCTTTGTATTTAGGTTCTTTAAATTCATCTGCTTTGCCAACCTTGGATTATAGGGTTCCTAAAGTAGGGACAATGTTGCTTCAGTATACATTATACATTGTGTAACACTGTTTCTCACAGGTGCTAACTAAAAGCCTTCAGTGATGGGAGCAGTTGGATTATTTTCATTTTTATGGGAGAATGTTGTTGTTCCTATTTTCACAAGGAATGGAAATGAACCAAAACATTGTTGAGAGTCTGTATTGTTCCAGGTACTCTGTGCATTTTCTCACCAAATTTATCACCATTCTCACAAAATGGGTTATTACTCTCATTCTGATTGGTTAGAAAACTAATGTTCTCACTTGCCTGAAGTCCGGTAATAACCAGTGATTCCCCAGCTGGCCATCAAACTCCATCCAGCCACCTTTGTATGGTACTGCTTTTCAGGAAGAGTAATTTTAGGGACTTGTCTGAATCAATTTTATGCCCACCTCCCACCTACTCACCTCTACAATATGGTCTTTCAATGTTCATATAAAGAAAAGATTTGGGAGGCATGGAAGTCAATGTTCATGCAGGTCCAATGATAGCGTGATTAGATGCACTTATACACATTTGTCTGAACTGAACCCACATAACAAAATGATTTAATTTAGAGTAAGAGTAATTTAGAATAATTCTATCTTCCTTATAAAAGTGTTTAATTCAAATTCAAGTACCCCTGGTTTGATTAACAATTTTGAATATGAAAAATTTAAATTTCTTGTTAAATATAAAAGTCAGAGGAACTATCTTGGCTTTAATCGTGCCCAAGCTATGCTCCTGCCCTTTCTCCTAGGACTTCTGTCTTGCTAATAGTATAAAGCATTTAATATCTACTCTATATTTTGATCTCTTTATATACTTATGGCAGATTATTCTATTGAAATCACCAGAATTTAGCTTGCAGCTAAACATTCTTATCTAATTTGCTTAATATCTTAAATAATGCTAATATAATTTTAGAACAACTGGATTGATTCTTTAATAGGTTACTCAGTGACAAATGACTGACCCCAAAACAGAGGCAGATAATTTTGCATTGTTAATTCCTGAAAGATAGGGACTTTGCTGGCTACCCACTTTTTTCCATTGTGATGAATGCCATGACAAATAATTTGTTTCAACTAAATAATTTTATTAGTTAAAAAAATACTACAGGAAAAAATAATTTCAGTTGACCCTTACTTTCTTCTTTTTTCATATTCTGAAAATTTTCTTCAACAGGCATGTGTTATTTATACTATCAAGAAAAAAAAGAAAAAACAATGGAGCTATTATCATTTTAAACAACTAAAAATGAAACAGTGATGTGTAAGCTATGTTTTTGTGGATCAAGCTGTGGATTAGATAATACCTCAAGGGGAAAAACAAACAAACAAACAAAAAACCACATTTCTGTTGTTGTTGCTTTGGGTTTTTTTTTTTTGTGTGTGTGTGTGTGTGTAGATTGGAATGCATTTACGAAAAAGTAGCCAGAATGCAGAATAAACACCACTTGGCACACTAAAGGTTGGGCTTGTACAAAGATTCAGGTTTTCATATTTTGCTTTTATAGGGGAACTCTAGACCCCAATTCTACTGACAATATTATTTATGTTGTGTGGAGTGAAAAGATTCTTGTACTTTTGATTATCAGCATTTGAAGTTCTCTAAATTTAGTCGAAACAGAAAATATAAGAATAACTTAGGCTGTGGAATAAAAGCTGGACCCAGGCCTAACAGGGGTGTTTTTTAACCTAAGGACTCCATATAGAGTGATTATATGAGACTAAAATGAAGAAAATTCAGGCTCCCGACCACTGGGCTTTATCTAAAAAAAAAAACAAAAACAAATAAAAAGCCCAACCCAGTCTTTATTATCAATAGGTTTTAAAAATATATTATGATATTTATTAGTTCACCTTCGAAATAGACACAGATGAGTCTGGAGAGGAGAAGCCCCGTTAAAACAAGTAGGGGCACACAGGGATTTAAGATGATATCTCTAATGAAATACAGAGCTTCAGCACTGTGAGAAAATTAAGACTTGGGCCAAGAATCAAAGAGGAGCTCAATAGTCTTCAGAAGGCGTTTTTATAGTCTGGGATCAAGGGGGTTTCATCTGCTGAAGTGTCGAGGACCAGTAATGGTCTGCTAATCTATGAGGTGCTTTTATATTGTTTTCTTTGCAATTTCTGAGACTGTTAAAGCTTAAAAGTAAGAGGTTGCAGGCTGGAAATCAGATGTGCTCTAGAGGCAAGATGGCCCACCTTCGTTCAGTGCCATGTGATGTTCGGGAGGGCGTGGAATGCTTTGAGGATTCCCTTAAAGGTTAAAGATGTCAAATACTCTTAGTTGCCTCATTCATTTGAGAGACCAAAAAAAAAAAAAAAAAAAAGCGACAGAGAGAGGATCCAAAGGCATAGGAAATTATTCAGTTTTCTGAATTGAGAATAACAATTGCACTTGATTTTTTTTTCCGTTTTTGGATACGAGACATTTGATGCTTCCATACTGAAGAGACCTAGTGGCGGTATACATTTGCTAGACCTTTACATGTCATTTAATTTGAATGTTTATAAAGAAACCTAGGCTCTTCAGAGTAAATACTGATGTTTTAATAGTGGGAATTTCATCTTAATTTAGAAAAATGTTGAATAAAAACTGCTTGTTTTCATTTTGAATGCAGTAGTACCGCATCTTCCTGGGGGCTAATGTGTCAAGTTAGAGCATGCAAAAATCACATGGAGTCAAAATTATGTTTGAAAACTCCTTACATCTTCCATGAAGTACAGAATATCTGGTTTTTATGTAAACAGCTTGTACAATAATTATGTACATACTAAAATATAATATAAAGAGCATATAAAGTATAATTTCACAGTATATAAAATTTCTCAATTGCCCCTTTATTATTATTATTATTATTATTATTTTTAAATTTTATTTATTTAACACAAGTAGGCAGAGCAGTAGGCAGAGGGAGAGGGAGAAGCAGACTCCCTGCTGAGCAGGGAGCCGATGTGGCACTCGATCCCAGGACCCTGGGATCATGACCTGAGCTGAAGGCAGCCGCTTAACCGACTGAGCCACCCAGGTGCCCCGCCCCTTTATTATTATTATTGTTTCCAAACATATTGTTTCTGCATCTGAACTATGCATCTGAAAAAACAGTACTCTGAAGAAAAACCAATTAAATATTTGATAAAGTGAAAGAAAAGCTCTTTGGGGGCACCTGAGTGGCTCAGTCAGTTAAGCACCTGCCTTTGGCTCTAGTCATGACCCCAGCATCCTGGGATCTAGCCCCTGCATTGGGCTCCCTGCTCAGTGGGGAGTCTGCTTCTCCTTCTGCCCCTCCCCCTGCTCATGCTGTCTCTCTCTCTTGCTTTTCACTCTCTCTCAAAAATAAATAAAATCTTTAAAAAAAAAGGTCTTTGTTTTTCAAAGCTCAGTGTAGTAAGAATACCCAAAAGATAAATGTTTCCTTGGCATATTTAATCAATAGTAAGATTCTGTTTATTAATTAAATCATCACCATTGGTCTCAACATGGCATGATCTCAGGGAAGTGCTGAGTTCTCTAAAAAAACCATCGCAAATGGCTTTGGAAAATGATTTTAGCAATTAAATCCATGAAATAATTTAATGAAACACCCTTAATCCTATCCTTTCTTTCCTGTTAAAATTTTAGAAAACACCAAGCAAATCTGCCAACAAATGACCTATTAAGAATATTAAAAATTCTGGGCACCTGGGTGGCTCAGTTGATTAAGCGTCTGTCTTTGGCTCAGGTCATGATCCCAGGGTCCTGGAATTGAGTCCCACATCGGGCTCCCTGTTCTGCGGGGAACCTGCTTCTCCCGCTACCTTCCTCTTTCTCTCTCTCTCTCTCTGTCTCTCATGAATAAAGATATAAAATCTTTAAAAAAAAAAGAATATTCAAAATTCTAATAAAAGTAAAGGATAAAAAGTTGCTCTAATTACTTTTTCCATTATTGATTTGTCTACAAAAACCTCCCAACCTTAAAAAGGATCACCACTACCATAAAAGGCATGAGTTTTTATTTGGTTAAATAGAAAAAAAAAAAAAAAAAAAAAAAAAAAAAAACCTGCCCCCCCTCCGCCATTTTATCTTTAGAATAGGACGACAGGCAGGCTAAATTTTCTTAAAAATTAAGAAAAACATTTTCATATTTTAGCTATTCCCTACTGTGGCAACCTTTTTCCCTTCCTGGCTTTTGTTTCGAAATCAGAATGACTGTAGCTGTTGGTTGAGAAGGTGGTGTTTAGATTTGACAAGTTCTCTCTCTCTTTTTTAAAATTTTATTTATTTGAGAGTGAGCGAGAGAGAGCACAAGAGCGGGTAGGGTCACAGGGAGAAGCAGACTCGCCGCTGAGCGGGTAGCCCGGTGCGGGACTCGATCCCGGGACCCTGGCATCATGACCCAAGCCGAAGGCAATCGCCCAGCCAACTGAGCCACCCAGGCGCCTGACAAGGTCGCTCTTAAATTAGGCCAAAGTGAAGACGGTTGTAGCCTTTGCTTTGTGTCTGGGCTCCACCCACAAGGTAAATGTGCCCCTTGCAAGGTGGCTGTGAGGGTTCAATAAAAGTCATCCGTGGAAGTTCTTTGTACACCTCGGAGCACCTTACCTTTCTGGTTTGAAGACACTATTGTACAGCCTTCAAACAGCGCAGAATAAGAGCGTTACCGCCGCGAAGCAAACCTCTAAACGCCGGCTCCTCCACAAACGTCGTGTCATCTCTCCCAGTTCACCTAACTTCTTTAAATCCTAGATTAATAATCAGTAAAATGAACACAATGATAGGATCTACCGCATAAAGATGCGAAGATGAAACAAAATAGTACATGTCAAGTTTATGTACATTTCCTGCGAAAAATAATAATTTAAAAATATGTTTCTATTAAGACATGAAAACTGTGACATGTTAATACAATTCAAATATACTGTCATTTGTTAATAAGCCCAACGGTTTAATGTGGGCTAAACAGTTTGGTTCAAATAAACCAATACTTAGGTTGAAAATAAAAGTGTAAAGAGAAAGATCTCTCTAACCTCATGAACTTTAACAGTTAATCTTTGCTTAATACATACACACTACACATTTTGAAATTCAAGAAAGTTTTGTTATATACTGTAATAAATTTACCTATAAACATGTATGACTTCCAAGGCTTCTATGTGCTACTAAATTTTTATCTGGGATCATCCTTGGGTTTCTAGAGTCTATGTACTTGGCATTACCTAAGATTATGTAAGATTACAGACCTGTTTATTGCATTTTATCACCTAAAGGAAAACTTTCATGGGGAAAAGACTTAAGTGGATTATACTGACACCCCAAGTATTTGGTTAATTTTATTGTGATTATTATTGTTTCTTAAATGGTAACTGGGAAAAATAGGGGTGAACTTATTGAATTTTAAGCTTTTTTTTTTTTTTTTAAGATTTTATTTATTTGCGAGAGAGAGAATGAGAGACAGAGAGCATGAGAGGGAGGAGGGTCAGAGGGAGAAGCAGACTCCCCGCCGAGCAGGGAGCCCGATGCGGGACTCGATCCCGGGACTCCAGGATCATGACCTGAGCCGAAGGCAGTCACTTAACCAACTGAGCCACCCAGGCACCCTGAATTTTAACCTTTTGAGTACTTCATGTTTTTGCACTTTTATGGTTGGATCTAGGAGTGAAAATTGATACATTTAATAATTAGTATGATATAAATTAATATGTAGATCAAAACTTTAAAATGCATCACTGTTTTCTCTAGATAAATACTAATATAAAATATAATACTGCTTATCAAGTGATTTAAGTTGAAGTGTGACTCTTCAAATTTTTCAATAATTTTCAAAACATTCAAATCTAATTTCTTGGAACTCTTGACTCATTTTGAAACCACTGCTATAATCTTCTTGTTTTATATGACTGTCACTAGCTAGATGATGCTCCTGAGTCATGATTTGTCATGGAAATTGTCATGCTACAAGGGTAAATGGCCAAGTAGCCACACGGTACCTTGCCTCAAACACTGGACTGACTTGATTTCTCTGGAGCCTTGCAACAGGACAGCGCCTTTCCTGGGAGGATGACCTACAAGTTAACCATTACCTGTCAGTAATTACACCCATCTTCCAACTCTTTCCAATTAAATTGATACTCAGTTGACTTATATAGCTTCTCTAAGTAGAGAATTTCTTTTAACATCAGTGATATGTTAATGATGCCATTTTTTTTCTCAGCTTCTGCTGAATGTAGGGCAGTTATTAAAATTATTTCTTTTGTTTTGTTTTGTTTGTTCCAAGTTTTTATTTAAATTCCAGGTCATTAACATGTAGAGCAATATTAGTTTCAGGAGTAGAATTTAGTGATTCATCACTTGCATATAACACTCAGTGCTCACCACAAGTGCCCTCCTTAATGCTCATCAGCCATTTAACCCGTTTCCTGCCCACTTCTCCTTCAGCAACCCTCAGTTTGTTATCTAGTTAAGATTCTGTTTTATGCTTTACCTCTCTTTTTTCCCCCTCATCTTCATCTGTTTCATTTCTTAAATTCCACATATGAGTGAAATCATATGGTATTTGTCTTTCTCTGACTGACCTATTTTGCTTAGCATAATACTCTCCAACTCCATCCATGTTTGCAAATGGCAAGATCTCATCCTTTTTTATGGCTGAGTAATATTCCATGGTATATATACCACTACTTCTTTATACATTCATCAGTCAATGGACACTTGGGCTCTTTCCATCAAAATCATTTCTAGTCATCTTAATTCTTTCTACAACAAATATTAAATATCTCTATCATATACCAAGTAATAAAAATTATATATTTCAAGTCATATTTGATTAAGTCAAACTTGATCCTTCAGCTTAGAAAAGAGGTATTATAAGTGGTGTGATTGAGCATGGTCATTTGCAGGCTGCCTGGGATTTTTTAACATGAAGCCTCGGGCGCCTGGGTGGCTCAGTCATTAAGCGTCTGCCTTCGGCTCAGGTCATGATCCTAGGGTCCTGGGATCGAGGCCCACATCAGGCTCCCTGCCCCACGGGAGGCCTGCTTCTCCCTCTCCCACTCCCCCTGCTTGTGTTCCTTCTCTCGCTGTGTCTCTCTCTGTCAAATAAATAAATAAAATCTTTAAAAAAAAAACAAAAAAAACATGAAGCCTCTGCTTTATTTCCTCACCTATAAAATATAAATGATGATAAAAATCATAACTTTGAATGGATTAATATATGTTTAGAATGGTATTTTATAAAGATGGTTTTATTTTTACTAATCAAATCAGAGCTCTTCTGCACATAAGAGATGAGCATTTAATGATTTTTTTTTTTTTTTGGTGGTAAAAGTTTGAATTTTATTCTGGTTGCAGTGGGAAGTCATTGGAGGTGTTTTTTTTTTTTTTTCTTTTTTAACTGATATTAGGTTTTAGAGCAGTTTTAGTTTCATAGTAAAATTGAGCAGAAGGCACAGAGATTTCTCTTATTCCGTCCTCCATCATAAATGTCCAGCCACTCCATTATCAACATTCAACACTAGAATTGCATGTTTGTTCAATTAATCAACCTAGAGTGGTATATAATTATTACCTAGAATCCATAGTTTATGTTAGGGTTCACTCTTCGTGTTCATTCTGTGGATTTGAGAAACATGTAATGACATGTATTCATTATTATACTATGGTACAGGTAATTTCACTAAAAATCCTCACCAAAAATCTTTGGTGAGATGTCTCTTAAAGTCTTCTGCCCATTTTAAAATCAGGTTGTTTGTTTTCTTATTGTTGAGTTTTTTTTTTTAAAGATTTTATTTATTTATTTGAGAGAGAGAGTGAGAGAGAGAGAGAGAGCACAAGAAGGGGGAGTGGGAGAGGGAGAAGCAGACTCCCTGCTAAGCAGGGAGCCCAGTGTGGGACTCGATCCCAGGACTCCAGGATCATGACCTGAGCTGAAGGCAGTCACTTAACCAACTGAGCCACCCAGGTGCCCTTATTGTTGAGTTTTAAGAATTCTTTGTATAATTAGGATAACAGTGCTTTATTAGATTTCTCTTTTGCAATATTTTCTCCCTGTCTGGAGCTTGTTTTTTCATACTCTTACCTATCTCTTTCACAGAGCAGAAGTTTTTAATTTTAATGAAGTCCAGTTTACCAATTCTTTCTTTCATGGATCATGCCCTTGGTGTTGTATCTAAAAGTCGTTGACGTACCCAAGGTCATCTAGGTTTTCTCCTATGTTGTCTAAGGTGTTTTACAGTTTGTGTTTTACATTTAGGTCTGTGATTCATTTTGAGTTAATTTTTGTGAAGAGTGTAAAGTCTATATTTCACTTTTTGGTACATAGATGTCCTGTTTTTCCAGCACCATTTATTGGAGAGACTATCTTTGCTCTATTGTATTGCCTATGCTCTTTTGTCAAAGATCAGTTGACTACATACATGTACTTCCCTCTCTCTGAGTTTTGAATAATATGGGAAGACTCTTGAACAACTGCTCTGGTAATTATCTAAGCTGAAACAGAGGACCTGACAATTACCACCAATTCATTTGTTAATCACCATTCAGTTATTTGTTCATTCAGCAATTTTTATTAAGGGGTTACTGTTTACAGGATCCTCTGCTAGCTGCTTTGATAAATACAGAGAAGATCAAGACATGACCCTTTATTCCCTAAGCAGTTCGTGTATTATGGGCAAAAGATATTCTCATAAGAACCTAGTATAAAGAGGGAGGGGTGGAAGATCACATGGGAATTTTATGAACACATGCAAGGTACCCCAGGGAACTTTGAGAAATTGATCCAGTAAAATTTTAGCCAGGGTGTGAACTGGTATGCAGACAGCCAATAAAATATCCATAGATGGGTTTAACACAAATTTACATATAGCTGAATGGAGGATAAGTGAAATAGAATGTAGTTCAGTGGACAATATCCAGAGAAGAGAGGAAGAAGAGACCTTTATCTTTACCACTCTTGAACTTCTCCAGGAAAGTTCATCTCCAAAACTTTCTTGAGGGAGACCTTGCCTCTAGCTTCCAAGGCTTTCTGCAGTTCAAACATCCTTTCACTCAGAAGGCCAGGACTGTGTAGGAATATTAATTGAGAATTGTCTTCCAATTGAAAGCAAAATTAGAGGACAATCTTCATATATAAATAGATACAACAATACTGAAAGAAATACTAAAAGTAGAATCTAATGATGTATGAAAAGAATAATATATAATTACCAAGTTGGGTTTATTCCAGGATTTAAAGCTTAACATAAAAAAATCAATCACTTTGATCAAGTGGGATTTATTTCAGGGATGCAAGGGAGGTTCATTAATTTTTAACTAGTTTTTCTTTCTCTCCTCTGTATCTGAAATTCCACTTACATGTATCTGAGGCTCTGTTTCCCCCGCCCACCCAACACCTTTTTTTAGTGTCTTTGATTGCATGAATTATTTTTGTAATGTATTGTTGGATTCCGATTGCTAATATTTTGTTGAGGATTTTTGTATCTATGTTCATCAGAAATATTGATCTATAGTTCTCTTTTCTTACAGTGTCTTTATCTGGTTTTGGTATCTAGATAATGCTGGCCTCAAAGAATGAATTTGGAAGCTTTCCTTCCTATTCTATTTTTTGGAATAGTTTGAGAAGAATAGGTGTTAACTCTTCTTTAAAGGTTTGGTAGAATTTACCTGTGAAGCCATCTGGTCCTGGACTTTGTTGGAAGTTTTTTGATGACCAATTCAATTTCATTACTAGTAATCGGTTTGTTCAAATGTTCTATTTGTTCCTGATTAAGTTTTGGGAGGTTATATGTTTCTAGAAATTTATCCATTTCTTCTAGGCTGTCCAATTTGTTGGCATATAATTTTCCATAGTATTCTCTTATCATCCATTTTTGGATTATAATTCATATATTTCTGTGGTATCAGTTGTTATTTCTTCATTTTTGATCTTATTTATTTGAGCTCTCTCTCTTATTTTTTTATGAATCTGGCTTAAGTTTTATCAATTTTGCTGATATTTTTAAGGGACCAGCTCCTGGTTTCATTGATCTGTTTGATTGTTATTTCAGTCTCTATTTCATTTATTTCTACTCTAATCTTTATTATTTCCTTCCTTCTACTGGCTTTGGGCTTTGTTATTTTTCTAGCTCATTTAGATATAAGAGTAAGTTGTTTATTTGAGATTTTTCTTGCTTCTTATTGTAGGACTGTATTGCTATAATCCTCCCTCTGAAAACAGCTTTTTTGCTGCATCCCAAAGATGTTGGACTGTTGTCTTCATTTTCATTTCTCTTCATTTTTTTTTTAAATTTCCTCTTTGATTTCTTGGTTGACCCATTCATTGTTTAGTAGCATGTTATCTAACCTCCATGTATTTGTATTCTTCCAGATTATTTCCTGTGATTGATTTCTAGTTTCATACGGTTATAATCAGAAAAGATGCATGATATGATTTCAATATTTTTTTAAAGATTTTATTTTTAGGTAATCTCTATGCCCAATGTGGGGCTCAAACACACAACCCTCAGATCAAGAGTCACATGCTCCACTGACTGAGTCAGCCATGCATCCCATGATTTCAATATTTTTTAATTTGTTGAGACTTGCTTTGTGGTCTAACATGTAATCTGTTCTGGATAATGTTCCATGTGCACTTGAAAAGAATGCGTATTCTGCTTTTTTGGGATGGAATGTTCTGAATATATCTGTTAGATCCATCTGGCCCAATGTGTCAGTCAAGCTGCTGTTTCCTTACTGATTTTCTGTCTGAATGATCTATCCATTGGTGTAAGTGGGGTATTACAATATATTATTTTTATTGTATTACTGTCAGTTTTTTCCTTTATGTCTGCTAATAGTTGCATTTTGTGTTTGGGTGTTCCTATGTTGGATGCATAAATTTACAACTGTTACATCTTGTTGGATTGTTTCCTTTATGACAATGTAGTGTCCTTCATTACCATTTGTTACAGTTTTTGGTGTTTTTTTTTTTTTTTTTTTTGAAAATCACATATGAGTTTTATTAGTATAGTTTTTTACTGACTTTTGTCTCATTTTCCTGGAAGCTTTTGACTTTTGTTTTGTTTTTATTTAAATTGCAGTTAGCTAGCATACAGTGTAATATTAGTTTCAAGTGTACAATATAGTGATTTAACACTTACATACAACACCAGGTGCTCGTTACAACAAGTGCCCTCCTTAATCCCCATCATCTATTTAACCCATCCCCCTACTCACCTCCCCTCCCCTCAGGTAACCATCAGTTTGTTCTCTATAGTCGAGTCTGTTTCTTGGTTTACTTCTCTCTCTTTTTTCCCCTATGATCATTTGCTTTGTTTCTTAAATTCCACATGAGTGAAATCACATGGTATTTGTCTTTCTCTGACTTGTTTGGCTTAGCATAATACCCTCTAGCTCCTTCCACATCTTACTTTTTGCCATTTTAATTATTATGTGTCTTGGTGTGAAAGTCCCTTGGGTTGATTTTGTTGGGGCTGTCTGTGCCTCCTGGCTGTAGATTTCTGTTTCCCTGCCCAGATTCAGGAAGTTTTTGGCTATGATGTCCTCAAATAAACTTTCCGTCCCCTTTTCTCTCTCTTCTCCTTCTGGGATTCCTATATGTGAATATTATTATGCTTGATGATGTTGCTGAGATCCCTTAAACTATTTTCATTTTTTATTATTCCTTTTTCTTTTTGCTGTTCAGCTTGGTTGCTTTCCTTTACTCTGTCTTCCAGGTCAATAATCTTCCTTTTCTTCCTTTAATCTACTATTGATTCCCTCCAGTAATTAGTTCTCTTTATATTTTCCATCTCTTTGTTGAAGGTCTCACTGAGATCCTCCACTCTTCTCAAGTCCAGTGAGTATCTTTATGACCATTACTTTGAATTATCTATCAGGCATATTGCTTATCTTCATTTCATTTAGTTCTTTTGCTGTGGTTTTGTCCTGCTCTTTCATTTGGGACATATTCCTTTGTCTCTTCATTTTGTCTAACTCTCTGTGTTTGTTTCTGTGTATTAGGAAAGTCAGCTACATCTCCTGATCTTGAAAGTACTAGCCTTATGAGGAAGAGGTCCTCTGGTGCCATGTAGTATAATGTCCCCTATTTACCAGAACCAGGTGCTTTAGGAGTGTCTCCTGTCTATTAAGTGCACCTACTTTTGTGTCTGGGCTGCTTTTGCCTTCAATCCAGTTGGCTGCAATGGCCCACTGTGCCTGTTGTGGGCAGGGTTTGGGACCTGTGTTGTTGAGGTGTCAGTCTGTGGTTGCTGTGAGCTTGTAGTTGGGTGAATCAGCAGTCAGACCAGATGCTTACCCTTGGCCCATTTGCTGAGACTGCACTTGCACTGAATTGCAGGTTGCACACCCTGCATTGTCTCCTCAGAGGCTTCTGTTGATGGGCAGAGCCAGTAGTCAGACCAGATGCCTGCCCCCAGTCCATCTGCTGGGGCTACCTTTGAACTGGTATGAGTTATCTTCCCATCTCCCCAGGGCAGAAGTCACTTTGGAGTGGCATCAGTCCCTGCTGGGGCTGCCTGTAGGATATGACTGGCAGGAGCTGCTTCAGAGTGGCTCCTGCCAAGTGACTCAGATTGGATGGGGCAGATCCACAAAAGAACACAAGAGCAGGATTAGCAAGGTAGGTGGATGTTGTTCAAGCTGGTTCCAGCAACTGTCCGGCTATCTAGGCTGGGAGTGGGGAGGAGATAGCACCTACCAGCTCTTTTGTTCTTGGAGAAGTCCCTTAAAGATCCCTCCCCCTCCAATATATGTTCCGAGATTAATAAATAAATCTCCTTCATGGATACCCCAGGTGCTTTTCAAGCTGTTACAGTATAGCACTCTCTTTAAGGGCAGGGACTTAGTTTCTAGCATCCTCTGCCTCTCCCAGCACTAAGCCCACTGACCTTTAAAGTACTGGTTAAGCCCCATTGATTGTAAATACTTGAAAAGTTAAGCCCCACTGGTTTTAAAAACCAAATGTTATGGGGACTTGTCTTCCCAGTGTGGGTCCCTTGTGTCTGGGATGTCTACGTGTGGGCTCTTCTCCTCTCCCATCTGGCTTGTGGTATCCCTTCCATTTGTGGTTCATCTCACCACCAGTTTGGTTCTAGACCATGTCTCTACTCCTCCTGTCCTTCTGTCCCTCATACCCTTTTTGATGTGGTCTCTCCTCTATGATTAACCATGAAAAGTCTGATCTGTCAGTCTTTGGGCTGTTTTCTGGGTTAGTTGCAGTGAGATGGCTATTCTCTAGGTGTGTCCATGGGATGAGGTAAGCTTCAGATCCTCCTACCCTTCCATATTCCCTTGAATCCTCAATCTCATGAGTAACAGGAGTGTAAACTGATACATCCATTTTGGAAAACTATTTGGCAAGATCTACTAACATCAAATACATGTACATCTTATGGCCTAGCAATTCTACCCCTAACAGAAATGCAAACATACATACAAGACATATGACATATACAAAAATGTTCATAGAAGCATTATTCATAATGCTCAAAAATGGGGAAAAAACTCAAATACCCATCAGTTAAAGAATGGAAAAATAACTTGTGGTATATACATATAATGCATTATATTCAGCCATAAAAATAAATTAGTGGGTAAATCTTATAAATATCAAGTCAAGAGAAAGAATCCAGACAGAATATAGTACGTACTGTGTAACTTCAGATATATACACACAAAAATAGGCAGAAATAATTTATTGTTTTAGAATTTGGGATAGCAGTAGCCTCTGAGGAGGAGTGATGTGTAATAACTGGAAAGGGGAATATGAGAATATTTTATTTCTTGGCCTGGCTAGTAGTTACACAAATGTGTACACCTCATGAAAATTACTGTTGTACACTTAGGATTTCTGCAGTTTTGTATATGTATGTCATACTTCATAAAGTAGTGTTAAAGTTGGGCACCTAGATGGCTCAGTCATTAAGCATCTGCCTTTGGCTCAGGTCATGATCCCAGGGTCCTGGGATCGAGTCCCACATGGGGCTCCCTGTGTGGTGGGAAGCCTGCTTCTCCCTCTCCCACTCCCCCAGCTTGTGTTCCCTCTCTTGCTGTGTCTCTCTCTGTCAAATAAATAAAATCTTAAAAAAAAAAGTTGTTAAAGTTAAAAAGACAGAGCTTTGGAGACATTGCAGTTTCCACTTGTATTCTTTAGCTATCAGTGGTTGTTCCTACAAATCAGAATGGTGGTATGTAAGCTTAAGTACACTTGAAGTAATACTCTATTTAAAAAAAAGATCATGTGGGGGGGCGGAGCAAGATGGCGGAGGAGTAGGAGACCTGGATTTCGTCTCCTCTCAGGAATTCAGCTGGATAGGGATCAAACCATTCTGAACACCAACAAACTCAACAGGAGATCGAAGAAAAGAAGAGCAACAACTCTCTCATCAGAAAAGCGACCACTTTCTGGAAGGCAGGACGTGCGGAGAAGTGAATCCGCGGCGATATTCGGGAGGATAGACGGCGGGGGAGGGGCCTCCGTCGGCCGCTTCTGGCAAGTGATAGAGCCGCGGAGCACAAAATCGGAACTTTTAAAAGTCTGCTCCGCCGAGGGACGTCACTCTGGTGGCTAAGCGGGGGGTGGAACCCTCCGGGACAGTGTGGTCTCGGGACCCTCGGGGTCACAGGAAGACCGGGGGTGCCTGAGTGCGGCAGAGTTCCCAGGTATTGGAGCAGGGAAGGTGGCTGCAAAGACAGAGCCAAGGAGTGGGCTCTCAGCTCGGGGTCGCCATAGACCGTGATCCGCGGCCCAGTCGGGCCCCTGCTCCTCCAGCAGGGACCCAACAAGCGGCAGATCCGGGGAGACTCACCTTCCTCCCCCAGGAGGAGCCACGCGGGAGGGCACCGCAGGGATCTGCTGGGTTTGGAGACTCCACCCGTGGTCGGGGGCCAGAGATAGAGGCGCGCGGTCACAGGACAGGTGAGCACGGAGTGCGGCCGGAGAGCGGGGAGACGGGAGTGACTGGCGGCTTTTCTCTGGGGGCTCACTGAGGAGCGGGGCCCGAGGTCTCGGCTCCTCCGGGGCGGAGATTGGGAGGCCGCCATTTTCACTCTCCGCCTCCAAAGCTGTACGGAAAGCTCGCAGGGAACAAAAGCCCCGAGAGCAAACCCGAGCAGATTACTTAGCTGGGAGGGGGCAAGGGCGGGGCAATTCCACCTCCGGCAAAGACATTTGGGAACCACGGCAACAGGCTCCTTCCCCAGAAGATCAGCGAGAACAGCCGGGCAAGACCAAGTTTACCGATCAATGAGAACGGCAGAACTCCAGCGCTAGGGGAATACTGCACATAGAATCCATGGCTTTTTTACCATGATTCTTTAGTCTTTCAAAGTTAATTTTTTTTAAATGTCTTTTTTTTTCTTTTTGAATTTTTCTTTTTCCCTTTTTCAACCAACATCTTATCAATCCCTTTTTTAAAAAAAAATTTTATTGTTCATTTTTAGAGTCATATTCTATCCCTTCATAGTAGTTACCCCTATTTTTGGCATATACATATATATATAAGTTGTTCTCTCTTTAAAATTTTGAGATACAATTTCTTCTAACAGATCAAAATATACCCTAAATCTCTAGTGTATGGCTTTGTTCTAGTCTCCTGCCTGATCACGTTCTCTCCCTTTTCTTTCTTTTTTTTTTAAAAAACCTCTTCTTTCTTTTTTCAAACAACTTCTTATCTTATCAATTCCTTTGATAAAATTTTTTATAATTTTCATCTTTACAGTCATATTCCATCCCTTCATTGTGTCAACCCTTATTTTTGTACATATATAAGTTTTTCTTTCTTTAAAATTTTGGGAGGCACTTTCTTCTAACGGACCAAAATACGCCCAAAATCTAGTGTGTGGCACTGATCTATGCACCAGCCTGATCATATTTGATCATATTGTTTATTTTGTTTTGTTCTGTTTTTCTTTGTTTTTATCTCTTTTTCTTTTTCTTTTTCTTTTTTCTTTCTTTCCCTTTTCCCCTAGTTTCAGGTCTTTTCTGATTTGTTTAGAGTATATTTTCTGGGAACGTTGTTACCCTGTTAGCATTTTGTTCTCTCATTTATCTATTCTCCTCTGGACAGAATGACAAGACAGAAAAAATCACCTCAACAAAAAGAACAAGAGGTAGTACCGACGGCCAGGGACCTACTCAATATGGACATTAGTACGATGTCAGAATTAGAGTTCAGAATGATGATTTTAAAGATACTAGCTGGGCTTGAAAAAAGCATTGAAGTTATTAGAGAAACCCTTTCTGGAGAAATAAAAGAACTAAAATCTAACCAAGTTGAAATCAAAAAGGCTATTAATGAGGTGCAATAAGAAATGGGGCTGCTAACTGCTAGGATAAATGAGGCAGAAGAGAGAATCAGTGATATAGAAGATCAAATGATGGAAAATAAAGAAGCAGAGAAAAAGAGGATAAACAACTACTGGATCACGAGGGCAGAATTCGAGAGATAAGCAATACCATAAGACGAAACAACATTAGAATAATTGGGATCCCAGAAGAAGAAGAAAGAGAGAGAGGGGCAGAAGCTATATTGGAGCAAATTATAGCAGAGAACTTCCCTAATTTGGGGAAGGAAACGGGCATCAAAATCCAGGAGGCACAGAGAACCCCTCTCAAAATCAGTAAAAATAGGTCAACACCCAACATCTAATAATAAAACTTACAAGTCTCAGAGACAAAGAGAAAATCCTGAAAGCAGCTCAGGAGAAGAGATCTGTAACCTACAATGGTAGAAACATTAGATTGGCAATAGACCTATCCACAGAGACCTGGCAGGCCAGAAAGGACTGGCAGGATGTATTCAGAGCACTAAGTGAGAAAAATATGCAGCCAAGAATACTATATCCAGTTAGGCTGTCTTTGAAAATAGAAGGAGAGATAAAAAGCTTCCAGGACAAACAAAAACTAAAGGAATTTACAAACACGAAACCAGCCCTACAAGAAATATTGAAGGGGGTCCTCTAAGCAAAGAGAGAGCCTAAAAGCAACATAGACCAGAAAGGAACACAAAAAATATACAGTAACGGTCAGCTTACAGGCAATACAATGGCACTAAATTCATATCTTTCAATAGTTACCCTGAATGTAAATGGGCTAAATGCCCCAATCAAAAGACACAGGTTATCAGATTGGATTAAAAAACAAGACCCATCGATATGCTGGCTGCAAGAGACTCATTTTAGACCCAAAGACACCCCCAGATTGAAATTGAGGGGGTGGAAAACCATTTACCATGCTAATGGACATCAAAAGAAAGCTGGGGTGGCAATCCTTATATCAGACAAATTAGATATTAAACCAAAGACTGTAATAAGAGATGAGGAAGGACCAGGAAGGACTATATCCTACTTAAAGTGTCTATCCAACAAGAAGATCTAACAGTTGTAAATACTATGCCCCTAACATGGGAGCAGCCAATTCTATAAGCCAATTAATAACAAAAGCAAAGAAACACATTGACAACAATACAATAATAGTGGGGGACTTTAACACCCCCCTCACTGAAAAGGACAGATCATCTAAGCAAAAGATCAACAAGGAAATAAAGACTTTAAATGACACACTGGATCAAATGGACTTCACAGACATATTCAGAACATTCCATCCCAAAGCAACAGAATACACATTCTTCTCTAGTCCCCATGGAACATTCTCCAGAATAGATCACATCCTAGGTCATAAATCAGGTCTCAACTGGTACCAAAAGATTGGGATCATTCCCTGCCTATTTTCAGACCACAGTGCTTTGAAACTAGAACTCAATCACAAGAGGAAAGTAGGAAAGAACTCAAATACATGGAGGCTAAAGAGCATCCTACTAAAGAATGAATGGGTCAACCAGGAAATTAAAGAAGAATTAAAAAAAATCATGGAAACCAATGAAAATGAAAACACAACTGTTCAAAATCTTTGGGATGTGGCAAAGGCAGTCCTAAGAGGAAAGTATATAGCAATACAAGCCTTTCTCAAGAAACAAGAAAGGTCTCAAACATACAACCTAACCCTACACCTAAAGGAGCTAGAGAAAAAACAGCAAATAAAGCCTAAATCCAGCAGGAGAAGAGAAATAATAAAGATCAGAGCAGAAATCAATGAAATAGAAACCAAAAGAACAGTAGAACAGATCAATGAAACTAGGAGCTGGTTCTTTGAAAGAATTAACAAAATTGATAAACCCCTGGCCAGACTTATCAAAAAGAAAAGAGAAATGACCCAAATCAACAAAATCATGAATGAAAGAGGAAAGATCACAACCAACACCAAAGAAATACAAACAATTATAAGAACATATTATGAGCAACTCTATGCCAGCAAATTAGATAATCTGGAAGAAATGGATGCATTCCTAGAGATGTATCAACTACCAAAACTGAACCAGGAAGAAATAGAAAACCTGAACAGACCTACAACCCTTAAGGAAATTGAAGCAGTCATCAAAAATCTCCCAACAAACAAAATCCTAGGGCCAGATGGCTTCCCAGGGGAATTCTACCAAACATTTCAAGAAGAATTAATACCTATTCTTCTGAAACTGTTCCAAAAAATAGAAATGGAAGGAAAATTTCCAAACTCGTTTTATGAGGCCACCATTACCTTGATCCCCAAACCAGACAAACACCCCATCAAAAAGGAGAATTACAGACCAATATCCTTGATGAACATGGATGCAAAGCCTGTGGTATCACAATTCTGGACTTCAAGCTCTATTACAAAGCTGTCATCATCAAGACAGTATGGTACTGGCACAAAAACAGACACATAGATCAATGGAACAGAAGAGAGAGCCCAGAAATGGACCCTCAACTCTATGGTCAACTCATCTTTGACAAAGCAGGAAAGAATGTCCAATGGAAAAAAGTCTCTTCAACAAATGGTGTTGGGAAAATTGGACAGCCCCAATGAGAAGAATGAAACTGGACTATTTCCTTACACCACACACAAAAATAGACGCAAAATGGTTGAAAGACCTCAATGTGAGACAGGAGTCCATCAAAATCCTAAAGGAGAACACAGGCAGCAACCTCTTTGACTTCAGCCGCAGCAACGTCTTCCTAGAAACATCACCAAAGCCAAGGGAAGGAAGGGCCAGAAATGAACTATTGGGACTTCATCAAGATAAAAAACTTTTGCACAGCAAAAGAAACAGTCAACAAAACCAAAAGACAACTGACAGAATGGGAGAAGATATTTGCAAATGACATATCAGATAAAGGGCTAGTATCCAAAATCTATAAAGAACTTATCAAACTCAACACCCAAAGAACAAAGAATCCAATCAAGCAATGGGCAGAAGACAGGAACAGACATTTTTTCAAAGAAGACATCCAAATGGCCAACAGACACATGAAAAAGTACTCAACATCCCTCGGCATGAGGGAAATCCAAATCAAAACCTCAATGAGGTACCACCTCACACCAGTCAGAATGGCTAAAATTAACAAGTCAGGAAACGACAGATGTTGGTGGGGATGTGGAGAAAGGGGAACCCTCCTATACTGTTGGTGGGAATGCAAACTGGTGCAACCACTCTACAAAATAGTATGGAGGTTTCTCAAAAAGTTGAAAATAGAGCTACCCTATGATCCAGTAATTGCACTACTGGGTATTTACCCCAAAGATACAAATGTAGGGATCCGAAGGGGTACGTGCATCCCGATGTTTATAGCAGCAATGTCCACAATAGCCAAACTGTGGAAAAAGTCAAGATGTCCATTGACAGATGAATGGATAAAGAAGAAGTGGTATATATATAGAATGGAATATTATGCAGCCATCAAAAGGAATGAGAGCTTGCCATTTGCAACGACGGGGATGGAACTGGAGGGTGTTATGCTGAGCGAAATAAGTCAATCAGAGAAAGACATGTATCCTATGACCTCACTGATATGAGGAATTCTTAATCTCAGGAAACAAACTGAGGGTTACTGGAGTGGGGGGGGGAGTGGGAGTGATGGGGTGGCTATGTGATAGACAATGGGGAGGGTATGTGCTATGGTGAGTGCTGGGAATTGTGCAAGACTGTTTAATCACAGATCTGTACCTCTGAAACAAATAATGCAATATATGTTAAGGAAAAAAAAAAGATAGCAGGAGGGGAAGAATGAAGGGGAGGAAATCGGAGGGGGGAGATGAACCATGAGAGATGATGGACTCTGCAAAACAAACTGAGGCTTCTAGAGGGGAGGGGGGTGGGAGGATGAGTTAGCCTGGTGATGGGTATTAAAGAGGGCACGGTCTGCATGGAGCACTGGGTGTTATGCACAAACAATGAATCATGGAACTCTACATAAAAAACTAATGATGTAATGTATGGTGATTAACATAACAATAAAAAATTTAAAAAAAAGATCATGTGGAGTTGATAAATTTAGATGAAGTCCAAAATGGAATATTACATATGTTTTACTGACATAAAGTGGATGTGTGACTTTTTCATTTAAACAAATCTGGAGTCTTTTTGTCGATCGAAGTAAATTCATTTTACATGGAATAAATGGGTTTTCTAAGCCTGTGTCAATGCATATATAAAATATCAAGTGTTTTGTTTTCTTATTTTCTTGATTAGTCATAAAATCAGGAAATTGATTTGTATCAGCTCAATAAAAATGAGCATTTAGTACAGAATTCCAACAAACATCAAGAACCCATAGTTGTTTGTTTTTGTAGTTATACCCAATACATTTATTTAGTTAAACATTATTTAAATCTATATAAGATAAGGGTGCCTGGGTGGCTCAGTCAGTAAAGCATCTGTCTTTGGCTCAGGTCATGATCTCAGGGTCCTGGGATTGAGCCCCATGTCGGTCTCCTTGCTCAGTGGGGAGCCTGCATTTCCCTCTCCGCGCCCCCCCACTGGTGCTCTCTTTTGCTATCTTTCTCTCTCTCTCTCAAATAAATACATAAAATCTTAAAAAAAAAAAAAGAATCTATGTAAGATATATTCAAAAAGAAATCAGTTTTTCCATTGAAAGTAAATTGATTGTATTTTAAAGATTCAAAAATTAAAGTTAAAAATCAAATGAAATGCAAAGAATATAAATATTGCTGTTTTAATGCTGTATATAAATTTACTATCACAAATGAACCTTATGAAATGACCATGTTTATAGGTCATAAATGTTTAAAATTGATAATGTCATTTGGAAAACACTAATATAGATGGTTGGAAATTGTCAGAAAGATAGAAGGAGCTTGCAAACAAATTACTTCGTAAGCATCTTTCAGTTGTTTGTTTTGTTTTGCTGTTTTTATTTTTGTTGTTGTTGAAGTACAATTAACACACAGTGTTATACTCATGTTTATTGCAGCATTGTTTACAACAGCCAAGATATGGAAACAACCCAAGTGTCCATCCATAGATGAATGGATAAAGGACATGTGGTATGTATATATATAATGAAATATTACTTAGCCATAAAAAAGAATAAATTTTGCTATTTGCAAAAACTTGGATGGACCTAGAGGGTATAATGCTAAGTGAAAAGACAAATATGGGTGGTATTTTTACTCTTATGTGGAATTTAAGAAACAAGACAAATGAGCAAAGAAAGAAAGAAAAGACAAACCAAAAAAAACCCAGACTCTTAATTATAGAGAACAAACAGATGGTTAAAAGAGGGGAGGTGAAGGGGATTGAGAGCACACTTATCATGATGAGCACTGAGTAATGTATAGAAGTGTTTAACCACTATATTGTACACCTGAAACTAATATAACACTGTATGTTAATAATACTTCAATAAGACCCAAGTTTTTATTTAGTTTAAAATCACCATAAAAATTTAATTTTCCTTTGGAGAGCCATTTAAGAGTTGTTTATTACTTGCTTTATATGTGCAGTTGGAATATAGTATCCCTGTCTTTTTTTTTTTTAATTTTTTTTTATTCTTATGTTAATCCCCATACATTACATCATTAGTTTTAGATGAAGTGTTCCATGATTCATTGTTTGTGCACAACACCCAGTGCTCCATGCAGAATGTGCCCTCCTCAATACCCACCACCAGGCTAACCCATCCTCCCACCCCCCTCCCCTCTAGAACCCTGTTTGTTTTTCAGAGTCCATCGTCTCTCATGGTTCATCTACCCCTCCGATTTCCCCCGCTTCATTCTTCCCCTCCCGCTACCTTCTTCTTCTTCTTCTTTTTTTTTTCTTAACATATATTGCATTATTTGTTTCAGAGGTACAGATCTGAGATTCAACAGTCTTGCACAATTCACAGCGCTTACCAGAGCACATACCCTCCCCAGTGTCTATCACCCAGTCACCCCATCCCTCCCACCCCACCCCCCACTCCAGCAACCCTCAGTTTGTTTCCTACAATTAAGAATTCCTCATATCAGTGAGATCATATGATACATGTCTTTCTCTGTTTGACTTATTTCACTCAACATAATACCCTCCTGTTCCATCCACGTCGTTGCAAATGGCAAGATCTCATTCCTTTTGATGGCTGCATAATATTCCATTGTATATATATACCACATCTTCTTTATCTATTCATCTGTCGATGGACATCTTGGCTCTTTCCACAGTTTGGCTATTGTGGACATTGCTGCTCTAAACATCGGGGTGCACGTACCCCTTCGGATCCCTACTTTTGTATCTTTGGGGTAAATACCCAGTAGTGCAATTGCTGGATCATATTATACCTGTCTTTTTTATCTTGTTGTGGATCCTTTTGGAGAATAAGGAAGGACTCAAAAGTTCTTTCTGTTCTGAGGGGATGCACACCACAAGTACTCTGCATTTTGGATTTTGTTTGTTTCACAACATTCTAATATATGAATACAAGTAGCAAACTCACTTATACTGCCTTGGTTTGTGTTCTGTTATCTGGTCCCTAGCCTACTCCAATAACCTTTTACTTTCCCTGATGATACTATAGTTTCCTTCTAGTTCATCCTTTACATCAGTGGTTTTCAAATAAAAAAAAAATGCAGCCAAATCTTTGAAAATCAAAATCAAACTCTCAGGTGAACACAAACAAATTCAATACACAGATAAAAGGAGAACCCTCTGTTGTCTTTGGAGTGAGAGGATTGAGCCAGGCCTCTCTTGTTTTCCTTGTCGTTCTTCCTTCCCTTCAACTGAGGTCCACTTGAAACTTGTTAGAACTCCACGAAAAGTAGTACTATTTGGTAGGGCTTCTTAAAGAATTGAAAACTACTTTAGTTTAAGTTCCATTTCCAAAGCCCAAATTTTATCATTCCATTCCCATGCTTAAAAGTCTTTGTATGTCTCTTTGTGAATAATTACACATCTAAACTTCTTAAACTGTGTTCAACACCTTCTGAGGTTTCCCCTCCCCCCATCTAAAGTTAGGGTTGTTATATATTTATATATGTACCCAGATCTTTATGGTTATATTTCTACCTTCACATGCCAACTCCCTAAATGCTGAAACTAAACCATGTAACTTTCCTGTCTGAGAAAGTACCATTGACATTCTACTATCTGAGCATTTGCACAAGGTGATATCTTTGTTTGGAATCCTCTTCCCCTCTTGCTTATAACTAATTCCTGGTAATACTGTCTTCAAAGTTAGATCAAGCCCCACCTCTCTGTAGAGACTTTTATGACACTGTCTGGAATAATGAAAGGATCTTTCCTACTCTAATTAAGTATCTGTTTTCCCCAGTGGTCTGTGAACTCCTCAAGGGCTAGGAACATGTCTGCCTGCTCGTATCTTCGCTTCTTTTCTCTCAACCACAGGCTTCATGCTGTCTGACACACAGAAGTAGTCCATTCAATGTCTGCTGAATGAATCAGTGAATCAAGTACTCCCATATAATAGAAAAGAAATGAAATAGATAAATAGATTTGCCTGGATGCAATGAATTTGGATCCAGATCTCTAGGTTCCTTAAAATGGTGATTAACATTTTGAATATATTTAAATTGGGCCAGATCATGACTCATTTGCTTTCTCCTTTCAACATTAGTTATAGAGAAGTTTTATAGGTTTTAGCTTAGCCTCTTCAGGGTGGCAGCTTTAGGGTTATGTAAATGACCCTTGGATAAAGTCTTAGGTGACTTGATGCAATTTCTGTCTCAGTGTTATAGATAAAATCTTACTTTGGGCCAGCTCACAGACTGTGGGACCTCTGAGTAGGGCATTTATCTCAGATCCTCTTTTTTTTTTCTTTTTAAATAGCTTTAGTGAGAGATCATAGAAATAAGATAAACTGCAAATACTTAAAGTGTGCATTTTGATAAATCTTAGCACATGTGTACACCTGTGAAACCATCACCATAATCAAGATAATGAACATATCTATCACAACCAAAAAGTTTCTTCATGCCTCTTTGTAATCTCTCCCTCCTGCCTCATCCTCTTAACCCCTACCCTGTTCCTGTTCCTAGGAAACCACTGTTCTTCCTTTAGTCACATAGATTAGTTTTTATTTTCTAGAATTTTAAATAAATAGAATCATACAGTAAGTACTCATTTTTTTGTGGCTTCTTTCATTTAGCGTCATTATTTTGAGATTCATCCCTGTTGTATTGAGTACTGACAGTTTATTCCCTTTTATTAATAAGTACTATTCATTTGTCAAATATACCACACTTTGCTTATTTATTCATCTGTTAATGGACATTTGGGTTATTTCCAGTTTGGGGCTATTACAAATAAAGCTGTTGTGAACACTCAAGTACAAATCTTCCTATAGACATAAGCTTTCATTTCCTTTGGGTAAATACCCAGGAGTGGGATGAATGAATCACAGGATAAGTGTAAATTTACCTTTATATGACTCTGCCAAACTGTTTTTCAAAGTTCTTATCTTCTATTCCCACCACCAGTGCATGGGAATTCCAGTTGTTCCACATCTTTGTCTACACTTACTATGCTCAGTTTTTTTTAAATTTTAGTCATTTTAATAGGTATGTAGTGGTATCTCATTGTGGGCTTAATTTGCATTTACTTAATGAGTAATGAATTTGAACACATTTAAACTTATTTGCATTAGTTGAACAGATAAAGTTACCTGTTCAAAACGTTTGCCCTTTAAAAAGTTGTATTGTTTATTTTCTTACTCTTGTGTTTTCAGGGTTGTTTTTATATTTTGGATCAAGTCGTTTATCAGACACATGACTCCAAAATATTTTCTCTCAGTGTGGTTTGTGTTTTCATTTCCTTAACATTGTCTTTTGAAGAGCAAAAGCTTTTATTTTGCTGAAGTTCAATTTGTAATTTTTTTGAAAATTAATTTAGTTAGAGGTGTCTAAGAAATCTTTGCGTAACTGCGGTGACAGAGATTTTTTTCTTAAATTTTCATTTAAAAAGTTTTACAGTCTTAGGGTTTACATTTAGGTCTATAATCTATTTGGAGTGGATTTTTGTATATATATATTTTTTCATATGTTTATCTGATTGTTCAACATTATTTAAAGACTATTATTTTCCCACTGATTTGCTTTTACAGCTTTGTTGAAAATCAGTTGTCAATATATGTGTGAATCTATTTCTGGACTTTCTATTTTGTTTCCCTGAAGTATTTGCCTATCTTTATGCCAATACTACACTCTTTTGATTGCTGTAGCTTTATAATAAGCCTTGGGATCAAGTAATATTAACATTCTAATTTTGTCTTTCTTTCTGAAAGAAGTTTTTTGCTTTTGTTTTGCTATACTAGGTCCTATGCATTTCCATATGAATGTTAGAATTGGTTTGATAATTTTTACAATACAAACCTGCTGGGATTTTATTGGGATTATGATTAATCCTGAGTTTAGTTTGAAGAGAATTGACATTGTAACAATATTGAGTTTTCAACCATACATGTGGTATATCTCTCCACTTATTTACTTTAAAAATATGTCTCAGAAATGTTTTATAATAGTCAACATACAGGTCTTGCACATCTTTTGTCATATTTTTCCCTATTTTGTATTTTGATACTGCTATAATTTTTAAAAATTCAGTTTCTGATTTTTAAAGTTTTTAAATTCCAGTTAGTTAACATACAGTGTAATATTAGTTTCAGGTGTACAATATAGTGATTCAACACTTCCATACAACACCTGGTGCTCATCATGACACGTGCACTCCTTTTTTTAATTTTTTTTTTTTGACACGTGCACTCCTTAATCCCCATCACCTATTTCACCCATCCCCCTACCTCCCCTCTGGAAACCATCAATTTTTTTCTCTGTAGTTATGAGTCTGCTTCTTCATTTGTCTCTCTCTTTTTTCCCCTTGCTCATTTGTTTAGTTTCTTAAATTCCACATATGAGTGAAATCATATGCTATTTGTCTTTCTCCGACTGACTTGTCTGTTGCTACTACAGAAACATCTTTGACTTTTGTTTGTTGATCTTGTGTTCTGTGATTCATTAAATTCATTTACTCTAGAAGAATTTTGGTGGATTTTATTGCATTTTCTACATAAAAAATGTCTGCGAAAAAAAGTTTTACTTCTTCCTTCTCAAACTGGATGCATTTCATTTATTATCATTATTATTATTTGCCTCATTGTCCTGACTAGAACCTCCAACATAATGTTGAATAAAGGCAGTAAGAGTGAACTTGCTTGCCTTATTGCTGATCCTGGGGGAAAGCATTTATCTTCCTGTCTTAGGTATGATTGGTTAACTACTTTTTTTGCAACTATTGAGATGATTGTATCATTTTTCTTTTAAAACTGTGATTCCAGTGAGTTACATTGATTTTCAAATGTTAAACCTTATATTCCTTGGATAACCCCTTCCTTTGTCATGATATACTATTCTTTTTATATATTTCTGGATTCTATTTACTAAAATTTCTTAAGAGTTTTTCTTTCTAAGTTCATGAAAAAGATTCATCTGTGGTTTTCTTGTAATGCCTTGTTTGATTTTGGCATCAGGATAATGTCTTCATCAAATAGGTTCCCATTGTTTCCTCTTCTACCATTTTAATATTATTATTTTTTAACATTTTAAAATTTTAATCCAATTAATTAACATATAATATATTATTAGTTTCAGAGGTACAGATCTGTGATTCATCAGTCTTAGATAATACCCAGTGCTCATTACATCACATGCCTTCCTTAATGTCCATCACCCAGTTATCCCATCCCTCCACCCCCCTCCCTTCCGGCAATCCTGTTTGTTTCCTATGATTAAGAGTCTCTTATGGTTTGTCTCCCTCTCTGGTTTCGTCTTGTTTTACTTTTTCCTCTCTTCCCCTATGATCCTCTGTTTTGTCTCTTAAATTCCACATATCAGTGAGATCATATGATAGTTGTCTTTCTCTGGTTGACTTATTTCACTTAGCATAATGCCCTCTAGTTCCATCCACATCATTGCAAATCCTCTACAGTATTTGGGAAGGTTTTATATTGTATGTGTATGTATGTGGCATGTTATTATTATTATATACTTATATGTATATATGGTTATAAATAGATGTAAATCCATAAATATATATAAATGAATGTTATATTATTATATATTTTTTACATAACCATATTATAGTTATTTCTTCCTTAAATACTTTGTAGAATTCACCATTGAACCCCTCTGGGAATGAAATTTTTTTGTGTGTGAAAGATTTTAAATTTGCTTTACTAGCTATAAATTTATTCTGGTGAAATATTTCTTTTGGAGTGAACTATGGTAATATGTGTCTTTCAAAAATTTTTTTCCATTTTATCTAAGTTGGTGAATTTATTCATAATTCATGAATTTTTTCTAGTTTGGCTATTGAGAATAGGCAACATAGCCAACCCTGTAGAAGTGCCACCCAGTCTTTCCTCTAATCCTTTTTGGATGTTTTATTCTGCTCCCTGGTAGTTTCTTTGAATGCATATTCTTGTAACTACTCAGGACACATCTCTGAAGTTCTCTTCCTGTCTTCTCTTTTTCTAATCCCATGTCATGTGAACTCTAGCTGCTTTGGTTGCCTGGAACTCTCTGCTGCGTCTTCTCAGTTCAGGTAGTCTACTGGGCTCTGCCTGGCTCCCCTTCCTTACATGTGGCCTGGAAACTCTTTCATGCAGTAAGTTGGGGTAGATGTAGTGCTGGGTCTTGCTTCCTATTACTCAGCGACCACCATTATTTGTTGTCTCATGTTTAGTTTCTTGAAAACTGTTATTTCATGTATTTTATCTGGTTTTTGGTTAAGTTGGGCAGGTAAATCTAGTCTCTGTTACTCCATTTTGACAGAAAATGGAAGTCTCTTTTTCATTTTCAAATTACTATAAGGGAGTTTCTGATTAATCTGTACTCCAGAGCTTTATTGAATGAAGATAGGTAAAATTTTAACACTTCAAATAAATTCAAAATTACTTTGAGGTATGGATTAAGCAAAATATCACAGTAACAGGTGATAAAACTGTAACTGGTAGCATACAGGATGCCATGAGAGCACATAGAAAGATGAGAACTAGGGAATCCAAGGACAATTTTCCTTAGGAAGCACCATAAATTTGAGACCTACTTGATATTAACCAAGTTAAAGTAGAAGAGGAAGAGTATTCTGGGCACAGAAAGTGGCATTCATTCATTTATTCATACCCTTAGAACACATTTGAAAAGCCATTTTTAGGCATCTCTATGGGTCACGCTGCATTCTAATGAACAAGATAGTCATAGATCCTGCCCACATGGAACTTACCTTGAGTGAAGAAGACAGAGTGAAAATAAGGACAGAAGATGTATAAAATAATTATGCTTTCTTGTAATTATTAGGAAGTAATCTATCAACAAGATAACTGGGATCATGTAGAGTCTTCTAAGGAAGGGTAATAAGGAAATGCTTTTTTGAAAAGATTACACTTTAAGCTAAAACCTAAAGGATGAAAATGACCTAACCCTTAACTTTTAGAGGAAAAGAGTGTGTCAGGCTGATGGAACCACTTATAGGTGAATGCAAGTTTCCTATGGTAAAGAAGAAAGAGATGTTCAGAATGGCTAGACCAGAGAGTGTAATATGGGGAGTGGCTCAATTAACAGTTGGACAGGGGCATTAGAACAATACTGTAGAGGACTTTATAAGAAAATCTGAAAATCCAGGCTGCTTTAGGATCTGAGACATTGCGGTGGACAGCTAGAGATCCTGTGAAGAGCAGAAGAGAATATAAAGATGAATTATATCTGGCCATCCTTAAGATAGAAAGAAATGTTCTTGGGTAATTCAATCAATTTTTTGAGGAAATTGTTCTAAATTGTTTGTAGGAGGGAGCTGTACTTCTTGGTTGAGTCTAAGCTGTCTGAGTGTGTCTGTGTTGGTTACAACCTGATCCCAAGTGCTTGGCATAGTGTCTGGCACACAACAGATATAGGAACAAATATTTGCTGATAGACTGGGGCCAAAAGAGCTGAAATTTCAAAAGATCTTTTACCAATTTTGCAGGTTCTTCCAAGAGTGACAGAAGAGAGGTAACAGGGTAGTATTTGATGAAGGATAATGCCAACAGCATCAAAAACATGAACTTGAGCCATAGATTTGGAAGAACTATTGCATTTTTTTTTTTAAGATTTTATTTTTAAGTAGTCTCTACACCCAACATGGGGCTTGAATTTACAACCTTGAGATCAAGAGTTGCATGCTCTACTGACTGAGCCAGCCAGGCACCCTAGAACTGTTGTATTTTAACAACTCTAGCACCCACGACAGCAAAGCTAAAATTGTTGCCTAGGAAGAAAACACAGCACCAGGAAATGTGGGAATTGGCAGTCACTTGACGAGGATTGGGATTTGAGCAGATACTGTGTGGAGTTCACAGTCTTGCCCAGACAATTACAACAGAGTCCTGTCTAATTCCCTGCTTCCACTCTTGTTCCCCTCCAACAGTCTTTCCTCATAGCAACAAAGTAATATTAAAATATGAATTGGATCACATCCATCTCATGCTTTAAAGTTCTTCCATAGCTTCCCTCTGTCCCCAGAATAAAATCCAAGCTCCCTCATGGTCTATAAGGTTCTGCAAGAGGAGCCTCATTGCTCCAGTATTCCCCACTGCTCACTGCCTTCTAGCTGCTCTGGGCTTTGCCTTCCTTTCCTCAAGGTCTTGACTCCTGGTGTTTCCTTGTCCTGGAATACTTTGACCTCCACTCTTAACCTGCTAGCTCCTTCTTATGTTTTGGGTCACAGCTGAAATGGCCTTAAGGAGGTCTTCCCTAGCTACCCTAGTAAACTGGTTTTTAATTTTCAATTTCAGCCTGTTGATATTTTTTAATACTATTTATTATAGCTTACTATTAATGTTTTGTCTCTATCTGTGTCTGCCTTTTCATAAGAAAGTAAGTACCATATATACAGGATCCATGTCTTTATTCATCAGTATTGGTCCCCAGGACCTAGCACAGGACTTGGCACGTGGTATCTGCTTAATATATTGTAATAGAATGAGTAAATGAATGAATGGAATGAAAAAAATTCTTTTTTTTTTTAAGATTTTATTTATTTGACAGAGAGAGAAACAGTGAGAGAGGGAACACAGGGGGAGTGGGAAAGGGAGAAGCAGGCTTCTTGCTGAGCAGGGAGTCTGATGAGGGACTTGATCCCAGGACCCGAGCTGAAGGCAGACGCTTAACAACTGAGCTACCCAGGCACCCTGAAAAAAATTCTTCTTGTTCTTTTCTTTGATATGATCTAAGGGAGGTGATCACAAATTACATTTTTTCTTCATTGTGGAAAATTTGGAAAACAAAAGAAAATAGAAGAAAGAAAGTGTTGCCCATAGTCTTACCTAAAGATAACCATTATCAGGGTACCTGGGTGGCTCAGTTGATTAAGCGTCCAACTCTTGATTTCAGCTCAGGTCATGATCTCAGGGTCGTGGGATCGAGACCCATATTGAGCACCATCTCGAGCCCCATCTCGGGCTCTGGGCTCAGCACAGAGGTCTGCATATCCCTCTCCCTCTTCTCTTCCCCCCCTTAAAAAAAAAAGATAACCATTATTAATATTTTTGCCTATATCCTTATAGTCTTTTTCTTTTGCATTTTAAAATATGATTGCCATCATATAGCATACACATATTTTAGTTACTAATTTTAAAATTAATTTTAATGGCATAATTCTAAAGAAAAAATTGGTTATGTAAAAAGGATTAATAAACAAAATGACAGTGTCCTGACATCTAGAAAATTACCATTGTTAACATTTTTATGTATTCCAGTATATCTCAACCTTATTTTCACTATCTCTCCCTTAAGAAGCCTTTTTAGACATTTTTCTATTGCCTTCCCCATCACACCATAAAAGTTTAATAAAGTAAAAAAGATATACTGTATATCTATTTACAACTTTATGTTAACCTATGCTTTATACATACAAAGTCTAAGCTGTTTTTTTTTTTTTTTTCCCCTCTGCAAGAACCAATTTTGTACCCTTGGGAGTGGTGTTGCCCCAGTTGAGAATGCATGGTCTATTGTATTAAAACATTTTTTTCCTCCTATGAACATGTATTTTTTATGTTGTTGAAATATAACTACATGTATTGATTTCAAACCTTTCTTAATGCAGAGCCATCCACAAATTTGAAGTAGAATATACTATGAAGAAGTTTGTTGGAACAGATAATAATAAACTACTGGATGGTTTATTAGTCCTTTTTAAATTAATAAATACTGGCTCACTATGAATATGAATTTTTTAAAAATTAAAAAAATGCTTTTTTTATAAACACACACTAACATAAAATTTACCATTTTAACCATTTTTAAGTGTATAATTCAGTGGTGTTACATGTCCTCACATTACTATGCAACCAATTTCCAGAGCTTTTTTACCTTGCAAAACTGAGATTCTATTTTTATTAAACAATAACCCCCCATTCCTTACTCTCCGTAGCCCCTGGCAACCTCCATTATGTTTCTATGAGTTTGATTACTCTCGAGACCCCCATATTTGTCTTTCTGTGGCTGGCTGCTTTCATTCAGGATATGGTCTCAGTTTCATCCATATTGTTGCATGTGTTAATATTTCCTGTATTTTGAAGGATGAATACTATTCCATTGTATGTATAGACCACAGTTTGTTTATTCATCCATCTGATTTAATTGTGGATCTATTCCTGTGAGGATGCAAGGTGCCACCTCCACCCACCACCCTTGCTCTGCCTCAGCTGCCCAGCAACCTAGTTGATACATAGACTGGATATTTTTTTAAAAAATTTTTTATTGTTATGTTAATCACCATACATTACATCATTAGTTTTTGGTGTAGTGTTCCATGATTCATTGTTTGTGCATAACACCCAGTGCTCCAGGCAGGACGTGCCCTCTTTAATACCCATCACCAGGCTAACCCATCCTCCCACCCTCCTCCCCTCTAGAACCCTCAGTTTATTTTTCAGGGTCTGTCTTCTCCCATGGTTTGTCTCCCCCTCCGATTTCCTCCCCTTCATTCTTCCCCTCCTGCTATCTTCTTCTGCTTTTTTTTTTTTCTTAACATATATTGCATTATTTGTTTCAGAGGTACAGATCTGTGATTCAACAGTCTTGCACAATTCACAGCTCTCACCATAGAACATACCCTCCCTAGTGTCTATCACTAGACTGGGTATTTTTTAATTCACTGGGTATTTGGTTTTGGTGGGAGACTGTTGGCTCATTCCCAATTAACAGGTTTCTCTCTTTCTCATGCTATAATGTGTAGAGCTATTGCTTGAAATTTTTATCCAGTTTCATCAGTCTGAAGTTAGTGGAAATCTTGTAGCTTCTGGTACTACCTTGACTTTCATTTCTTGCTTTTATTGCTCTTCCCAAGTTTTGTTTCCTCTGTTTCTTCAGAGGTACTCTATTAAGAGGTAGGAAAGGCTATGTCATAGGCTGCTACTTCACCACTATTTTCAACTAGAAATATTTATGACTTATGGTTTTGTAATCAAAAAACTTTATTTAAATTTTTATTTAATATTATATTTATTATAATATTATCATAATCTATAAGCATGTCTATGAAGCATGGATGTAGAAAGTGTACATGAACAAGTCTTGTGAAATACTCAATATTCAAAATGTTGGTTTAAAAACAAGTATGGTTTGGGCGCCTGGGTGGCTCAGTCGTTATGCGTCTGCCTTCGGCTCAGGTCATGATCCCAGGGTCCTGGGATCGAGCCCCACATCGGGCTCCCTGCTCGGCGGGAAGCCTGCTTCTCCCTCTCCCGCTCCCCCTGCTTGTGTTCCCTCTCTCGCTATGTCTCTCTCTGTCAAATACATAAATAAAATCTTTAACAAAAAAAATAAAAATGAGTATGGTTTAGTATATGGTTTAATTTAACTATTTAGAATGCTAATGGTGAATTAAGTGATAAATATACCAAAGTTGGCAGAATTTGAAACACAGGTGCTCCAAATAGGAATTAAAATTTGTCGGGGCACCTGGGTGGCTCAGTCGTTAAGCGTCTGCCTTCGGCTCAGGTCATGATCCCAGGGTCCTGGGATCGAGCCCCACATCGGGCTCCCTGCTCGGCAGGAAGCCTGCTTCTCCCTCTCCCACTCCCCCTGCTTGTGTTCCCCTCTCTCGCTGTGTCTCTCTCTGTCAAATAAATAAAATCTTAAAAAAAAAAAACAAAAAAACAAAAAAAAATAAAATTTGTGAGATACTCATATGCATTCCTTTATATTTAAGAGTCAGAAATAGATTACCACAAAATGTGAGAAATCATGCAGCACATTTGCCTGATGCCGAGGAGTAATCAGTAAATGTTTTCTTGCCCTTGGTTCCCTGTTCCCATTGTCCTCTCTTCCTTTCTTCATCCCTGCTTTCAATTTCATTTTGGGCTGAGATTGAAGACACAAGCATAGAACTGAACAGCATATAATGATGTCTTTGTTAATGGGAGACAGCCATGGTGTCAACTCTAACTAAATGTTGAGTGTCACAGATGAATAATGTTTAATTTCTGTGTACACATACACACACACATATACACATACCTACATATATACATGCAGATATGGATATATATACATACACATATTATATGTATATATATACATACATGTATATATGTTGGATACAATATCAGTGATTTCAAAAGAGGAGAAGAATATAAATTATATATCATGTTTCATTATTAATACGAGGGTGATGGAGTGGAACAGTATTTTGCTGCTCCTTTTCCATCTTTATCATTTCTCTGTGTACCTTAACTTTAAAAATATAATTATTAAATCCCAGTTTTGATATTTGAAAAAAATACTTTGAAAGTAGTTACTTCAAGCTATATAGTTTGACTACTGCTCTTTATACACCCTGGGTGGCTAAAGCTTTAAACACCTCAGGTGTCTTGAAGAATGATCAATGGACCATTAAGCAGCTATATCATGCCATAAAGCTATATTCCTGGCAGCAGGTGACCCATGTCATCATGTTCTTCCTTGCCCGTCTTCTAAAATAACAGTCCGACAGCTTTATGTACCCACGTGTAGCCTGGTAATGCGATCCCAGGCACGGTGCAGGGATCATGTTCAGCTCAGATATGTTGACTTATAGTCAAACAATGGATAGTATGTCAGTCACAGGATTCACTTCCAATACAGAACTTTGTTCTAAACTATAACACACTTTGGTATATGTCACTTTTGTGAAAATCTTCAGCTGAAATCATAATTTTAGGAAAAGATATGGGTAAATGTATTTTTGAACCCTTTCCGTTTTTCTTCTCCTAATGTGTGTACTCCAATCAACTGCCAGTCAAATTCATGGAATTCACTTCATGCGTATCTTTGCGAATGCTTTATGATCATGGGAGTCAAATGAAAAAGGTGGCAAACAAAGCAAAGGAGAATGACAACTAAGGAATGATAACTAAAGACAGCATGGTAGGTGAATGGAGTGATGCACAATTTGTTGCTTTGAAAGATGGGAAAGATACAGAGAGGTCAAATAGAAGGGTTAGGTTATGCTGGGCAAAAGAGTTTAGGCTTGGTGTGGAAGACAAGATTCTTGAGAAGAGTAGAAACTTGACAAAAAGCAGTATTTTGGAAAGGTATATACAGCAGTGGGCCACAGGAGAGCCTAAAGCAGGGGATGGTCAGAGATGAGAGAACATAACGGTATTTATCTACAGGTCATGACATGAGAGCCATAGAGGACAGAAGGAAGGTGTCACCTAGAAAGACAGAAAAAGGCAAATTTGAGAAGAATTATGTAAAGAATCATTAGAATATGGATTTGGCATGTAAATGGCTAAGTGAATGGATAGAGGGAGAAGTCTACAAATTAGATGTACTAGAATACATATCTCTAAATCTTTCTCCTTAAATTATATTTTGATATAACAGGAAATATACATATATAATATAAAGTAAGTCATATTTTCAAGTACAGGGCAGTGACATCTAGATGGTTACAGAAAATAGGTTAATAATTGAGGGAAAAAGGAGGCAATTGAGATTGGAAATGTTGAAAAGAGATAATGACTGGAGAGCAGAAGTAGATCCCCCTCTCCCTCAAATAGCCTTGAGATAATATAAAGAAAGTGCCAAGTACACAGAGGCTTTGACACCATATCCTTATGTCCTTGGGCATAAAGAGAACCATCTGACCTGGAGCCAGGTCAGAAGTTTCTGGTAAGTTCTTACCTGGCTTAGAGTTTTCATGGCAGATCTAAGTCTCTATAACCCTGCACTGCTGGAGAGATGGCTAGAGAAATGCCACAATGAGGTCTTACTATAAGTGCACACGTTTATTGTTTCCTGTGCCAGGCACTCTTCCAAGGCTTTTGTATGATTTCACTTGTTCACCATGATACTTCTATGAAGCAAGTATTCTTCTTTCCCCCATTTTGTAGGTAAGGAATCTGAGACCCAGTGAAATTAAGTAACTTGATTTGTGTTACCTAGCTGATGAATGTTAGATCAGAACTAAAACTCTGACAGTCTGACTTCCAGATCTCTAGAAGGTTAACCACTGCCTATCTAATGGTACACACATGGAAATGTCCTTAATCATCCTGAGTTAAATGAGAAAATGAAGCAAAGCTTTTTCTACAACTTGTATCCAAGAAACACTGGGGGCGCCTGCCTGGTTCAGTCAGAAGAGCATGTGACTCTTGGTCTTGGGGTTTTGAGTTCAAGCCCCACATTGGGTGTAGACATTACTTAAATAAATAAAACTTAAAAATTGCCACTGAATTCCTGCCCTCCCCCCATGAAAATCCGAGTATGGGAGTCAGTGAAATACAATTGTTTGAATTCACACTTGTGTTTGATAATACTGGCATTTGCCCTTATGTTTGTTCCCACAATCTGTTGTACTTACTTCCCCTGGCTCAACTACTTCCATCTATGGGCCTTGGTTTCTCCATACCCTGGGACTGATTACTGTGTTCGAAAGAAGCAGATGTACAAAACATCCTGGTTAAGGCATAAGGCATCATTAGCATGTTGTGACTAGAGTTCTCATCTTGCAGCCTCTAGACCCCCTTCCCAACTTTCTGATATTCCTGTTTCTAGGTAGACTCAATTCCTGATACTCTAAGTGTAGTATATGGACTGTCAGCGTTGGCATTCCCTGGGAACTTGTAAGAAATGCAGAATTTCAGATCCTACCCCAGGACTATTAAATCAGAATCTGCATTTTTAAAAAATATTATTTATTTATTTATTTGATAGAGAGAAAGAGAGAGAGCTAGAGAGAGAGAGAGAGCATGAGTGGGGTGGAGGGGTAGAGGGAGAGAGAGAAGCAGGGAGCCTGATGCCGGGCTCGATCCCAGGACCCTGGGATCTGCCCTGAGCTGAAGGCAGACGCCTAACTGACTGAGCCACCCAAGCATCCCCAGATTCTGCATTTTTAATAAAATTCTCAGATAATATGTATGCACATTCAAGTTCGAGAAGCACTGATCTAAATGTTTTTTACTTCTCATTGCTGACATCTCTCTGTGTTACCTGATTTCAAACATAATTTCAGATCTATTGTGTAAACTCTGTTTCTGGCACTTGGAACCTATTGGTTTATAGATATCTACTAGTTTCTCAAACACATCCCTGTCCAGACTTTTACAGCCCATGTGTTTCTCAACTTTTCCATTACTAGTTTCTTATTGCCTCTTCCTATTCCTACTCATTATCTTAGAACTAAAGGAATGACAATAATTATATTACTTAACTATTTCCTTATCAAAAATGGAGCAAAATGAAGATATACATAACCAAAGGAGTAATTAACCTATGTAGCAATTAATATTAACGATTTGGACCTAATACTTAGCTGTTTTTTATTATTGTGGCAACATGGGAAGTCAACAGAACCTCCCCACCCCCATTCTTGCCAAACCTGCAATACATGGTGTTACACATGAAAACAAACTTGATAGTAGTTCTTATTTTCTCATTACGTTAAGCAAATAGACAAATCATCCTTCATCAGTGTTTTGTGGCTAATGATTAATGAATGTCTTTGGTTGCCTTTCTCAGAAGCATAGAAGAGGTCAATTGGCTGTTTTCCTTGGCTGTTACTTCTAGGATTTCTATGATGTGTGAGATATTTATTCAATTTAAGTATTAGTCATCCATGGGGATTTCCTGTGTAATAACTTTTAAAAGTACAATGTCAAAGAAGAACATAGAGGAATATTGATAGACATCCACCCACACCCTTTTCCCTGCAGAGTGTGCTTTGCAGGCACCGCCATGAGCCCTTTTTGAAGATCCAGCAACAGGTAGGGTCCAGAAAAAGAAAACTTTTCCTTGATAGAGTCACAAAAAATGTTTTACCTGTTAAGTTTAGAAAACTGCACAAGGCTAGGTATAGAGAAAAGTCAAAATGCATGGTAATTTTTAAATTACAAATTAACAATTTGAAAATGAAATGATAGAATCTTGGGGAATAAGGAATTATTCATTTATGCCTTAATGATGACATTTGTGTAATTGATGCTATTGTATTCCCTTAGTTATTTTTCACCGGCGTGCATTGAAGAATGAATGCAAAGACCCTATCAAAGGACTTCCTCCTGTGTTGTTATTCTTACTGACGCTGCAAAAATGAGGCATTTGGAAAGATTCAGCTCTCCCAACAAGAGTTTGCAGCTGGAGAACAGTAGCACACAGAATAAAACTTCCATGAATCTCTCGGGACACTTTGAAACATTTTGGAAATAGCCTTTATCCTGAGTTGATCTCCAAAGGCAAGTAATTACAACAAGAAACACATGCTCATTTTTCTAAGCGATTGAATTCAAGCTTTTTTTTTTTTTTACTGATATTTTTGAACTGTAAATCTGTGTCATCATAAAGCAAGCAAAGAGCTCTAGTATATATATTCATGATTTCATTACGGTTGTCTTCACCACCTCTAATGATTCCTAGAGTGAAGTTATTTTGTGGCAATCCATATGGAATTTTGCACACTGATTGGCTATTCACTGAGATGCAGAGACATAGCTAGATTGTGCTGGGTGGATCTGCTACTGAGGCAAAAATCGATTTCATGGATGACATGAGGGCTAGAGAAATTTTAAAAAGTGTGGTTAAAGAGATTTCCTACTTTACAGTCTCAGAAAATAAAAGTACCAGGGGAAAAGGTAGTTTTTCACATTGAATAATTTTAAAATATCATAAAATAAGAGCATGTTTAGAAGGAAAGCGTTGTCAAGGTGTTTCATTTGGTAGTACCGTGTATTGAACAGATATAAGATGATAACAGTGGTTTCCTTGGCATAATTCCTTTCTCTACTGGTTCAGATATTACTTGATATATGCTGAGAGCCTTTATTCACATACTTTTTGTGTTGTTATACACCAACCTATTAAAATTCAACCCATTTTTCAAGGAATAGCACTGTGTATTATATTTCTCTGTGATTATGCTCTTTCATGAGATCAATCCTGTCTGAGTCAGTCTCTGAGTAAGCATAAGATATTGCATTTTTTTGAGTTGGAAGTCACCACAGGACCAGCCTAAATCAAAACACTCATTTTAGAGTTGAAAGAAGTCCCAACAGATTACATAACCCATTGCCCAGCTGGGACCAAGATTTTTGTCTGCATCACCGTTAATGCTCTTTATAACTATTAATGCTATATTACTTAGTGCTTAGATAAATACTACTTTGCATTTGTCAGTTTTAAAATGTGCTTTTAGGGACACCTGGATGGCTCAGTCAGTTAAGCATCTGCCTTCAGCTCAGGTCATGATCTCAGGGTCCTGGGATTGAGTCCTGCATCAGGCTCTTTGCTCAGCGGGGAGCCTGCTTCTCCCTCTGCCTGCCTGCTCCCCCCTTCATTCTCTGATAAATAAATAACTAAATAAAGTCTTTTAAAAATGTGGTTTTATATTCTCTTCCAAACTAGAAGCTTCTTGAAGATAGGAGTATGGTCTCCCTTGATATATGCACAAAGATCGGCACAGTGGTTACTATACAGTATACTATACAGTTGATAATATCTGCAATAAGAGAAGTCTTGTATATTAGTTAGCAATTGCTATAATAATTCTTTTTTTTTTTTTTAAAGATTTTATTTATTTATTTGAGACAGAGAGCATGAGAGGGAGGAGGGTCAGAGGAAGAAGCAGACTCCCTGCCGAGCAGGGAGCCCGATGCGGGACTCGATCCAGGGACTCCAGGATCATGACCTGAGCCGAAGGCAGTCGCTTAACCAACTGAGCCACCCAGGCGCCCCTGCTATAATAATTCTGTGTAACAAACTCTTCCAAAACTCAGTGGCTTATAACAACAGTCATACATGGGTTACCTATATTTGGGTTGGTTGCAGATTGGCTGATTTAGATTTTGATTGGCTGGCTCTGCTGCAAATTTGGGTCCATTTGGGCTTGGTGTCTGCCTGTGGGTGTGGTTCAGGTCTACTCCAAGCATAGTGATTGTATAGTCCAAGCTGAATGGGAACTACCCAAGGGAAGCTCATCTTGTGTGATGGCTGAGGTGCAAGGGGCAAGTTCAATGGCCCTTATACATTTCCAACCTCATTTTGCATCACTGCTGCTAAGATCCCATTGGCACCCCAATGTTCATAGCAGCAGTGTCTGCAATAGCCAAACTGTGGAAAGAGCCGAGATGCCCTTCAACAGATGAATGGATAAAGATGTGGTTCATATATTCAATGGAATATTACTCAGCCATCAGAAAGGATGAATACCCAACTTTTACATCAACATGGATGGGACTGAAGGAGATTATGCTAAGTGAAATAAGTCAAGCAGAGAAAGTCAATTATCATATGGTTTCACTTATTTGTGGAACATAAGGAATAGCATGGAGGACATTAGGAGAAGGAAGGGAAAAATGAAGGGGGGGAAATCGGAGGGGGAGACGAACCATGAGAGACTATGTACTCTGAGAAACAAGCTGAAGGTTTTAGAGGGGAAGGGGGTTGGGGCGATGGGTTAGCCTGGTGATGGGTATTAAGTAGGGCACGTATTGCATGGAGCACTGGGTGTTACACAAAAACAATGAATCGTGGATCACTACATCAAAAACTGATGATGTATTGTATGGTGACTAACATAATAAAATAAAATAAAATAAAATAAAATAAAATAAAATAAAATAAATGATCCCATTTGTCAAAGCCAGCCATATCCCTGTGGCCAAAGTAAACATGTGAGAAGTTCTTTTGATCCACCATGAGGCTAAAATAAATCCCATGAATCAAAGGAAGAAAAGAATAACTGAATAGTAATCTACCACAATCATGATCCTGTATTCTGAAGTCATTCGCGCTGTTGCTCAGACTCTCTATACCCTTGAAAGTTTCTTAAGAAAGAAAAGAAAGAGTTGAAAGGTGACACTACTGCCAGTTGTTAACCTTGTTCCTTGGGTGCTTCTAAAGCGCTCCTAGCGCCTAGACTTTGCTGCCCCAAATGATCCGGACAATACCTACTTTCCTTGTTCACACTGGTTTTCCCAAGTCTGAAAGTCAAAAGTCTGTTGGTTGCAAGTAATGAAAATCCAACAGAATTAACACAACAGCAAAAAGAGATTTATTAGTAGAGCAACTGTATCAGTTTGCTAGGGCTAATGTGCTAGAAAGTACCGCAGAATGGGTGATGTAAACAATATAAATCTACCGTCTACAAGTCCAAGGTGTTGGCAAGATTAGTTCCTTTTGAGGGATAAAAGGAAGAAGTTGTACTTCCTTCTTTTTGTCTTACAGATGGTATCTTCAGTTTACATGGTCTTCTTCCTGCATGCATGTCTGCCTCCAAATTTTACCTTTTCATAAGAACACTAGTCATATTGGATTAGGGCCTAATGACCTCATCTTAACTTTATTACCTCTGTGAAGACTGTATCTCAAAATAAGGTCACATTCTGAGATACTGGGTTAGAACTTTGACATATGGATTTGCTGGGGAGGGGATAGGACACAATTCAACCTATTACAGGGACCATAGGTTGGTTTGCCTGGAACAGTTCCAGTTGATACTTGTTTCCTTGGAGTAATTACTAATAGTGTCCCCTTTCAGTGTCAATAATGTGCCAGTTTGAGTGGTAAATTACACGATCCTTTCATTAGGAGTGTACAGAGGTACATCATTAATTGCAGAGGTGTCAGGGGGAGATTTTGACCAGAACCTGGAAACAATCTGTTAATACAATGTTTATTCTGTGTTCTATAGTCATATTATTCATATAAAATTGCTTTTTTTAACCAGACTGCACCTGTGATTTCTATCCATACGGGTACTTAAGAGTTTAAAAGCAATAGATTCTTAAATTTAAAAAATGTGAATGTAATATCTATATAATACACATATATAATATATATTACATATGTTATTATATATAATGTATATGTTATACATAATGTGTATTATATATAAATATATGTATACACAAACATATATATCTGTGAATTTATATAGCATTTCCCTTTAAGGACTTAAACTATTTTGTGTCCATCAGTTCCCACAACATTTCTCTAAGCAGTTATGGGAGTGAAATTTATAAGCACTTATTATACTTTTATACCTGATGAGAACAAGACAATATGGCAGTGCTCTTTACATGATAGAGGCAGGACACACAGATGCCTTCTGTTCTAACCAAATGTTCTTAGTTAAACAGATTCCTAGGCACAGCTAAGTCAGCTCTTTGAGCAAACCAAGATCCTCTTAGACCCCATCTTATCCAAAGGAAATTTGGGGATTTTCAACAAACAAAGAAATAAAAGCAGATAAAGGGGATCTTGGATAATTTAAGAAACAAATGAAGATGAGATAAGAGGCTTTTAGGACTGTCCCTCTCAGGTGAGGGGACCAACTAAACAGTGAAAGGGAGGGGACCTGTGGTCTTAACGCACAGAGGAAATGCCTCTCTGAAAACAAGTTCTGGAGATGTGCAAATGTGATCTCAGGAAGGAGAGGGCAAGAGAGGCTTTAAGGTCGGGCTCTTTCCTGGCTTCTGTTCTTAGAGGCCAGAGATACTGAGTTTGCATTAGCAGGAGAGCAAGGGGTTGGAAGGAGGAGTCCAGGACTCCCTGCTCCTGTCTCAGCGCCCCTGGACATCGTATCAGGACTCATCATAAAGACACATTTTTCACATTTCAACATAATGACTTTTCTAGCAATTAGGTAAGTGCTTTTGAAAAAGTAGGATTTGCATTTAAGTGTGTGACTAAAACATCAAGTTAAATCCAGTTGTAATGAAGACCACTACCACAGAAATATATTGGTGCGAGAGAATTCTCCAAAACTCAGCCAGATCCCATTCTCCTTCCCCCAGCTCTCAGTGTCTACCCACATCTCTTTAGCTCTGAAATATCTTTTTCTTTCTTTCGTTCCTATTCTTCTTTCTTTCTCTCTTTCTCTCTTTCTTTCTTTCTTTCTTTCTTTCTTTCTTTCTTTCTTTCTTTCTTTTTCTTTCTTTCTTCTTTCCTTCCATCTACATCTGTAGATATACAGATACCAAATCAACCTGTTGAACACTGACCCTTTTTTCGAGTCCCACACTTTCATTTCCAGCTGTCTGTGGGACAGTTTGCATATGTTGTTCTCACTTCAGATGCAGTATTGCTAAAAATTATAATCATCATTCTTCTCCACAAGCTGGTTTCCTTTTTGAAATTCTGAATTCTCTCAATATTACTACCATCTTTCTGCATCTTAGCATCATCCTTCCTCCTTATCTTTTAATTGTCCCGCCCATACCTGCTGATCAAATCTGTTGCTTTGTTTTTCTTTGTGACCCTGTTCAAGATCATATCACTGGTAAATCCCTTGGTTTGAACTCCCCCAGTCCCTTCAGAGTGGTAACAGAGGGAGAATCCAAGGTTTTGGACATTAACTATCACTTAGACTGTGCCTAAAGACCTCAGTCCTCGGAAATAAATTATTTCATCCCTCTTAAAGGAGCTCCCCAATTCCCAGCCCCCAAATAACCAACCTCTCTCATTTTACCCTGGGGACCAAGTGCTTGTTAAAGCCAGTCTGGGAAGGCCTGCATGCCATGATTTTAGCCACTCCTGAATTTGAAGCCTGGATCCACCATTCCAGAGTCAAACCCTGGTCCCCAGTGGGGCCTAACAAGGAACTGAAATCCCTCTGTGAACCTAGAGAGGAGCTCAAACTAGTCTTGAAGTGACAAGACACAGATAATGTTACTTTCCCTATATCTCATCAAAATCAGAATCCTTATTGCATTCCTTTGCCCTCCCTCTCTTTGCAGTTTGTGGGCATTTCACTAAAACATGCTCTATCTCTCACCTGACCCCTGGCTTTCCTTGCACTGTGCTTTGGGCCTTGCCTCCTAAATGCCCTAGCCCACTTTATATCTTCCAGAATAAAGGTCATCAAATTCCAAATGATAGAGGTCACATCAGGTCACATAGAGGTCAAATCAGACATCTACAGGGTCCCCTTGATAGATCGGGAGGAGAAGAACTCTGACTGCTGCCCCATCCAACTCCCCTGACCAGCAGTAAGTAGCTACAACCGGTCGTCACCTTTTTTCCTTAACAGCAGTTAAGGTTACCTCTTCAGAGAGGGGGGAATGATGAAGGATAGTTGGAAGGCAGGCAGGCAGGGACAAGGCCCTCCCCCCCACCAAGAGGAAGCCACCTCTAGATAGATTTTACACCACCCTGGAAGGAGCCCTCCACCCTTTCCCATGTGACAAAAACCTGATTGGATGACAGGCTCAGGGAGGGTTAACCAGATTGAAACAGCTCTCTAACAAGCCCATAAAAAGCCTTAGACTTAGAAACTCCGGTGGCAAACCTCTTGGGTCCCCTCCGTCCTTGGGATCACTTTGCTATCAATCAATAAACCTTGCTTTGCTGCCCACTAAAAAAAAAAAAAAAAAAAAAAAATCCTATCTCCCTTTCATTCACTCTACTTCCGGCTCTGTTCAAACATTGAGTCACTGCTCCCCTGCACCATGGTGCCCACCTCCTAACTGAGTTCCCTGCCTACAGATATTTTTCCCTAGACCAGTCTATTTCAGGTCAGATTGATCTTTTAAAAATCTTTTTAAAATAAAAATCTTAAAAAAGTATAAAACCTTTGACATGTTTCCTCTGTTCAAACACCTTCAATATCTCTCTATTACTAACAGAATAAAGTCTAAGTTCTGGAACTGGCAACCAGAAATTTCTGTTATTTTAGTTTCCTCTCTAGCTTCTGTCTTATACTTTACATTATTCAGGTAAAAAATGTGATTTAATACTGATTTTTCCTTTAGCCCCTTACAAAAATGAGATATTTAATAATGATTTGCATCTTCTGAAAACATCTTGCTAAAATAAGATTTTATAAAAATGATTTGTATTTCTTGATTTTTAATCTTAAATACATTCTAGAGATTAAATTTTCAATAATATTTTTAATTTATTAAATGTGAAAACTTACAGATTTATTTGAGTGAAGAGTCTATATACTTCACTGGCTTACTATTTTGGTACTATTTTAAGTAGAAGAAGTGATATGATGTGTTCTTCACTACCTGGTCAAACACTGACCTTTAAGTTGACCCAGACCACATGAGGATGTGATAACATAAGTCTTTCTCTAATGATTCTTTATTGAAATGAAGGCTTTCTAGAATAGATGTGTCCTGAGTCACATCTGTGTCAGAGTTCCCATTTACAAGGTGCATTCAGTGCACTCCATAATTTGTATAATTTTTATCTCTATTATTCTGTAACCCACATTCTCTCTGGTCCAGGAAAGCCTCACTGTCCCCACTTGCACAATGAAGTAAGGAAATTAAGGCCTTGCTGAGGTTGATGAGCATGGAAATAAAAAAGGCAAGTCAGATATGAGAATTATTTCATAAGAAAAATTGACAAAATTTATTACAGATTGGTGATAGGGGATGAAATTCCAGGTTGCTTATGAGAATTGTAGTACTGCTGACCTAGAAACAGGGAATTAAGTGTCAGAGGTTGACTTAAAAAGAAAGATGATGAACTTAGATTTAAACATATTTAGTTGAAATTGTGTGATCATAGAATGCCCAAGCATGGGGAAAGAATTTAAGATTTGAATGGTTAGGACTGTAACTGTCAATTAAAGGTTATAAGATTAGAGGCAATAATTAAAATCATGAGAGTAAATAAGATCATTCAAGAAGGGACTATAAAATAAGGAGAACAGAGGGCTGAGAACTTTCAAAAAAATTCCATTGTTCCTCAATCTAGGTGCAGTATCTAATCAAATATATTCACTTATAACTTCATCTCTATCTCATTGGTATTTTAACTACCGGTCTTGCCCTACTTTTTCAGTTTTTGCTAAAATCTCAAGTTAAAAGAATCTGCATCTCCTTGATTTCCATTAGCTTTTCTGGATTCTGACCATACCATTGACTTGAACTTTTGCATTTCATTTCCTTCCCTGGTCTTAGTTTCTCATCTACTGTTCATGTTTGATACTGTGATAGTCTTACACTATGGGTAAGAAGAGAAAAAGAAAAAAAAAAAAAACAACTAGTGGAAGATGGGGAAGAGTGGCTATAAAAATTTGAGTACCAGAATTGTGAGGCATAATGGAAGTCAAGAGGGAAGGAAGAAGACAATTCAAAAACTCTTGAGGGCTTATATTATCAAATACAATATCTATGTCATAAGAATGTCAGCAAATTATAGGACCATCAGAGAGACTGCTATGGACTGAACTGTGTCCCTCCCAAATTCATATGTTGAAGCCTTAACCTTCAATGTCATGATATTTGGAGATGGGTCCTTTGGGAGATAATTAAGTTTATGTAAGGGCACGAGGATGAAGTCCTCATGATAGAATTAGTGCCCTTATAAGGAAAGACACTAGAGAGCTTGCTTCCTCCTCCTCTCCCTGTCACTCACAACACAGCAAGAAGACAGCCGTCTATAGGCCAGGAAGAGCCCCACCAGAGAACCTAATTGGTCAGATCCTTGATTTTGGAATTCCCAGCCTCTAGAACCATGAGAAATATTGTTTAAGTCACCCAGTCTATGGTACTTTGTCAGCCTGGGCTGACTAATATAGGGACTTTCATTATTTCACTTAGGCTTCCTATCAAAAATCATACTTCAATGTTGATATTTCAATGTTCAATAAAAACTGACAAAGTGAAGCTCTCATGGCATTGTAATTTATCAATTTATCAATTATAATTTATCCGTTACTTTTGGCTTCTAAGATCAGAACTAGCAAAACTCAATATTAACTAGAAGATCTCTCATTAATTTCTGTTGTAGATGCTTTTGAGTAACTTGCAATGTAACATTCATGGTTTCATGGTAAACAAAAAAGATCTATTACATTTGACTTGTAAAAATTATGAAAGACCTTTTAAAAGATGCCTAGTCGTGGAAAATGCACAAATCTAGTATGCCTCCATGGTCAATATGCCATAGATTAAGGATTTAGTTATTCCTGGATGGTTCAAGCAATGTAAATGTAGATTTTGTGCCTATTTTGTATCTTTCTAAAACCATGGTAGACTGCTGATCAGGTGTGTTCCAGCACTATTATTTTAAACGCATCCTTAGATACCTTATCCTTTTGCTACTCTGTTCTCTACCCTTCAAAACATAGTAAACTACATTCTCTTTTGAGCTGTTCTAGTAATAACTGTCATTTCAGCTTAGCAGAGGCTCCGTAATACCCTAAAATCTGACAATCCTGTAATCCTTTAGCTTAATACCCACCTGTGAACTCTCTGGAACTATTGCCTGCTGATAGTGGTATTGACCACTACCTTATGTCTGATTGCACAGATAATGTAAATTACTAACAAAATTCTCATATTCTCATATTTTGAGTTGTAGTGCATTAAGTCCTGATATGAATTTTTTTTTTCAATACAGGATTTTGCTGGAGCCTCATGTGCCCTTTTTGGATTTGGTTTTGATAATATATTATTGTCAAAGAAATTTCCACAAAGTTCAGGAACCCCATGGATTAAAGAGGAAATGAGTTACATTATCACTTTGTCCCATCTTTTCTTTCCTGCTCATTCTCTATGGTACCATCATGGCTGTTAGAGCGGTTGAGACCTATGGGTTTCAGGGCATGAAGGAGTTTTTACCTAGGCGATCAACATCAGCTTTTAGCTTGTTTTCATTACATACCGCATAGGGATTAAAAGTGTTTTCTGACCCAAGGTCTATGGTCTCCTTTTAATCCCCAGTGATTTGTTCCATTTGGAAAAAGAGCTTCTGAATTTTATCAAGTAGTGTATAAAAAACTATAGAGTGATTCATGTTTTCGTGTGTGAGTGAAGACTTTTATACATACACACTAGGATGAAGTCAATGCTCCTTTTCTCAATAATAAGCAAAGCAAACAAACAAAAAAAACCACAATCTGAATCACTGCAAAAATGACTCAGGAGAATAACTTGATATTGGTACCAAGCCTTGTTTTAATATGCAGTGAAATGGGATGACTATAATTTTTCAAAGACAAAGGTAGGGCAACCTAATAACTTCCAGAGAACCTTGTCATGACCATTAGAAACAGATGTCCTAAATCGGAGAGTGAAGTTAATTCACAAAGGTTCACAGATGATCTGCAAGGTAAATCTTAGCAATTCGGCATTTGAGGTTAATAGCCAAACTACCAACTTTTCTCAGAGGTCTCTTCTTGCCCCCCTTCTTGCCCTCCTTTTGACTTCCCTCCACCCATAGGCCTTTTGGTCTCTGTTTCAGTGTTTCTTCTTTCTTTCTATCCCTGTTGAAATACATATTGTATGGTTGTTCAGTTTAGAGTTTTATGCTTTTTTTTAAAAAGATTTATTTATTTATTTTAAGGACAAAGAGAAAGAGTGAGCACACAAGAGTGGGGAGGAGCAGAGGGAGAGGGAGAGAATCTCAAGCCGACTCCCTGCTGAGCTCGGATCTTGAGTGGGGCTGGATCCCACTACCCTGAGATCATGACCTGAGCCGAAACCAAGAGTCAGTTGCTCAACCAACTGAGCCACCCAGGTGCCCCATGCTCTTTTTTAGTTTAAAAGGTGAGTAAAACCTTTAATATTTCTCTTTCTGAAAAAAAAAATACCTTCACATTGAATTTAATTTTTTTCAGTAGAAGGAATAAACAGAAGGAGCAACATGTGCGAAATATAAAGTGATGAAAAGAAGTGGAAAAAAGAACAATGCAGAAGAAAATGAAGGAGGATGGGCGAAAGAAGAAACATGAAATGGGTATGAAATGGGACAGGCAGAAAGACAGGAGAGAAAGTTTAGGTGGTGTTGGGATGATGGGAAAAATGGGTTAATGAGATTGGAGGAGGGTCAGGTTCAAATTTGGCATATTTGGTTTAACAACATAGACCCAACTTTTAATTCTTTCTAATTTACCACTTTTTACATTCTCTCAAATTATTTAAAATGCAGTGTTGGATAGTTTAAATTATTTAAAATGCAGTGTTGGAAGCACCTTTAAATGAGGCTCTTAATTACTTACACTGTTGGTTGTTTAAACTGTTAATGCTGAGAAGGGTTAGGACAAAAAGTAAAATTTTTCTCCCAGTATAATTCACGCATGCTTAAGTCAGAGTACAGAAAACAGAACTCTTGACGTTTGATAACCAAATGGAGTTTCTACAATGCAAGTATCATTTTATTGCCTTCCTTACACCAAAAAAACTCTTCTTTTGATAAGAAGTATTAACATTTTCAATAGTATGCCTACTTTTTGTAAAACCTCTATTTCCAAACAACTTTAGTTTGGACACACATACAATATGACATCTTTTGATATGAAAATGCCCATACAGTCCTCACTCACACTCATTAACATATCCATCATTGCTGAAAGTTTCCTTCAGCTCTTTGGTAATTCCCCACCATGTTTCTTTTCTTCCATGCTCCCACTATATCTGAGGCCACCCTGGTCACTATATATGAGTTTGCCTTTCCTAGAATTGTATGTATACAGAAACAAACAATATGTACTCCCTTTTATCTAATTTCTTTCCCTCATCTTCATTATTCTGAGAGACATCCCTGTCATAGTGTTATCAATAGTTCATTCCTTTTTATGGCTAAGTACTATCTCACCATCTGAACATACCGTAGTTTATCTATTTGCTTGTTGATGGACATGTGGGTGGTTTCTAGTTTTGGCTATTGCAAATAGAACTTCTGTGAACATTTGTGTACAAGTTTCTATGTGAACATATGTCTTTCTTTTTCTTGGGTAAATATCTAGGAATAGAATGACTAGATCATATGGGAGATTTCTTTTTAAAGAAAGTCCCAAGTTTTGCAAAGTGGTCAATCATCTAAATTCTCACCAGCAGTGAATTAGAAGTCTCATTTGCATTGATATTTTGATCTCTTTCAAGCCATAACTAATTCTAGGACACCTTTTAATCTAGCAAACCACTTTGCAACCACTTTGCAACGTTCAATCAGGTTTGTTAAAGTAACTCTTGCTCATTTTCTCAAGTCTCTATAATTTGAGAACCCTGGAAAAATTTATGCCAAATTTGAATGCCATTACAATTTCAGGAAGTAAATTATACATCTAAATTAAAATTTTAAGGAATCTTTGTTTAAAGAAAGACCAGAGAAATACTCATTGATATCTGATGGATAGGAAAGATGATGACTATTTAGGTTTGATAGACACATTTTATCAGATACTACTAGGAAACCAATGGCTGTGCTAGTTTGGGAACCAAGATTAGCATTCTCCCAATCATTTACATTTTGTGTTGTTCTAAATTTATCAGGTTTTGTTTGGTCAGATAGCAAAAATTAGGACTGACTACTTCCAAAAGAATCTTCTCTGCTTCTCACTAGGTAGAATTATTCTAAATTAAAAATATGATACCCATGAGATACATATGAGTCCTGCAGGCTCAGTGATAACCTCAGATATATTTGGGAGAAGGTATTTATGATTCTGATTTAGATAAGATTAGGTTAGAATTGGATATAGAGAGGATATACCCAACATTCTTAGCAGTGGAATCAGCACTGTTTTGTTTAATCAATCACAAAACCCATTCATATTTGAGAACCTCCACATCAGAATTTAAATATTTTGGTTTTTCCTCTCTTTCCTTCTCTCCCATTCAATTATTTGTAGTAAGTCAAGGATTGCATCAATTCCATCCCAAACCTGTATTAATACTGTTTTACTAAGGATCTTTAGACATTTCTTAAGGTTTTTTTCTTCCTTAATAGTTAGTTTTTTTAGCCAGAAAGTACTTCCTAAGCAAAACAAAGTCTCCTGGACCATCCCATGTGAGACACTGAAGTGACTGACCTGCTAAAACAGAGTTTGTTTAGAGTAATTATCAAAGGACATTCTCATTTAGAGTATGAGCCATTCGGTAGATACAGGTATTCTTAAGAAGTTTCCTATTTCCACCTTGGTAGTTTTTCCTGGAGTATAGAAATATCTAGACTAAATAGGATGGAACTTATGGAGTTATGAAGACTTGGTATTTATTAAATATTAAAATTGTCCCTTAGTCTAATTTATTGCTTTTGAATCATAGAAGGGAGCACGCCCAGAGGTAAGCTTTGGGGCATTTAAATAGTGCTTGTATTAGATTTTCCCTTATTAATTTAAAACATTGGCATCTATATCACAGGCTTTCTATTCATATCCGTCTCTGACATCATCCTGCCTGACTTTAGCATACACATGGAAGGAACAGCTAAGAGTGTGACCTTTCAACTTAGGGCACTTCTCATCTTCAGTCTCCATCTCTTCCTCAATATCTGAGCCACAGGCTCCCATGAACATACCACTGGCCCTAGGTAGGAGCATAAACAGCTTCACCTACAAGCTCATTAATTCAAATATACTACTCTAACATCACAATCTCCTTTCTCCCCAGTGAGCTTACCACTCTGATCACTCTGACCTCATTTGCACCTTCAGTCCATGGATTGTCTGTTTTCTTCCAATTCATTGACCCCTGCCTTTCTTCTCTTTCTGCCATCTTACACACATTAAATTCTCCTCCACATGTAACATTTTGTTTCACCTATCTGGAAAAACCCCATTGAAGATGAACCTGGTACACATATTTTCTGCATCTTCATCTGAATCATAGAGCACTCTCGGAGAATGCCATACGTTATTGGTTTCACAGCCCATTTTTGACAATGACTTCAAATGGACTCTCAACACTGCATGCCATTTTCTTAGGTCAACATGCTTCTGCATTACACTGGCGGAGGGACTGATCTTAAGTGGAAAGAGAAATGGCTTCTTTGTTATAATGGGAGGCACTATCCTAGGATGGGTAAAGCAATAGATATTTTTGTAAGTTGACAAAGTGAAGATTAAATCAAAATGGCTTCTTATTTTTTTTAGAAGGATAACCATCCCATAATTAAGGGACAAACATTAGCTAAACCACAGATTATTTTATATGTCGGATTAGTCTTTTCTGCAAAGACAGATTATTGACATTGTTTTCTATCTGTCTGTTATAAATTGTTCTCCATAACAGGTTAATTGAGAAATTTTTGTTTAAGTTTTTATCATAAATATTTGTTGAAGCATGTAGTTTCATGTCTCAAAGCAGTATTTTGACAAATGAGGAATAGCTATAGCAGATACAGTAAGCTGGAAAATTGAAGTTTTGAGCTCTTTCCTTCCAATTCATCTTTCAACTGATAGTCCTAAAACATCATTTTGATCATATCACTTCTCTTCTATAAATATACCAGGGGTCCCATTGCCTGCTATATCATGTTTCAAAACAATGAAACATGGTTGTTGAAGCCATCCATATTTGATCCCACTCAACCTATTCAACATTATATTTTTCCATATGTAACCTTATTCTAAATGCTTCTGGTCCGGTCCATTACCTGTCCCCTAATTATCTCCCACTATGTCTCTCTCTTTATGAATCTATACTAGCCAGCTTGACTTGGGAGCTGAGCAGCAACAAACAGGTAGTAATAGGTAGAGAGGGAATTTTCCCATCCAAAACCAGCTAATTCATAATCATGAGGTAGAATCAGCCCATGACCTTAAACATAACATCTGGGAAGATGAATGTGGATATGGTAAAGAAGAGAACATGGTTTGGGAACCTGGGTGGCTCAGTTGGTTAAGCCCCTGTCTTCAGCTCAAGGTATGATCTCAGGGTCCTGGGATCGAACCCTCAGTAGGGAGCTTCTCCCTCTCCCTCTGCCTGACGCTCCCCCTACTTGTGCTCTCTCACTCTGTCAAATAAATAAATAAAATCTTAAAAAAAAAAAAGAAGAAGAAGAAGAGAGAGAACATGGTTATACTAGGAAAGAGTTTCCAGAGCTGAATTCCAGGGAGGTCATTAAGATTGGACATAATAATAATTTAAGCTATTAATCATCACATATTTTGTTCTGTGGTCATTCCCTTTGGGCTAGAGGTAATGATTCTCAGGTCAGCCTGAAGGAAAAAGATACCAAATTCTCAACCCTTAAATTGAAAATGTCATGGTCTATTTCTCAGTTGTAATAGAGAAAATAGAGAAAAGTTTGAAAGTGAGCCGCTTATATCCACACCTCCCTAACCTATCTTCCATTCCTTCACTCCTACCCACAGACTTAAAAAAACAAAACAAACCAAAACAACAACACAAACAAACAAAACAGCTTTCAAGCTAAAGTGGAGCTGTGCTGGTAATGAGACAAGAAGGGTTAGAAGTGAGCCTGGGTGCTCAGCACCATTTATTCTACTCCCCTGGGAGAAGATTTTGTAAGGAGTAACACGATGAAAATTTGGTTTGCAGATCCCATTCTTGTCTGCCATTAACAGCCTACAGAGATGATGGGGAGAGGTGTTAGCAGTAGACTGTCCCCTGACAACCCCAGCTCTTCCAAGGACACCAGAAAAGTGTGGCAGAATCATTGAATTATGTACTGTCTTCAAGAAGGACATGGAAGTGCTGATGAGGGGCTGGTGAATCCCAAGAGGTCCAGAATTCAGGGAGAGAAGACTGTAAAAGACCTGATTTTGCTTGGTGACTAGACACTGTGGCCAAAGTGCAGACACCTCTGAAGAGGCTTGTCAGTGATGGGGACTGAAATGGTAGAGATTGGCATACAACAAGGCGATTATATTTAGGGTGGGATGTCAGCATGGGATTGGTACTAAGCAACCATAAGGAGAGAAACCCTTCCCACAGCCCTACAGCTGTTGTACAAATCAGTAGGAGATTAGAATGAACTCTAGCAAGGTAAGGAGAATATCAGTTCTATCTTTGAAACTAACAATTATCACCCTTCACTGACTGAAAAATCCTGAATCTGGATTGAGTGTACCTGAAATTAACCAGATAAAGTTTCTGACTTCCCAGTGGAAAGTTAGGATAAGGATACTTTTCAGTTATAATATAACTGAAAAAAAATTTGCATTTTGGTACATATCAGTTTTATAGGCTGTCGTGTATATGAAATGCATTCTAGTTCCAACCAGAAGCCTCAACTTTATTGAAACATTAGGGAAGTGTGGGCTTAGCTGTAAAAATTTGTAGCATGACAGATTTTGTTGAAATGTGTCTTCCTCACCTGGCTCTGGTTTTCTGACAAGGGCCATACACATGGTGGCTTTCACCTCAAGGTTCCCTAAAGGCAACACTGGGCGCTGACCTGAAGCTCCCTCTCCTTTGTTTTTCTAAACCTTACTCTCAGTGTGTCTTTCCTCTGTCCTAAGACCTCCCGTCTCTTGTTCAACATATCCTTAATGAATTCACTTTCTCTACACCTACTTCATTTTTAGTCTTCGCCTATGTTTTCTAAACGTATTAATGAATATCAATATGGAGTAGGACCAGAAAAATACAAGGTGATACAATAGATTTAGATTCAGTCTCTCAGGGAAGGTTTGATGAGTGGATATGAGCTATCTTAATAAAATGTAAGAAGTGATCTATTAGCATTATTGTCCAAGTGTGTAGTAATAGAGAATTATCACATGTATAATTCTGCCTAGTTAAATCATAGAAGATTTTCACAAAAGGTAAAATTTTAGCTGGTTATAGATGGCTGAGTAGAATTTCCAGGTCAATGAAAATGGAAAGGACATTCAAACAGTATTGCAAGTTATAAAATGTATTTTAAAAAGTATAAAAGTTAGTAAGGCTATTATTAATTTTTTAATGTCAAAGAAGGAATATAACTTGTGATTTTAAGTATAAACCAACAAAGCGACAAAATAACGAAGAAACTATGGAAAAACATTTAGGAGCACAGTGGAGCATTGGCGGTAGGATGACTGGATAGATTTGAGGGGACAAATCAAAGAAAAGTCAGAGATGGAAAAGAGCTGAACCATTGGTGGGGAGAGTGATAGAACCCAGCTAGGCCTGGGAGTTCTAGAGTATAGGAGACCTGGGTCTTATTTCCCAGGCAGAAACCATGAAGTTGATAAGGTCCAATTATTTCCTACCCTTTTGTAGTATGGTGACAATACAGTAGGAATGATAGACAGCCTTGTTTAGATAGAGTGGCTATGACTAGGCAGCATATTTCCCACAGTCCCTGTAGACAGTCCTAGACAGTCCCAGGGTGACTTTTCCTATGCTTTTGCAAATGGCATGGGCATTATGGTAGAGAGGGAGCTGAGGAATTGAAAAGGGCTTATTATTTAAGATTATGGTAATGGAAGACTACAGCCAGAAGTAGATGGGCTGAAGGACTGATACCACATGGGGATGGGGTCATCTCCATGGAGGTCAGCAAAGAAGACTGAAAATTGTCGGTATGATGCCAGCCAACTGATGGCCAAACATCTCCCCTAGATTCATATTGAACCCCTAAATAGTGACCATAAAAATATATACTGTACTGAGGAAAAAGATTAGGTAGGAAAAATCCTGAACTAACTCTGTTTAACCACAGATGACTGAATTTAGCCAGAACTGGCTAAGCCTTTGTTTTCTACTATGTGGAAAAATGAGAATTTGAAAGAGAAATTGTTAGAGTAAGAAAAAAAAAAAAAACTACTTTTCTATAATGAATATGAGGCTTCAAAAGCAAACTCAATGTATATATTGCCAGAAACAGGTAAAGATCAATGTAAAAATAACTGACCTTTGGGAATAGGTCCAGAAGCATAATATTCATTGAACGTAGTCAAACCTAGAGTTTGATTCATGAAAACCAGAGTTACTCAGAAGAGATCAAGGCATGTCTACTTTGAAAGACTGTCAGGTGTTAAAAGTTTTTATAGTGCTAGAATAGTCCATTAGACCTTGAACAGACAGGGGGGACTTCTGTTGCATTTCAGTCTTCCTCCCATTGGTAATGGGCATGAGTGGGGCATGACATGGATATGATGGAATTGAACAAAATCTCAGCTAGGGGCACCTGGCTGGCTCATTTGGTAGCATGTACAACTCTTGAGCTCAGGATCATGAGTTTGAGGCCCATGTTAAGTATAGAGATTACTTAAAAAAAAAAAAGAAAAAAGGACAGCTACCTTAGCTAGAGGTAAAAGGAAATCAAGGGGCTTTTGGGTCAACTTTAGGTTCAGGATTCAAATACCACTCCTAGCTTCGCCAGTAACTAATAGCTGCAGGAAAGTCTCTGTTTCCTCAGCTATAAAAGCTAAAGGGTTGATCCATGACGTTTCTTTAATTTTAAGTGTTTGGGAATGTTAGGTAGGAGGCAATGTGTATAACAACAGACATAAAAGTATAAGCTTTACTTTTCAGTAATTAAAAATCATGAATGGGACTGCTTTTATTTTCCATTTTCCCTTTGGGGCTCTAAATAAACAAACATAGAAAAAGTCAGACATTTGGCATGCCTATATCCTTGACCTCTGGTCCAGGGAACACTTAAAATTTAGAATAATTAGAAAAAAAACCCTCAAATTGAAAATAACCCTTAATTTTTTTTTAAATTTTATTTATTTGACAGAGAGACACAGCGAGAGAGGGAACATAAGCAGGGGGAGTGGGAGAGGGAGAAGCAGGCTTCCCGCAGAGCAGGGAGCCCGATGCGGGGCTCGATCCCAGGACCCTGGGACCATGACCTGAGCCGAAGGCAGACGCTTAACGACTGAGTCACTCAGGCGCCCCAATAACCCTTAATTTATTTCAATGCCCACTCAATGTGATTTCTCCAAGATGAGAAAACAGTTGGAGCATAGTGGTGATTGTTGGTTTTGTAGTTTTAGACAATCTGGAAGAGAGGAGGTTAGCACAGTGTTCATTAAATGCGTAATTCCTTCCTTATGCTGAAAAACTTTCCCCTCTTATCTGGATCCTCAATACTCTCTGTACCTTTCTAACTTCCTCACTTAAGTGATGTACTAATGGGCTTAGCTCTACGTGGAATTCCTCTGGCAATGTAGATGGTAAACTATACAGAGAGTAAACTCAGGGGCCTATTGACTTTGATAACAAAGTTCGAAAAAGGAGACCCTTCTTGGTGCTTTGCAAGCAACTACCTATGTAAACACACACACTCAGGTGAATAGCACACTCATCAGAGGCCAGATGGATTAAATACCCTCTTAACTGTGGAAAAGAGGAGCAAATGAATGCAGAGGTGGACAAAATCTCAGAAATAAAAAAAATGAGAGCAACCAGGAAGATAATGTTATATATAACTTCACTGTGGGGAGAACGTCACTTCTGTAGGTAGAATTTTTCTACCAGTGTGTTTTGATGACCAGTGCATACGGGGTTAGAAGAACATTTTGAAATTCATTTTCCTATCATCATTTACAAAATCATTCATTGTTGTGATGTTATTATTCAAAAACAATAACATGTAGTACCAAATATTTTAAGAGAATCTATTCCGTAAGAATACTGGATGCGCTCTTTCTTCCCTCCCCCTGACTCTACCCCTGGCCCCAGGTTAGGTGATCATAAGTATTTATAATAAGCAAATACCACTACTTAGAATTTCTGCAAATAACTCAACTGAGATTTAAACTGGATTATTTTAAAGGTCAATAGATATAAATAGTTCACAGAATGATAAATCCTTGAGATATGAAATCTTGTGCCATTTTCTTCTGAGAATTATTAACAGTTTAAAGTCAGGTGGAAATACAGAAAGTCACCAGCTCTTGGCAAAGGTCAAAAGATGGGGATCTCAAACTCCAATTCTCATTCTTCAAGAAACAGTGCCCTGGAACTTTACATTAGCGCTGAGAAAGTCTCAGTTGGTTTGGATAAGATTCCTCTATACAAACCTTTCAGCACCTCCCACACAAGTTTCCCTCTGCTCACTCCCATGAGCTTTGCTCTTCAAGCTTTGTTTAGAGAGAACCTTCCCTTTGGAATGCTTGCCAAGTGGCTGGAAGCTCTCGGCTTGAATGGCATGGTCTATCCTGGGAAAGGCCGTGTATCCGGGTTGCTCTTGTTTACCTCTACTGGGATCCAGATACAATCTCATCTACTTGTCTCATTGTTTCATCGGGAACATTCAAACCATTTCCCCACAGTGGCTCGTGGTGATCTTGTGAGTTGCTCAGAAGAGCAGTGGGCAGTTGGGTGGCTTTTCTTGACGTGTCCTTGTTAACAGGCTGGCTCGCCTTGTTCTTTTTTTTTTTTTTTTTTTTAAAGATTTTATTTATTTATTTGAGAGAGAGAGTGAGAGAGAGAGAGCACAAGAGGGGGGAGCGGGAGAGGGAGAAGCAGACTCCCTGCTGAGCAGGTAGCCCAATGCGGGACTCGATCCTGGGACTCCAGGATCATGACCTGAGCCGAAGGCAGTCGCTTAACCAACTGAGCCACCCAGGCGCCCCTGGCTCGCCTTGTTCTGAGGTTAGAACACGAGGAAAGGCTGTGCTTGGATGTTAGCGGTGTCTCGGGGCGCCTTGTCCTACAGGCTGGTGCTCATAATAAAAAAGCAAATAGGCTTCTTCCATCTGTCACTGGAATGGAGATCCCGAACAGTGGTAGCATCATTGTTTAGGCCATATTTCCCTCCATAAATGTGAAAATTTCATATTGCAATTCTGATGAAGGGTATGTGAGACAAATATTATGTGCTAACGAACGTTATGTCGGCCCCCATTTTGGCTGTTGCTGTGGCAACTGGCAGTATGAGGCTGTAGCCTGAGGCCACCTTGCTTCAGCTGCATTGCTTATCTTTTCCTTTCTGCTTTCTGTTTGCTTCCCCATTCCACCCTTGCAAACTTTGACCAATGGGGATGGGAGGTAGGCGGTAAATACTCTTTTCTTTCACATCTTTGAGCAGATAATCCGAGGCACATTATACATAGTTCCTCGGAGAGTTCCCAGCTCTGGCTGCCAGATAAAATATAGGATTCCCAGTTAAATCTGAATGTCAAATAAGCAACAGATACTTTTTTTTTTTTTAAAGTAGAAGTATGTCCCAAACATTGCATTGCATGAGACATACTTCTACCAAAAAAAAAGAAAAAAAAGATTGTTGTTTATCTGACATTTAATTTCATCCGAGTGCTCCTATGTTTATTTTCTGAACCTGGCAACCTTATTTCCAATGGAATTGAGACCTAGTTGTCTGTAGCAGTACCCGGGGCAGCAAACCCTGGGATCAGAGTTCCTTCCTTCCTTACTTCATTCCTTCCCAATCCCCCCTCGCCTTCCATCCTTAAAGAAATTACCCATATGCAAGCTTTTGTCTCAGGCTCTATTTTTTGCGAAAGTCAAGCGAATATATAAGGCTTAAAATGAAGCTCTCTGGCTGATAGCTCATTGGGTTGTAAATATATAGACTGTAGCCCACTGAGAATAACTGGGTTTATAATTACTTGTTATTTTCGGAGTAATCCACATGTCATTCAAAGTTCTTGTCTTTTGAATTCTGGATAAGACTGATTACAACTGCCAATGCTCTGTCAAAGTCCAAAGCTGCCCTTTCCCCCACAGATATATGTACTTTCTGAGATGCTTATATCCTGTTGTAAACTCATGATTCTGTGAATTAGTTGGGTTTGTGGATCACCTCACCAACCTGCATATCCTGGTTTTTCCTGCCTACTGATCGCCCAGATGTACAAATCAGCTCTTCCCTCAATTCCCAACAGGGGATCAAAAGCCAACCTAACAAATAAAGTTACACAAAGAATAGGTAAAAGCAGTAAACTTGGTTGCATATTTGGGTTTCAAATCAAACATCATAAATCCTTTTTCTAAAAAGGTGCTTTGCCATCACTGGGAATTGTTTCCTGGGCTTCTTTGTCCATTATAGTGCTTTGTACGGGTCTCCCAATGCCCCTCTTCTCCCTCCCTCCCCAGATCTTCTCTAAATGAATCCCAAGCCCTTAGCACAATGCCAGGCAAAGGGTAAATGCTTGGTAGGTATCTGTTGAGACTCTATAGATGAATGTAGTGCTTTTTATGCACACATTTAACCCAAAACTTGAGTGATGTTTCTTCTTTCCAAAGCACTTATACTTAATTCTATTTTCTTGGAAGTTTTCATTATTGCTAACCACACTCCCCTCCCCAAATACATAATTAAGAATCATCGTAGGATGAGAAGGTAGTAAAAAACATAGAAGAAATCCACCATGTATCAACAGAATATTTCTTACAGCAGGTAATATTCAATAAGTTTATTATTTCTGGGCGCCTGGGTGGCTCAGTTGGTTAAGCGACTGTCTTCGGCTCAGGTCATGATCCTGGAGTCCCGGGATCGAGTCCCACATCGGGCTCCCTGCTCAGCGAGGAGCCTGCTTCTCCCTCTGACCCTCCCCCCTCTCATGTACTCTCTCTCCCTCTCTCTCATTCTCGCTCTCTCAAATAAATCTTTAAAAAAATAAGTTTATTATTTCACTCAAAAACACTCAGAATAAATTCTGTGGATTTAGGTTAAGTAGACTTTTAGTAGAAAAATAGCTATTGAAGAAAACAGCAATGATTACATCTAAGTGCTGATAACCAGAAAAAAAAAAAAGTGTCAAGAGATATATTTTATGGTGGTTGGCCATTTATGAAACTCTTTATTTATGAGATTCTGTTATTTAAGAACCATATGTGAAGTCCAACCACTTGGTTCATAAGAGGGTTCTTTTTTTAAGGAGAAAATTCTCTAAAAGTATATTATTTCATCCCTTCTAGTTTTTCCCCCGGCCTGATAGTTTTAAACTTTATTTCATTTAACTTATTCTTTTTTCTTGGGTTAATTCCTTTGTTCCTGGCTCTAAATTGACAGGCAAATAAATATTTTTTTTTCCAGCTTTATTGAGACATAATTGACAAATAGAAATTCTATGTATTTAAGGTGTACAAACATGATAGTTTGATATATGTGTACATTTTGAAATGATTACCACAATTACATTAATTAACACATCCATCAACTCACATTGTTACCATTTTGAGGGTGTGTGGTGAGAATACTTAATATCTACTCTCAAAAAATTCCAAGAATACATACAGTATTATTAACTACAGCAGCTTGGTGTACCTTAGATCCCCAGAACTTACCATGAGGCTTACATAAAACATCTTACTGAATAATTTTTAATAATAAATCTATTTAAGTGATTTGGTGAGACAAACTGTAGACAAAAGTATTGGAAACCACAGGCATTCTGACATAAGGGTAAATTATCTCTAAAATCATGCCAACAGAAACTTATTTATTGCATCATGGTAAATAATAAAATGAACAATAATATTATAGAACAATATTAAATGTTTCTGCGTACGTCAGGCATGGTGCTAAGTGATTTACCTGCCTTCTGTCTCAATTGTCTTATGCAGAAGGTACTGGCATGACTTACATTTTATACATAAGCTAAGTATTTGATCTATGGCCCTACAATTAATAAGTGAAACAAACAGAAGTCAGATCGAGGTATAGTTGAACCCAGAGTCCAAATGCCACATTATCTGGGAAAAAGGGACAGGTCTGAACTAAATGGGTGGAGCAGATGGGAATGGTCAGGGTTAGGTGTCTTGGTAGTAGAATGAAGAATTTTTATAATTAGAAGTCAACATAAAATTTATTTCAGTTGCTCTTTTTTCTCCTCACTACATATTGATGAAGTTCATTTTTATAAAATTTGAACAAAGTGGTCATAAATCTTGCCTTGTCATAAATCATGTTCTGTCACTGCTATACACACATGAAGGAAAACCTGAATCTTTTAACACAATTAATGTCCTGACTCCTGGTTTGAAGCTTAATTTCCTATTTCTGTTCACCCCTTTGGAATATCTGTGGTTAGTTTGGTGACTAAGCTGATGAACTACAGTTGCGGCTTTGATAATGATTCAATCTTAGTTTAGTTACATCAAAAAAAAAAAAAAAAAAATCCCCACTCCAAAACAAACCCCGCAGAACAAAGGCAAGTTAGGAGAAACACTATACGTTAGGAAAAGTCTTTGCATGTTATTGCCGAGATAAAGATAAAATAACTCTTTGGCATTGTTCTAATATAGGAGTCATTTTCTTTAGGTTCTTTGAACTCCAACTTCTTAAATATCTTTAATGTTTGTAGGCAAGAGATAATGCTCGTAGGTAGGAGACACATGGCAGCATTCTATTTCTGACTTCTCTTACTGTTTTTTTTTAAGCCCAAGAGAAAAACCCAAAGCTCTGTGTTAGAAGGATTCCGATACCTCTTCATGCACTGTGGAGATGACCAACTTGATATCCAATATATAACGAAATATTTTTCATCCTCTTGAAGTGACTATTCTCTTAAGAAAATGACACCTCCTATCAGCTCATTTCATGAGTATTAGACTTTTGTTTGCATGAATTCAGTTTTTCATATATTTTTTAAAGATTTTATTGATTTATTTGGCAGAGAGAGCATGAGTAGGGGGAGTGGGAGAGGGAGAAGCAGGCTTCCTGCTGAGCAGGGAGCCCGATGTGGGGCTCGATCCCAGGACCCTGGGATTATGACCTGAGCCGAAGGCAGACGCTTAACCAACAGACCCACCCAGGCACCCCAGTTTTTCATATTTTGGAAGAGAAACCTTACTATGGATGGTGTACAAAGTTATTTTAAAATCTATGGTTTTATTTCATTATTCATTTATTTCATAAAATCAGCTTCCAATTACAAGTGTGTTGTGGGCAGAGCAACTCACAGGGTTACTGTTGATTCTGTCTGGCGCGGGTGATAGGCATGTGTAGCATGTTCTTTGTTCATGGCATTTTGCAAGAGACTGGGCCCAACGACTGCAACCAAGAATCAGTTATACCACCAGGAACTGAAAAACTTTCCAACTGCTGTGAATGAAGTTGGGAGTGACACAAATCTTGTTCGAAGAGCTTACTGTGTGGTGCTGGGGAATTAATCTTTGACTGTAAACCTTCTTCTCTTTCCTTAATCAGATAAACTGTCTGGCCTGAAACACAGGTCTTTTCTTTTCACAGACGGCTCTGTTTTCTCCCCAAAAGAGATTTTGTTCAACATAAGGGCAGAGTTCTGTCTAAGAGGAAAGCGTCTTAGACTTGTATAATTTTATTCCTCTTCTCACAGTGATGGGAAATAGAGAAAATTGCTATTAAATAGATGGTTTTAAAAATTTGTTTTAGGAAAATCTGAGGTGAGAAAATAATTCGCAACTTCCTGCTTTGGTCAAGTATAACTAGACTAACTTAGTTTTTAAAAAGGTATTTGTCTCACTAGTTTTTCAATAAGAAATACAAACATAACATAAAACAAAAACAAATATGCCTTCACCATATCACTAATGGATAAAGTTTCATTGGTACAGGCAAGGCTCTTACTTTACAACATGACAATATATTTTTTATTTTATGTTTTTTACTTGGCAGTTAAAAATTTTTGACTTATTCACATCTCTTTACGTAGCTGAATATTTTTCACTCAAAAAGATATTTTAATGTAATGACATAATTTTTATTTTTTTCAGCCAATTGTTCACTAAGTGTTTGACAACTAAATCACTTTTTTTCTCCCCTCTTTATTCTCTCCCTTCCTTCTTTCCTCTTTATTGTTTTTAAACTGTTCTGGATGCTAGACATATAAATAAGCATATTTTTTATTATCACATCATAAGACACAGTTTTATGACTTTCCCGTGTCTTTTCTAATTGCTTTCTTAACAGATTACTCAATTTATTACATTTACTTTCAAATAATTTTTTTGTCTATGAAATATTTGTTTATAATAATATTTATAAAGAGGAAGATATGTAAGGAAGAGAATTAGGTACCCACTGATGTTATAGACAGCTTCTAACATGAACTTCGATGATCCCCACCTCTTGGCAGTCCTAGTTTTGTGAATTCCCTTCCCCTGAGTAACTCTCTTCTAACTAATAGAATGTGGTAGCATAGAGGGGGTGTAACTTTTGTGATTAAGTAACAAAAGATTGGGACCTCTGTCTTGCTAGCAGACACTCTCTGTTACTGGTTTTAAAGAAGTAGGCTGCCATGTTGGAGAGGGTGCCATGAACTGAGGCTGCCATGAACTGAGCGTGGCCTCTGGCAATAGCCAGCAAGGAACCCAGTTGGACTGAACGCCAGTCCAACACCCCTCAAAGAAAGAGTTCTGACAACATCCATGGAAAGGAGCTTGATTTTTCCCAGTCAAGACCAGAGGAGACCAGGAGGCTTGGTTGATAATGTAGTTACCACCTGTGAGAGCCTGAAGCAGAGATCCCAGCTAGGCCGTGTCTGGATTCCTGACTCATAGAAATGGAAAGATAATGAATGGGTGTTGTTTTAAGCTGCTAAATTTGGGAGTGATTGTGACTCAGCAATAGATAAACTGATACAATTGATAACAATTCATTGTTTTCTTTTCAAGTCTTTATTTGTAAGAAATAAATATATAGCCATATTAAAATTAGGATAATGTAAACATAGTTTTCCCCCCTGATTTTTTTCCATACATTTCTATGATACTAAATAAACCAACACAGGGGCACCTGGGTGGCTCAGTTGTTAAGCGTCTGCCTTCGGCTCAGGTCATGATCCCAGGGTCCTGAGATCGGGTCCCACATCAGGCTCCCTACTCAATGGGGAGCCTACTTCTCCCTCTCGCGCTGCTGCTCCCCCTGCTTGTGTTCTCTCTCTGTGTCAACTAAATAAATAAAATCTTTAAAATAAATAAATAAACAAACCAACAGAACTAGATTTTTAATGGTGATATATATTCCATGATTGTATAAATACATTATAATTAATGAAATCATCCATGGTTAGACTTTTTAGTTTATTATTGATTTTATGATGCTAAATATTTCTTTTTTTTTTTTTAAAGATTTTATTTATTTATTCATGAGACAGAGAGAGAGGCAGAGGGAGAAGCAGGCTCCCTGCTGAGCAGAGAGCCCGATGCGGGACTCGATCCCAGGACCCCGGATCATGACCTGAGCCGAAGGCAGATGCTGAACCATCTGAGCCACCCAAGCGCCCCGATGCTAAATATTTCTGTCAAAAAAGATCTACATAAACATATTGCTTATCCATTACTTTTTTTTGGTATATGAATCTAAAAGTGAATTACCTCGATAAAAAGCATTTTAAATTCTCATGAGTAATATTACCAAATCCCATCATTCTGTGAAGATTGCCTCAATTTTTTATTCCCACCAGAAATGTGTGAAAGAGTCATCCCCTTGTTATAGGTCAGCCAACACTGGGATTATAATTATTATTCTTACTTAACAACTTGATTGATAAATTTTACTTGTGTTAATTTCTAAAAATAGTTGATCAAATTTTCAGTTTAATTAGCCATTTGGGTGTTCTATTTTTAGTAAAACTCTGGCTCATATTTTGGTGATTTTTACATTGTGGTATTTATCTCTTTCTTTACTGATTTTAAGAATCAGAAACAAACTGAGGGTTTTAGAGGGGAGGGGGGTGGGGGGATGGGCTAGCCTGGTGATGGGTATTAAAGAAGGCACGTACTGAATGGAGCACTGGGTGTTATATGCAAACAATGAATCATGGAACACTACATCAAAAACTAATGATGTAATGTTATGGTAATTAACATAACATAATAAAATAAAAAAAGGAGTCATTCCATATTAATGATATCAGTTTATTAGATAGTATGCAAATAGCTTTTCTCAATAATGTATTGTACTTTAAAAATCATTGCATTTTAAAAGAATATTTGTTTTGACCTTGATTCTAAAGCAAAAGTTACCAAATATATTCACATTTCTAGCAGAATTTCTCTCTCTGTCTCTCTCTCACCCACACACTTCATTGTTGACATTCCACCTAATAAAAATATCAATGTCAAACAGTCTTTACTAAACCTGTGTCCTATGTACAGCATATTTTATTTATTTAAGCACTGTAGTATATATTTTCCCATTTGATCTTCACACGACAACCCTGTTTAGGTAGGTATAGAAGGTCTTATCATCCCAATTTTAGCAATGGTTTAAATATAAGTTCAGAAAATTTACTTAAAGTTAGAGTTTAGTTATTGGTAGAGTTGGACACAAACTCTTCTGACTTTACATCCATTACTTTTCTCTTCTTGGTTGTTCTCCATACTGCATATCCAGTATTTTTTTAGGTATTGATGGCTGTAGACAAAGGAGGGGAGGGAATTAATGCTTATAATGTGTTAGGTGGTTTATGTACGTTAACTCCTTTAATCCTTACAACAATACTGTAAGTAATAATTTCCTTATTTTTATAGAAGAGGAACAGAAGTCTCAAAGATTGGCTCACCCAAAGTTATAAAATTAATAGAGGATTACCCAGCTCCTAGGCAGGTTGTATTTAAAGCCTATGATCTGCTCTTTTATAATTTGGAAGTGGTTTAGTGTAGGGAGCAAGTAGAATTTATTATAGAGCTGTTTTCTTTTAATACTTGTCTTTTCCTACCATCTTTGCCATTTCCTTCTTAGGACTCTTACGCATAAATGAGGTTTCACTGGGACTGAATTTTTTACCTGGTCAGCATCCAGTCTTTGGGTAAGGCTTATGTCAGGCGTTGCCACCACCAGGAAGCCTGTCTTGAACTTTTTTTGTCCTTACTCAGACAATAGGCATATCTCCATCATGGTACTCATCTCATTGTATTTCTATTTGTCTATTTGGATATCTACCTAACCACTTAAAAATGCGAATTTCTAAAGGTCTTGGAGGACTGCTTATGATTCATTTTGAATTCTGCTTGGCTACCGCAGTTCCTGGTTCATAGTGGGTGCTCCTTCAATGTCAAATGAATGAGTGAGGAAAAGGATGGAAGGGCAGGGATGCTCTGGACCGCAGGGGGAGGCAGCTGGCTCGTCGGTGCCTCTGTAGAGGACAGGAATCTTAGGTGCTTAGAACACACACAGTCTCAACATCTGCTTGTTTGGGAGTCCCATCAGAAAAGGTCAGAAAAAAAATCTTGTTTTAGCCTCCCTTCCACGGTGGGTATCTATTTGAAGCTTTTAAAATAAAGTTAAGAAGATTAAGATAAAACAGCAACTTAAATATGACAATTTAGATTAAATGACACTTCTGGGGATTCCATAGCATTCTAAAAAAAAAAAAAAAGGTGGAAAATCTGCCCTACAAATGATACACGTTTTAATTTTACTGTTTTTCTTGGATAAATTTGAAGTAGTCATATACTCCGTGCATGAGCATGGATATGTGTATACATACATACGATATTTACCATATAGCTTAATTATGGGGTATAGTGGTTCAAATACTGAATATAAATGGTAATTCTATCATTTTTCTTCAGTTTCTGCAAATAGAAATTGGAGGCAGTCATAATTATCATCATGTTCTATAGGACAGAATTTAAAAAACTTTTTCTGAAAAAAAATTAAAATACTAAAAATTAAAATATGTGGTACTAATTCTAAATACAATAAACAACTAAAATCCATTCATTTCTTTTATTTAGTAGTTTGCCTGTGATTCATTTTTAAATTAATATAGATGAGATGAAATGAGCATAGCACAGAGTAATCTTCTCTTTAGTGGGCTTGCTGATGAAAGCAGCTTATCTTCGAGCTTCAAAATACTTTCCTGAAAAGATGTAAATAATTAAATTAAATCAATAATTAAAGCTGAATAATGACATATTAGAAAAGTTGGGTATGGAGTAGTTAGTACTTGGTTACGTGTGTGCAATGCAAAGGAGTTAAACTATGTATTTGCATTTGCCCCATTTGAAATTGTATAATTTGGAAGAGGGGAAACATTTCTTGACAAATCAGCTGGGTCACTGCCAGTTTTGAACAAAGAGAAGCTTTTGGCAGAATACTCTAAATCCCAAATATCTTTGGGATTTATAAACCAGTTATAAATTCTCTGCTGAAGAATTTCACAAATACAGGGAACACGTTGATACTATTAATTAATGAGCAAAGCTTAAAAAAAAAGATTACAAAAGGATGACACTCCTGAATATGAATATTGATGGTCTTATTTTAAGGTCAAAATATATATAATAAATATTAATGGATACCTCCTTTTTTTCAAAGAGACAAAATATTACTCTCAGAAGAGTTAGATTTTTAAATAATTTTAATTATGGTGTTCTCTTTAATTCTCAACGAGTCCTATACCCTAAAAAATCTGAAACATCTGTTTGACTAGTAATTTCCATTCAGTGACAGGGCTGTACCCACTAGCCAGATGCATGCTCTAGCACCATCTAGCTAGATTCCAAGGTAATTCATTACAACTCAGTTCCGCTTCTAGTCTGTAATTATTCCAAATTTTCTTTTCATCTTTTAATTATACTGTATTATTTAGATGTTTTTGTTTTCCCTTCCCTTTAAACATAGCCCCCAGGGATTTTTTTAATCCTGATTTAAATAGTCTAATGTGGTAAATGGAGTCCCACTCCTATGAAGGGGTATTCATTAGTGATAAATTCCTGGCACATTACAAAAGCATTTGTTTCTATCATAAACATGAGGCTCTGATTAGGTTTGCATTTTTGGAAGGTTATTCCATGAAGTTACTAAAATTCCAAAGTTAGTTGTCTCTACTCACACTTGAATTATTTTTTGACAGTCAAGACTGGGTTAAGGTAAGACTCTGGCTTCAGTAGTATGCCTTTCTCCAACAGGTCAAACTTGGCAGGCTGAGAAGTAGGGAGAGAATGCAGTGAGAGAATAGGGGTGAAGGTGGGAGTGATCCACTGGAGAAGCAGAGGATGGCTTTAAAGAGGAGAGTCCTAAACAAAACCCAGAAACTTGAAAAGGAGGGAGTAGAAAGAGGAGATAGGAGACATGAAACAGAGAAATCAAACCGAGGGACAGACAGGGATCAGTCTGGGGTAAAGAAAGTATAAGAATAAAGGAAGTCCAACAAAGAATAAAAAAATAAAGGAAGAATAAAAGAAGAAAGCCGAGAATAGGGATTTGTTTTCACCTTCGCAGTTAACAGTCTTATGTGATACTACCTATTTGAAAACCAGAGTCCGCAAACTGGAACCAAATCAACATTGTTGAAAGTTAACTAATCCACTAACATTCACTTTCTTGATCTTCATTTGATAGGAAGAAATTTACACGAGTTGACAGTACATTTTGAAATAAGCAGCTTGTCCTTTTACCCCCTCCATCTTCAGAGTCCATTTACTTCTACAAAAGAAACAAATGAAGAAAATTGAGATTGACTTTAATAAGTACTTTACATATTACTAACTTTTCCTCATAGTCAGAGGTGCTGAGATGTTCACGGGTGCCCAAAAGGTTTTGAGAGATATTCAGAGCTTCCTCCATGAGAATAAATTGGTATTCCTGTATAAAATCATATTTCAAATGACTTTTCTTACAGTTGACAATGAGTCAACTCATTATAATAGATGCATATACAAGGATTTTTGACAGTTCCTTAATGCAAAAGAATATGAACAGAGCAGATCTTTACAAGTATACTGAAAAAGGAAACATTTTTTTTTTAAGATTTTATTTATTTATTTGACAGAGAGAGACACAGAGGGAACACAAGCAGGGGGAGTGGGAGAGGGAGAGGCAGGCTCCCCACTGAGCAGGGAGCCAGATGCGGGGCTCGATCCCAGGACCCTGGGATCATGACCTGAGCCGAAGGCAGACGCTTAACCATCTGAGCCACCCAGGCGCCCCAAGGAAACATTATGTTAGAAACAGTGTTTAACCTATATCTTTGGTGTTTATAGAGTTGCATAACAATGTTTTTTAAAATTAACAGAGTGTTCTATTAGTTTCAGGTGTACAATATAATGATTCAACAATTCCATACATTTCTCAGTGCTCATCAAGATAAGTGTACTCTTTTTTTTTTTTTTTAAGATTCTATTTATTTATTTGACAGAGAGAGAGACAGCGAGAGAGGAAACACAAGCAGGGGGAGTGGGAAAGGGAGAAGCAGGCTTCCTGCTGAGCAGGGAGCCCGATGCGGGGCTCAATCCCAGGACCCTGAGATCATGACCTGAGCCGAAGGCAGACGCTTAACCAACTGAGCCACCCAGGTGCCCCAAGATAAGTGTACTCTTAATCCCCTTTCTTTATTTCACCCATCTGCCCCCACCTCCCCTCCCACCCCTGGCAAACACCAGTTTGTTCTCTGTATTTAAGAGTCTGTCTTTTGTTTATTTGTAATACTAATGGTTTTGTAAAAATTACTTACCATTTCTCACTTAATGAATGTGTCACATGATTCTGCAGGACTTTATCTTTGCTCTTCCTCAGTGCTACTTGGTGTCTGTATGATTCTCAATCTCCCATTTGGTTTGCCCAACTCTAGCTTCTGTGCAGGAAACATTCTACCATGAATGCCTTTTGTACTACCAGGAGACTTGTTACTAATCCTTGCTTGGTTATGAACTGATAATTAAGATATGAGCAGATATTGGGTTAAGACTTACCTCCCCATAAACATTTTTCAGAAAGAGGTCTGTATCTATCATCTATCTATCTATCTATCTATCTATCTATCTATCTATCTATCTATCTATCTATC